>NC_044040.1:159505488-159829592 GCF_901765095.1 Microcaecilia unicolor | reverse complement strand
GAAAAGGCAACTTCACCAACCTTTGCTTAGAGGCCATGTCCGCTGCCCAGTGTCGTAGCCACAGACGACGGTGAGCCGCCACTGCTACTGCCATTTGTTTAGCCGAAGCTCTGACAAGGTCATAAAGGGCATCAGCCAGAAAGGACAAGGCCACCTCCATCCGCGGAGCCACATCAAAGAAGGGCTCCGCTCCATCTCCGGCTGAGCCACTGCCTGTTGCAGCCAAGCTAGGCAGGCTCTCACAGCATAACAGCTGCATGCAGATGCCCGAACAGTGAGACCTGCAATTTCAAAGGACCGTTCAATGCTGTTTCCAGCCGACGGTCTTGAACATCCTTCAGGGCAACACCTCCTTCAACAGGGAGGGTAGTTCTCTTTGTCACCGCAGTGACTAGGGCATCCACTGTAGGCATTTGAAAACGAGCCATATGTCCCTCATGCAGAGGGTATAACTGCCCCATAGCCCTGGAAACTCTCAAAGGTCCCTCGGGGTCAGCCCACTGAGCCGAAACAAGCTCTAGGATGGAGTCATGCAAAGGGAAGGCCCGAGCAGCTTTCTTGGTACTAGCCATCCTGGGATTACCCGAGGCCATGCCACTGTCAGGATCTTCAATCGAGAGGGCCTGCAGGGTATCTGAAATAAGCGCTGGCAGCTCATCACGGTGGAAAATCCTCACCGCGGAGGGATCATCCAGATCCTGTGGTAAATCCGCACCTGACTCTGGTTCCTCAGACCTAGAACATCTGTCAGAGTTCTCCGAATCCTCACACCCCGACCACGGGGGGGAAAAAGGTGCACCACAATCTGAAGGGGAATTAACCCTTCTGCGCTTATCTTTAGGCCAAGCATCCGGGAAAAAAGCCTCACTGGGCAGTCCCAGGCCAGAATCCATCGGGGGGGAGGGGGGGCAATCAGAGGAGCCTCAGGCGACCCTTGAGGAAGGACTCTTTTCATCATGTATGCTTTATGCAGCAAAAGCACAAAATCCGGGGAGAAAATCTCACCCTGGGCACCCAAATCCTGTCCGGTGCTAGCCACTCCTGAAATAACCTCATCTCGAGGTGCCCCACCCGGCTCAGGTCTCTCCGTGTCCACGGAGGCCGCGCCATGTGGTGTAAGCAAAATGGCGCCCGCTGCCAGCTCAGAGCGGGAAGAAACATCGCTCGCATGCTCGGGCCGGCTCCTACGCCAGTACAGCACGATTTACAGAGCCCTGCTGCTGATTGCGCTTGCCACAAGTGGAACAGCGCTTTACATTGTCCGCAGCCATCGCCGAAAAACGGCGGTAAAATCCAAGATGGCGGTTTCGCGCCAAAATCGCCCCGATCGCGGGCCCACCCCGGAGGAGTTGGAAAACACTCTTACCTCAAAGGATCTAGTGTACAACTACGATCCTGCTGAAAATCAGGTCAAAAAACCTCTGTTCCAGCGTCTCTACGTTTAAAAACGCGACGCAACTTTTTTTTTTTTTTTTTTTTTTAAGCTGTGAGGAAAGCAGAGGTATTGAAGACTCCGGAGGCTCAGATGAGTGGGAAAGGCATGGAAAGGGCGAACCTATATGCCTGCATCCACTGTTGGTGGGTAAGGACAGGGAAAGCAAGGCAATATGTCCACATCCACAGAGGTATGGGTAAGGCAGGGAAAGGGCTAACCTATGTGCCTTTAAAGTGAGGCTGCTATAGCCTCCAACACCCCGGTTAACAACTGGCAAGCCAGGAACCACCTCCCGGCAGATTTTTCTGGAGCTCGAACAAGCTGCAGCCACCCTGCTAGGGGAGATAGAGAATACTGAAGAGGCAGTAGAGCTAGCTGGCCAAGAGGGCACTGTGAAAGTTTGAGTGCTCTCTATCTCCCCTGCTGGTTGATGGACATAACCCATACGTAATGGCTTCATCTGCTTGATGACAAGGAAATTGTCCTTAAACTGTTCAGTTTGTGCTTCTGGGTGTGACTTTCTGCCATCAGTACTATCTTCTGTGTATGATATGGTAAAACTAGAAAAAGAAGCTAATTCACAAGTGTAGAATATGAATGACTCTTCCACTACAGTCATTAGCACAAAATAACAAAAAATTAAAATTTGGTTTTGTAAAACAAAAATGCATGTCTGCATTTGGAAAAAGTTACGAAGAATTAATGCACCAACCTTTGGAAACTAGGTCTTAAATCTGACTAAAGTTACAACTTAGATAAACAATATGGTGTAGTCAAGTCCCCAGTGAATACTATGAATAACTATTCTCTTCACAGAACTACTATATGTCACAGCATAATTAGAAGCATCTTGCAGTGAAGGAGTCAAAGTAGTCAAGTAGTCATAATTGGATTGAAATATTAGTGCTGTGTGAAGTAGTTCACAAAGAAATTTGGCAGCACAAGATAATTATAGAAATACTGTCTGGAATCCTCAGACATATTAAGACACAAGTGTCTGAAAGTAAGTGCATAGTAAAAAATACATTGAGCTCAATTTGTCAGGGTTTCCCCAGTTGACAAAGGAGAAAACCCTTGATAAATCACACTCACAAATTGAAACATAGGGATTGGTAGTTCATCACACCTTTTTTTCTCCATGAATGCCCCTTTCTCTAACATAGGAGTTTCCTTTCCAACAAAACTCAGGCATCTAAATCATAACTCCCAAGCTGATATACAGTTCAAGTGAAGAACTAGAAAGAACATTGAACTTAAATGATATCTCTTTGGATGCAAGATGTCACTTCACCAGTGCCCAAGACCCTTTTTAGTTCTTATATCTTTTTCCTCTTTTACCATTTCTGTTGTGTTAGTAGACATGCACATAACAAGCAGCCCCTTTGGAGCTTATAATCTAGTCAAGAAGCTTCAGGAAATGTAGGGGCCCTTTTACTATAGTGTGGTGAAATCTGGGCTTAATGCATTTTTATGTGGGACTTTCCCATGCGCTAAGCCCAGATTTAAGGCAACATTTGTTTTTGAGGATTTATTTTTAAAATATTTGTAGGTCATATGCTAATGTTCCATTAGTGCATGAGACCTCAAAAAATTGACATAAGAAATGCTAGGTGCTCCCGCATTAACTCTGTGTTATCCAGTTAGCATGCACTAATCATAACATGCTAGCTGGATATACGCAGGAACACCCAATCTTTGCCCACGACATGCCCCCTCCATAAATATTTTAAAAAATAAGTAATACAGCATGAGTTATCATGCACTAACAGGCAACATATTTTTATTTTTTCCATTTTTTCTTATTATTCGGTTTTGGTTTCTAGACAACTCCTCTCTTGCCAAAAATGAAATACAAGGCTCCTTCTAATCTTGGCCAACATTGTAAAGTATGAAGAATTTCCAAAAATGTTATCAATTCAGAGGAATGAGAGCTTACTCCTTAGGGAACTCACTATTCTAAAGAAATAAATATAATAATCCAAATTCCTCTTCTCCACAGGTGACATCTCGCTGCAGGATCAGTCTTTCACAAATTTTCCTTGGAGAAGGTAATGTTCACTGAAATCATTCTGACAATTGCATAATGCCATGCCAATACCCAGTCCAGAGCCAAATGTGACGGGCCATGTCTTCCTTTTGAAGAACAGGACTGAAAAAAACTATTTGTAAGCCAAACCCAGCACCTAATTTCATGACCACGTCAGCCATACACTGATCCCATTTCTTCCCGAGCTCCTGTGCCGACATCTTGCCTTCACACAAAAAGCTTTACCGTGTTTTGCAGTAGTTTGTTCTTGTGTGCTAACCCCGCATTTAGGGCTTAGTGCCCTTTAGTAAAAGGGCCCTGTATTTATTATAGAAATCGTGGTTAACATCCCAAGATTACAATCAGGAAGAACCAGAGTTTAATATTTATTGAGAAAGGTAGGATTTATTAAATCAGACTGGGGTGAAATGGATAAATAAGGAATAGTAATTTCTCTCTTCAAGCAGTTCTAAGATGAGGGCCCACATAAAATAAAGAAAGTATTTTTGTCAATCAACATAAAAATTAAGCAGTGCAATTTGCTGCTAGGTGTGGTCAAGGTAGTTAGCATACTTGAATGTAGCTCAGGCAACCCTCAGCGGAGGAATGCTGGCTTCGGCCTAACCCCTGGTAAGCCTTTCCTCAGCTGAGAGGTGCCCAGCTCTACCACCGGCTGCCTTTCAGGTGCTGTGGAGGACTTGCAGCTCATCTGCATATCCTTACAGCCTTCTCAGGGGTGACACCCAGGTCCACTCCGATCCACTCAGGGCCTCTGCTCTAGGTGCCACGCGCCTAACGGCGCATTTTTCTCTTTACATCTAATCTTCTTCCCAGTTGCTAAAGTACCTCAGTCATTTATGGCCCCTATTCACATTCTCTTCCTAGCCCTGTCCCTTCCTAATCTTTTCCCTCACCCCCTACCTCTCTCCCCTACAGGAACTCACTGCCCATCCATCGACTTCATCACCTCACCTTCTCCCCTACCCTCTTCCTCCCTCTCGGCTTTTAATCTCCGCCTCTTTCTTCCGTCCATTTTGCCTTCCCCATTCCACCTAAATACCTCTCGCCTTCGTGGCCACACCTCTCCTACTCTCCTCCGCTCTCTTTTGCTCCTTCTCTTACTCTCAGCCGGTGACATCAATCCCAATCCTGGCCCCCCTCACCAACTATTATCCCAACTCTACAGATCTCACCGCGACCTCTCTAACCTCATCTCTATTTCTCTACTCCCCTCCTCTTCTCTGCCCTTCTCTTGCGCCCTATGGAATGCCCGCTCTATCTGTAACAAACTCGCCTATATCCAGGACCTCTTTATCTCGCGTCACCTCCATCTGCTCGCCCATAACAGAAACCTGGCTCTGCCCTGATGACTCTGCTTCAGTCGCAGCCCTGTGCCATGGCGGTTATCTATTTTCACATACTCCTCGCCCTGCTGGCCGTGGAGGCGGTGTTGGACTACTTCTCTCTCCCTCCTCCAGATTTCAACCCCTTCTTCCACCTCAATCTCACTGTTTTTCCTCCTTTGAAGCCCACTCTATCCGCCTTTTCTCTCCTCTGCCTCTTCGAATAGCGGTCATTTATCGTCCCCCTGATAAGTCCCTTTCATCCTTTCTCAGTGACTTTGACGCCTGGCTTGCCTTCTTCCATGATCCTTCCTCCCCCTCTCTCATCCTTGGTGACTTTAATATTCCTGCTAATGATCCTTCCAACTCTTATATTTCCAAGTTACTCGCTTTAACGTCCTCCTTTAATCTCCAACTATGCTCCACCTCCCCCACTCATCAAAATGGTCACTGTCTTGATCTCATCTTCTCCTCCAACTGTTCACCCTCTAGTTTCCTTGCCTCTGATCTTCCCTCCTCTGATCACCATCTTATAACTTTCACACTTAAATCTCCTCCCTCCCAGTCCCGTCCTATCTTATCTAATTTATCTAGGAATCTTCACGATATTGACCCTTCATCTCTATCCTCCCATGTTTCAAACCTCCTCTCTACTGTGGCACCATCCACGTCTGTCAACGAGGCTGTTTCTTCTTACAACAATACTCTATCCTCTGCCTTAGACACTCTTGCACCTTTGATGACCCGCCCTGTAAGGTGTACAAAACCCCAACCTTGGCTGACTTCTAATATCCGCTACCTACGTTCCTGTACCCGCTCCGCCGAACGCCTCTGGCGGAGATCTCGGGCCCTTGCTGATTTCTTACACTTTAAGTTCATGCTGACCTCCTTCCAATCTGCTCTTTTACGTGCCAAACAGGATTATTATATCCAACTGACCAACTCTCTTGGCTCTAATCCTCGACTTCTCTTCACCACATTGAACTCTCTCCTCAAGGTGCCCCTCCCCCAACTCCCCCTTCATTATCTCCTCAGACCCTTGCTGAATTCTTTCACAACAAGGTTCAAAAGATAAACCTTGCTTTCTCTACCTCATCACCTCTCCCTCCACAAGTCAGTTCCCCTCTCTCTCCTTTCCCTCATTCCCTTTCCTCCTTTCCTGAAGTTACTATTGAGGAAACTACACTTCTCCTTTCTTCCTCAAAATGTACCACCTGTTCCTCTGATCCCATTCCGTACCTTCTTAATGCCATCTCTCCTGCTCTTATTCCTTTTATCTATCACATTCTCAACCTCTCACTTTCCACTGCGACTGCCCCTGCTGCCTTTAAACATGCTGTGGTCACACCTCTCCTTAAGAAGCCTTCACTTGACCCTACTTGTCCCTCTAATTACCGACCCATCTCCCTCCTTCCTTTTCTCTCCAAATTACTTGAGCGTGCTGTTCACCACCGCTGCCTTGATTTTCTCTCCTCACATGCTATTCTTGACCCACTACAATCTGGTTTTTGCCCTCTCCACTCAACCGAAACTGCACTTACTAAAGTCTCCAATGACCTATTACTGGCTAAATCCAGAGGTCAATATTCCATCCTCATTCTTCTTGATCTTTCCGCTGCTTTTGACACTGTCGATCACAGCATACTTCTCGATACCCTGTCCTCACTTGGATTCCAGGGCTCTGTCCTTTTCTGGTTCTCTTCCTACCTCTCCCTCCGCACCTTTAGTGTTCACTCTGGTGGATCCTCTTCTACTTCTATCCCTCTGCCTGTCGGCGCACCTCAGGGTTCTGTTCTTGGTCCCCTCCTCTTTTCTATCTACACTTCTTCCCTTGGTTCATTAATCTCATCCCATGGCTTTTCCTACCATCTCTATGCTGATGACTCCCAAATCTACCTTTCTACCCCTGATATCTCACCTTGCATCCAAACCAAAGTTTCAGCGTGCTTGTCTGACATTGCTGTCTGGATGTCTCAACGCCACCTGAAATTAAATATGACCAAAACCGAGCTTCTCATTTTCTCCCCCAAACCCACCTCCCCGCTCCCCCCCGTTTTCTATTTCTGTTGATGGCTCTCTCATTCTCCCTGTCTCCTCAGCTCAAAACCTTGGGGAGGAGGAGTGGCCTAGTGGTTAGTGCAGTGGACTTTGATCCTGGGGAACTGAGTTCGATTCCCACTGCAGCTCCCTGTGACTCTGGGCAAGTCACTTAACCCTCCATTGCCTCTGGTACAAAATAAGTACCTGAATATATGTAAACCGCTTTGAATGTAGTTGCAAAAAAACCTCAGAAAGGTGGTATATCAAGTCCCATTTCCCTTTCCCTTCTCTGCTCATAACCAGCAGATCACCAAGACCTGTCCTTTCTTTCTTTACAACATCCATAAAATCCGCCCCTTTCTTTCCAAGCACTCTACCAAAACCCTCATCCACACCCTTGTCACCTCTTGTTTAGACTACAGCAATCTGCTTCTTGCTGGCCTCCCACTTAGTCACCTCTCCCCTCTCCAGTCGGTTCAAAACTCTGCTGCCCGTCTCATCTTCCGCCAGGGTCGCTTTACTCATACTACCCCTCTCCTCAAGACCCTTCACTGGCTCCCTATCCGTTTTCGCATCCTGTTCAAACTTCTTCTACTAACCTATAAATGTACTCACTCTGCTGCTCCCCAGTATCTCTCCACACTCGTCCTTCCCTACACCCCATGGATAAATCCTTCTTATCTGTTTCCTTCTCCACTACTGCCAACTCCAGACTTCGCACCTTCTGTCTCGCTGCACCCTATGCCTGGAATAAACTTCCTGAGCCCCTACGTCTTGCCCCATCCTTGGCCACATTTAAATCTAGACTGAAAGCCCACCTGTTTAACATTGCTTTTGACTTGTAACCACTTGCCTCCACCTACCCTCCTCTCCTCCTTCCTGTACAAATTAATTGATTTGATTACTTTATTTTTTGTCTATTAGATTGTAAGCTCTTTGAGCAGGGACTGTCTTTCTTCTATGTTTGTGCAGCGCTGCGTACACCTTGTAGCTCTATAGAAATGCTAAATAGTAGTAGTAGTAGCTCACCTTGAGCAATACCTCTCCTGGCTTCTTATTCCATACTGCCCAAACAGAAAGAACGTTGAGATCTGCCAGAAGAACCAACTTATCATCCCAATTTATCATGTACTAATTCATGAACACATCCAGAAAAAACGGAATTACAATATTACAATAATCCAGTCAAGATATCAGAAAGGTGTGGAAAAGAATATGGGACAATTCAAAGTCAAGAAACCTCTGTACGTGATGCAGCCCATGACAAAAAAAGCCAAGCTTAATCACATGGGAAATCTGAAATTGAAAAGACAGCTTAGAGTCTAGGATGACTCTTAGATAACAGAAGGAGATAACCATAGTAATTGGGAGACTAAAAAGAACCGGGATTAAAGATGGTTGATGCAGAAGACCGGTCACCCAACAGGCTACTGTTTTGTTGGGGTTAAGGACAAGTCTGTGCTCGTTCAACCAGGAGGCAAGCATCAAGACAGCATCAAGGTCAATATGAAGCAGTGAGCACTGACAAATTAGCAGAATATAGTCAATGTATAGGAAGGTTTTGGCATTGTGAGATTGGATGAGGGTAGTCAAGGTTCTAAGATAGATATTGAGTAGGATAGATGATAGAATAGAACCCTGCAGAACTCCAACGGTGATGAGATGAGAAGGTGAATAAGCAGACTTGAAATTAACAGTGAAGACAGGGACCTCATCATTGGAATGCCCTCCCTTGATCATTGAGACTTCAAGCTGTTTTATCAACTTTCAAAGCCAAACTTAAAACTCACCTATCAGGGCCGCTGAGACGGGGGGGGGGGGGGGGTGCAAAATTCCCCGGGCCTCCAAGGGGGGGGGGGGCAGGTGCCAGGGTCTCTCTCTCTCATGCTCTTGATAGGACCTGAGTGATCGCATCCTGACTGGAGCAGGAGAGAGAAAACTCCAGTGCTGGGTTCCCCTTGGAAGCTGGGGAGGACCCAGAGCTTCCTCCAGCGTTGCTCTTCTGCCCATTGCTGAGCAGCTGCTTTTCCTCTCAGGTGCATGTGCTCAGTTTTCAAACCAAGCATGCCCTGAGAGGAAAAGCAACCGCAGGGGCAGGCAGTCAGCACTGATTGAAGACATCTTCTGCTGGTGGCATTTCGGGATCCCTGCCAGCCAAGGTATTTCAATCCTGTTGTGGTAGTGGCAGCGATCATGGGGGGCGGCAGCGGATGACAATTTTGGGGAGGGTAGCAGCGGCCCTGACACGGGCCTGGTGGCAGCAGCTTTGTCCCGGACTCGGTTCATTCTCTCAGCGGCCCTGTCACCTATTTGCAGATGCATATCAATGAATCTATTTTGAATGTCGGGACAGAGCAATCTGTTAACAGCAGAGCACTCTTATTGCATTTTTTTCTACCTAGGTAGTAGCAATTTTCAGTCCTAACTTTATCCAGCCAGTTATCCAGGTACTAGTCTGAATATCGGCAGATACCTGGATAGCTTCCAGTGGTTCCCTGTGCCCTGGCTATATAATGCTAGTACCCAGATTAGGTTTGGCATTGAATATCCAGGTCAAACTGAGCCTGTAGAAGTAGAAGTCAATACCTTTACATTTTCTGACTGCCATGGGCTGAATATCACAAATTTGCTACAGGAAAGCAGGTGAGCTAGATGTACATTTTACAAGAGATAAACAAAAATGCTAAAGCCCTTGTCAGCAGGGGAGAACAGGTATGCTGGAGTTGCATATAGCTACTCTACTGTGAGGTAGGGGAGAAATAAGATGATTTGGCGAGTCACCCCTTCTTTATTCTCTCCTCACAGGACAGTCCCAGCCCACTCTCAACTCACTGAAGATTCAGGTACTACAAATGGACACAGGAAGAAGGGGACACATGTATCCTGGCCTGTTGTCTTGTCACATACAATGGTGTTGCTATTGGAAATATTTACTCAATGATTGTCCTTTGTGAAAACAGTTCAAATGGAAAGAAAATGACACAGTAGTTGCATTGCCAGTACATATGACTTTCTTCATGTTTTCTGGAATCATGGGTGCTTAAAACTCAGAATTCTTTCAGATAGATGTTTTACAACTGTGCATTATTACAAAATTGCCTTGCAAATGTTGATAGGTAAAACAAAACAAACAAAAAAACTTTTTGCTTTCTCATCCTGATGTTACAATTCAGACAAAGGAACTCTTTTGTGTCATGCAATAATCTGTGATGCACATAAACACCCTTTAGTTCTCTCTAAAGTCAATGCTAAGAGGCCCAGAGATGACTGAGTGCTCATATTTTAATGTGATATCAGAAAAGCAAAAGCATGCACTCCACATGTTCACCTTTCTCCACTGAGGCCCTTTTCTCTGTTTTCTATCTTTTAACTAGTTCCCAATCTACAACAGAACATTTCTTCCCATCCTTTCTTCAGGAGACTCTCAAACATGGCCTGAAAATCTGGATACACTATCCTCCAGATTCTGTAAAGGTTGCCAAAAATTGTGCGAACAAATTCAGGCACATACCCGATTAATGTGCACAATTTAATTGATAACATGCCAATTAGCTCCAATAGCTGAGATAACAAGCAATTATTGGCACTAATTAGATTTAATTGCAGATCCCACGCATAAGTTAGGCGTGGGATCTGTATCTAAAATACATGTGGCAGTCCAAAAAAAGGGGGCACAGAAATGGGAGGGTCATGGGTATTTTAGAAACATAGAAATATGATGGCAGATAAGGGCCAAATAGCCCATGCAGTCTGCCCCTTCTCAGTAACCACTAACTCCTGCTTTTCCTAAGGGATCCCACGTGCCTATCCCATGCTTTCTTAAATTCTGACACAGTCCTCGTCTCTACAACCTCCACCGGGAGGCCATTCCACGCATTCACCACCCTTTCCATGAAAAAGTATTTCCTTAGAATTGGGCTGGTGGTAGTTCCATTTCAGCTTGTGGTAAGCTCATGTTGGGCTTACTGCTGCTTTGTAAAAGACCCTCTCTATTACCTACTGTAAGGGGTGCATTCTTCCTTTTTAGGGTGAGGTTCAAGAAGAAAGTGGTACTTGAATTTTGCTTTAAAAATGTAAAAGTTTAAAATAAATAAATGTTATGAAAAGGGATGGATTCATGGAATTAACATACTGGCTCCTCTGTTCATGAACAGGGAGCTAGTTGGTACCAAAACATCTTCTCAGTACAGCATGGAATTGAATGAATGAATCAGTTAATAAGTTCCTGCTGCCAGCAGCTTTATCCTTCTAAGATATGTATATACACGCAACATCAATATTTTTCTGACGCTGTGGTGGCAGACTGCGATATATCGAGCTTTTGTCTGTCAAACAGCTTCCACTTATTTAAACGCTGGATGAGTGAATGCAATATCAACCCCCCCCACCACCAAAAAATACCTTTTGATTGATGACATTTATTAAAATGCCATTGATTTATGTATTGTGTTTTTGTTAATTAATAAGTTTAGTACTCATGTCTGTTTTATCATTCCCACCTTAATTCCTGTATCCCTTATTTGTCACTTATCATTTATTAGCTTTTACTATACCATGTCTTGTTGCAGCGCAAATCAGAACAGTTTACAATATAGTAAAACCAGGATAAAACTTGATAAAATGATAGGAAAGATTCCATCTATAACCATACATACAAGAATAAAACCAACCTCCCTAAATAGCATAAAGGCAGACATACCAGTCCAGAGCTGTTTGTCTGTCCTGATTAGATTGTAAGCTCAGTCGAGCAGGGACTGTCTTACACGTTCAAGTGTACAGCGCTGCGTATGTTTAGTAGCACTACAGAAATGATAAGAAATATTAGTAGTCTTATTAGTAGTAATAAGCTGCATTAGACACTAATGTGCACCTAATGCAGCTTAAAATGGCATACCATGGAACATGCTCAGGCATCCTGCGC
The DNA here is from genome assembly GCF_901765095.1 of Microcaecilia unicolor. Taxonomy (NCBI): domain Eukaryota; kingdom Metazoa; phylum Chordata; class Amphibia; order Gymnophiona; family Siphonopidae; genus Microcaecilia; species Microcaecilia unicolor. The sequence goes on along the minus strand of NC_044040.1, from coordinate 159,817,827 downwards.
TAAAGAGGAGATTCTACATATGGCACCTAAAAAATTGGGGCTGAAATCAGTGCCAAGGGTATTCTAGAATTGGCACCTAGATTTAGGCACCAATTATAGAATATGTTTAGTTGATGTTTCAGCGCCGATATCTGCGAGCATCCATTTATGCCAACAAAAACCGGGTGTAAATCTCAGCGCTTAGATTTAGGCGCACTGGGCCATATTCTATAACTAGGCGCCTAAATTTTGGAATGCCCATGAAATGCTCATTTCCTCGTCCATAGCCATTCCCCTTTTTGCCTCTGCACATTAGAAGTTTGTCAAACATTACAGAAGACGCTTAGCGAGTTGTGTACCTAAATTCTAATCAGTGCCAATTAGTGCTTGTTAAGTGCTTGTTATCCATGCTCATTAGCTTGTTAAGCCAATTAAGTTATGTGTGGTGTTATAGAATCTGTGCCAATTTTGGTGCCGAAATCTAAGCGCACTATATAGAATCTGGGGGTAACTGCCAAACATGCGTGCTCTAACCATGTGCTAAAAAGTATGGGGTTTTTTTTTAGGAGGGGGTGCCAGGGTGCAGAGTGTGAGTGTTCCTGCGCTAACCAGTTAGTGCAGCTAAATTGTCATGTGCTAACTGGTTAGTGCACAGATAGCATGTGAGCCTTTACTACCTACAAAATGAGTGGCGCTAAATGCACATACGCTAATGTTCTCAAAAATGGCTGCATGCTAACTGCAACATGGCAGTTAGGTGCATAAATGCTAGTATTCTATAACACGTGTGCAACTACCTGATATGCTCCTGACTGGTCCATGACCCTTCCCAGGTCCATGTCCTAAATTGGAGGTGCTAAGTGCTCTCGTATTAATAGTGGCTGGGGACCATGTGATAATTTGCACTAATGGGGGACAAGGATAAGAAAATGCTGGTTCCATACCCAGTGGTTACCACACAAAATTTCTGGCTACTCGCATTATATTCCTGTATGAAGCCATTGTAACTACTAATTTTAATGTGGCTAAGTAAAAAGGGCCCTAAATCACAATTTTAGAAATCTGGGCTATCCAATCACAAAAAAGTGCATACTGGAAGTGGGCATTTTCTGGCATATTTTGGGCAGGCCTATGACAGGGCTAAAATATACATGTGCATTTGCCAATTCAGAAGGGGAATGCAAGTTTAAGGCCCCAAGATCGATATCAAAATTTACATCTGCTCACAGTGATGTCTAAGTTATATAAAGTTGTTTTGAATAATTATATTGATTTAAGAATTACTTCATATACCATTTTTAATTTTGATATTATTCACTCAGAAGGTTGTGTTTATTTTTGGGTGGCCACATATCTTCAGTACTGACTATAATAAATTGCTGTTTTCAGATCCTTGGTCAATATATCAATCTCTATCTTTTTCTGTTAAAAAAGATTAAATAAAATAATTCACATCCTCATTGTGAGGAAGTAAAGATTTGCCTTTTGATCTTGGGTCATTAATATTGTTTTAGCTGTTTCCACCTTTTTTGGTCATTTATGATCAGTTGTTATTATATTAGTTTATGTACTTTTTTACTCATATTTAATTAGTCATGAACAACTCTCACAACTAACAGCGGCAATGGAGAAGGCGCTGGAACTGCGACTGGGGAAGATATCGGAGCAGATCGCACATTTTGAATCTGTGCTGACAGAAACCACTTAGCGAACAGGAGAGTTAGAGCGCAGAGTGTCCGAGCTCGAAGATGTGAACACCCCAGCCCAACAAACTCTGCAACAGCTAACAACCACGGTAGACGCTCTTACCCAAAAACTAGATGACCTGGAGAACCGCTCGAGGCACAGTAACCTGCGCATAGTAGGATTTCCAGAATCGGTGAGCAACTCGGTGCTGGCGATGGTGGTGGAAGCGTGGCTGATAAGAGAGTTTGCGCTGTCAGATCATGCAGGGGCGCTGAGCTTGGAACGAGTGCACTGCGTGGGCCGAGTTCAAGATGGCCACCAAGGCCCGCGCGTGGTGATCCTAAAAGTGCACAATTACCTGCACAAAGTGGAGATATTAAGGGGATACCACTTGAAACGGGAGGAAACAAAGTACGACGGACATCTCATCCGCATTTTTCAGGACTATTCTGCCTCCCTGCAGGAAAGGCGGAAAAAGTTCACACCGCTATGCCGCAGCACCGGGACCAGACAGATATTACGGGGAATTTTATAAGATGTTGAAGCTACAAATAATCGGCCCGCTCACAAAATATCTCAACACAGTGGTAGAACAGGGACACTTTCCCAAACATGCTAATACAGCATTAATCAGCCTAATACCTAAAAAAAGGGAGAGACCCACTCCAACCTAATGCTTACAGACCAATTTCATTGAAAAACGTGGAAGTCAAACTTTTGTCCAGGATCTTGGCTGATAGATTGTCTCCCCTACTGCCACAACTGATAAAAGAGGATCAAGCGGGGTTTGTCTGGGGACTTCACTCCGTAATCAATGTCCGCAAACTGATATTAACAATGATGGGGGGGGGGGGGGGGGGGGGGGTAGAGCCTCAGGGCTTGATAGTGAGCCTAGATGCAGAACGGGCATTCGATAGGGTGCTGTGGCCCTTCTTGTTTGAAACATTGCGTTGGATTGGACTAAATGGTTGGTACTTGCAAGCAGTAGAGGCTCTATATTTTGAACCGCAGGCCAAGGTCCTGGTCAATGGGACTAGCACGGAGGGGTTTGTTATACAGAGGGGCACACGTCAGGGGTGTCCTCTCTCTCCACTGCTGTTTCTGTTGATATTAGAACCATTGCTGGAGGTGATTATAACACAGGAAAACATATGAGGAATTCAGGTGCAAGGGGGAGAAATTAAGGTATTGGCATATGCCGATGACCTGTTAATGATACTAAGGGAACCCCAAACGTCTCTTGAGAACCTTCTCCAGGTGATACGAGACTATGGCAGACTTGCTGGCCTCAGGCTGAATCTGTCTAAATTGGTAGCCATGCCACTGGGAGAGGGGGTGTGCCAGAACTGGAAGGGGCAGTTTCTCCTACAATGCACAGACGAACAGATTAAATATCTGGGGGTAAACATCCCACAAGAGGTGGGAAGGCTGTACGAAAAGAACGTGATGCCGTTGCTAGAGGAGACCAGGCGCACTTTTCAGATATGGGATGCCTATCCCCTCCCTCTGTCGGGATGCATTGGCTTGGAAAATATGATAATAGTTCCCAGATGGCTTTACCAGTTCCAGATGCTGCCGTTGTATCTGTGACTGAGTCATTCTAGCTAAAATCTTTTCCTCTCTCTGAGGTTTCTGTGGAGGGGGAAGAGGCCAAGACTCACCTTAGACATACTACAGAAGCCAAAGACACATGGAGGGATGGGACTGTTGAACATTCGCTATTTAACAGTGGCATGCTCGATGCGACATATTCGAGACTGGTTAACGAGGCAACAGTGCTTTTCAGTTACACAGCTGGAGGCAGCCTGCTCCCTGGAGATTCACTTAGGCTGGACGTTACACGCACCTGGCAGAGGGCTTGAACCAAGAATCAAGAAGAACCCGCTAATAACATCAGCGAGAGCAGCCTGAAGATGGCTATGTAAAAGACACTGCTTTGAATGGACTGCTACACCTTACTTGCCTGTGCATAACAACCCAGACTTTCCAGCTGGCACGTCTTCTGCAGCATTTGCCCGTTGGCGGAGGTTGGGGATTTACTATTTGTGTCAAATAATCTCCGAGGAAGGGAAAATTCGCCCCTTTCTGGAGCTGTAACAGGAATTTTGCATCCCACCCTCAGATCATTACGCATACCTGCAATTACAGCATTATGTATCAGCCTTGGGCTGGAAAAATCTTACTGAAGATGTACAGTATACCTTAAATACTGCTATGACATTGGGAGCACAGAACATGGTGCCTCTCAGATTCCACCACCGATTTTTACAAGACTCTACAGAAGACATAGACTTCAGAGGACGCGCGCAGATTTGGTCCACAGACTTAGAAGCAGAGGTGACAGAGGAGATATTGCAAAGCTACTTGATCTCTATTCTGCGCAACTTGGCTTTTGTTCGGAACTGGGAACTACAATATAAATTTGCTCTCTGTCTGTACATCTCCCCGAAGAGGGCATACAAGGCTGGGTTTGGTAGCACTGGAACCTGCCCCAGATGCAAGAAAGACAATGCTACACTTGGACACATGTTCTGGTCCTGTCCACGAATCTCACGCTTTTGGGCCCAGCTGATTGCAGAAATACAAAGATATTGGGGCTCCACCATACAGAAACAGCCACTGATACTATTTGACATATACCAATACAAAAATCCCACACATCCTGGATTTAAATCTTTTTTGCGAAGGGCCATTTTGGTGGGGAAAAAGGTTACTTTGCTCAACTGGAGAGAACAGAGGCCACCCTCCATAGGAGCATGACGGACGCATATGATTGAACTGCTAAAATTGGAGAGATGCGAGATTAAAGACCTATCATCTAGCAAGGGCTTGCGATTGCAGCAGATCTGGACGAGATTTTGGGATACTCTACAACCTGCAGCTCGAAGCAGAATTCTCAACTAGACTGTGCACTTATAAGTCTGATAGGGATGTCGGTGCTGAGGGAGAGGGAGGGGGGAAGCAGCTTAGAGTTTCTGATATGTGTATAGCACTCTGACGGTTAAGAAGGCACCCTGTTGTGATAGTAATAAAGATGATTCACACATAAAGGTATGCCTTAGCACGGATGGGGGGTGGTATTGGGGTTACATGTAAAATGTGTGATGGTTTCATGCTCTGTTCATTCAAGCATTATAGTTGTACTTATTGTGAACTTACCATCATTAAAAATGATTTAAACATAAAATTTTTGCCGAAAATGGAAGTGTGGCAAAATGAAAATGGTTAAATGGTCACTTCGTTTACAATTGATCAGCAGTCACACGCTGTTCCTTTTTTCCAACAGACGTTTCAAAAATGGGTTATAATCCTCAAAGGTCTTTCTAAAGACCATTTAACCATTTGACCTCCAGATCGATTCCTAGTACCAGAATCATTTAAGACTCCTGAGGCAGGCCTGTGGCCGAAACACGGTACTGTGTCGAGTCTGTGAATAAAGTCATCAGTATCCCGTCTCCCTGGAGTCATTGGTCCACTTCCCACTTCCCTTTATCTATTGTAAAGGCAGAACATCAAATAAACGGAAACATAAACATACTGTAGGAATTGTTTGAGTTTTTTTTCTTTTTTTAATTTCCGGTTTGTTCTTACTAAATGCCATAGCATGGATTGATAGATTATCCTGCTGCATAATCCTGATCTAGTCTATGTTATTCTAACTATGCCAGTTTGTCAGGATTTGAAAGGGTTAATATCTGCAAATCTCTTGCATACATTTCAAGTGAATGACTAAAAGTGGCTGAAGCCTGTGAAGACAGGATACATTCAGTGTGAGAAATCACATTTACACTACATTTATCATACCAGAATCACAGATGAGGAAGTAGCTGGATGGAGATGAGGAGTGACCTAATGTTTAGTATATCAGACTTTGATCCTGGCAACCTGGGTTCAAGTCTCACTGCAGCTCCTTCTGACATTAGACCAATCACTTAACCCTCCATTGCCCCAGGTACAAAAACTTAGATTGTGAGCCCTCTAGGGACAGAGAAAGTACATGCATATAATGTGTACAGCGCTGTGTATGTCTAGTAGCGCTATAGAAATAATTAGTACTAGTAGCTAATTTATCGGAGAAAAGACTGTTCTCTAAGTGCCCCATTTACTAAGGTGTTCTAGCACTTTTAGCGTGCACAAACCATGTAGATGCCCATAGGAGGATTATCAGCATCTACAAGACTGAGGCGCGCTAAATACACCAACGCGACTCCTGTGTAAGGGCACACTAAGGCCACTTTCTACTGCAGCTCAGTAAAAGGACCCCTTAGTTTCTGGAAGAAAAGTATAGGATGATACATATTTAACCCCCCCCCCCCACCACCACCACCACCACACACACACACACACCATAGGCGTAGCCAGACTAAGGTGGGAGGAGGGTCCAGAGCCCAAGGTGAAGGGGCACGTTTTAGCCCCCCCCCGGTGCTGCCGACCCCCCCCCCCGGCGCCGCTGCCACCAACTTTGACCCCCCCCACCAACGACCCTCTTGACCCCGTCCCCCGTCGCCTACCTTTTCTGGTGGAGACCCCAATCCCCACCAGCCGAGGTTCTCTTCAGGCGCAAGGCTTCGTTCTGTTTCTGTGAGTCTGACGTCCTGCAAAGGTAGCCCACGGCGGGGCGGGGGGGGGAGGGTTGGCGGCAGGAGGTGGGGGGTTGAGAGCGTCATCAGCAGGGGGGTCCAGGGCTAAATTTAAGGGGACCCAGGCCCCTGTGGCCCCACGTATCTACGCCACTGGCGCACACACACACACACCAGATAGAAGTAAACAAGAAGTAAAAAATCTAGTACTGGCACAAATATCCCAACAAATTGAGTCACTTACCAGATATGTATTCTTCATCTGATTTATTAGGCCATTAAACATAAAGCTAGCATCCAATTTAAAAAAAAGGCACTCATTCAATAACTAATTAACTACCCTTTCTGTTAGCATACACCTTTAGCTGTAACATTGCATACATTATAACACTTATGCAACTCTAAAACAGAGAACTCTAATATTTAATTCAATGCAACCACCAGGGATAAAAGATCAGGCATTTTAGAATCAAAGCATAGGGGGATGATTCCTCTTTCAAAACCCCCCCACAAAAATAATTAATCATGCAGAAAAGCATGGAGGGGGGGGGGGCAGCGTTCAGTGTAATCTAATTTAGAGAAGTGCATAAAATAATTCATTGTTCAAGATTCTAGCAAATTGATGTGCTTTCTTTGCTTAGAATCTAAATCATGTTCTGTTTGTTTTAAGGATTTTGCAGTAATAAGAATGGAATTACTGAATATAAGAGTCAAACCTGTAAGGGATCATGATCATGTCCAAAGCTTGATTAAACATTATTGTAGTACAGGTAATCATTAGAGATATTATTCTTTTTTATGTTTTCTTTACTTAAGTCTTCTTTATTGAGGTAGAAATGAACAAAAGAGCATTAGAAATGCCATTTTGATTGAGAACAATTGTTTAGGCTCCTTTTAGGAAGAAATTAAAAAACAAGGGCCCCTTTTAGTAAGCGGCGGTAAGCCCAACGCAGGCTTACCACTCGCTAGACAGGAAGTACCACTGGCTACCGCAGTAGCCTGGTGGTACTTCACACTCCTAGCGCGCCATCATATCTGGTTACCGCTGGGTTAATGCGGGAGCCCCTACTGCCATCTCAGTGGGTGGCGGTAAGGACTCCCCTCCGAAATGGCCTTGCGGCAAGTGCTTTACTTGCCGCACAGCTATTTCCTGCAGGAAACCGAGACTTCCTTATTACCTGCTGCAGTAAAAGGGGGCCTTGGCGCATGTGAAAAACACGTGCTGATTCCAGTGCAGACCCCCTATTGCTGCAGCATGGTAAAAGGGGCCCCTGATGTTTTTTCTTTTTATTCAGACTTAGGGGGTCCTTTTACTAAAGCTTATCATGCACTAATGGACATTAGCGTGTGTTAAATGCTATGCAACCTAATGAAATGGGCCCTATGGGCCACATGTCACTTAGTGCACACTAATGTCCATTAGCAGATGCTTAGCTTTAGTAAAATGGCCCCTTAGTTTGGTAGATGTTTGGAAACTACTCATTGATATGTAGATAGTTGTCACAACTGGGATCAATCTAGTTTTGGGTTGGTTGTTTTAAGAAACTGGAGGGCTGTCCTATTTAAATAAGAAATATATTACCTGATTGCCTATCCATAATTTTTCAACAGCATTATCTCTTGGATTCCATATGGAGCCCAAAGTTGCCCAGTCAACTTTGGCTGTGCTTCTGAGATATGCACGCAAATAATTGGATAATGAGCTCTGAAACATCAATAATTGGGTGCTAACAACCTGTTATTGCTGTTAATTAGCACTCATTAAAATCTGTGCACATATCTAGATGTGTGTTATTCTGTAAGGTATGGTGTCTACCTCCCAAGGCACTTATCTCAAAAGAGGGCGTAGCCATGGCTGGGTTGGAGGCTTTCAGAAAAGCTGCGTACCTAACTTGGGTGTAGGTATTTACACCAGGTTTTAGTAGGTGTAAGTTTGGCACCCAAAAGTTATGCTAGTCTATATAAGGCACATGCCCTTTATACAATAGTGCTTAGTGCTGAATTTTTTCAACACCTAAGTTTTGGCACCGTTCACTGAATTCTCTCCTATATGTTTACCCCATAATACTATTAACGTATATGCCCAATTTTACATGTAGCATACAAAGTTGCATGCTTAGGTTATAGAATATTGTCAGTTAATTAACATATTAAATTATGCAAACTGTTAATTGGCATTAACTACCAATTTCCTATAATTGGTGTTAATTGGTTCTAACAGTTATATGAGTAACTGCACTTAGGGCCAGATGCACTAAACCTTAACAACCCTCTAACAACCCTTTAAGGAAGGAAATTCCTAACCGTTGCATGCATTAAAGGCCTTTTTCCGACGAAGCAAGCAGCTAACGAAAACGGAATACAAAAGAGTAACTACCATTGTAATGTGGGTGATTCGGGATGCACTAACAATACCGACGATCACACCGAATCATTTACCGCAACATATTAAACGTATGGTCAGAGCAGTCGTAAAGGCCTGAGCTGTCATCTCCCTGCTTCCCCCTGCACCTTAAAATTCCAAGCTGGCATGTTGAAAAACAAAATAAACATCACAAACATGTGGCTCCCCGCTTCCCTCTGCATACAATACTAATGAAACGGATACAAAATTAAAAAAGGACTGGGAGGGGGCAAGGGCGCTCGTCAGGAGCGTCCTGTGTGGACGGCCTTGCCCTCCCCCGCCGCCCGAGGTCGCTGCTACTCCCCGCTTCTCCCTGTATGAAATAAAAACTCAAAATAAAAATCAAACTTTTGCAGCACCGGGCCCCCCTCCCTTCCTGTCTCTCTCTTCTCCTTCTCCCACTACTGCTCCGCCTCCCGCCATCCTCCGCCCCCGTGCCACACCCCCCTGAGTTAGTTGCCGCCGCTCCCCCTCTTCACCGGACCCCCCCCTCCGCCTTAATGGCCGGTGCAGCGCCTCTCACCTCTGTGTGAAGGCGCTGCACGGGATGGAACAGCTGATCAACAATCACTGCTGCCTCCTCCGACGTCTCACTGTTCTTCCTGGGCCCGCCCTCCTCTGATGTAACGTCAGAGGAGGGCGGGCCCAGGAAGAACAGAGAGACGTCGAGGAGACACCAGTGATCGTCGATCAGCTGCACTGGCCATTAAGGCGGATGGGGGGTCCGGTGGAGGGGGAGAGCGGCGGCGACTAACTCAGGGGGGCGTGACACAGGGGCGGAGGATGGCGGGAGGCGGAGAAGTGGTGGGAGAAGAGAGAGACAGGAAGGGAGGGGGGCCCGCCGCTGCAAAAGTTTGATTTTTATTTTGAATTTTTATTTCATACAGGGAGAAGCGGGGAGCAGCGGCGACCTAGGGAGGGGGGGGGGGCAAGGCCGTCCATACAGGATGCTCCTGATGAGCGCCTTTGCCCCCTCCCGATCCTTTTTTATGTTTCTTTATATTTTATGCAGGGGAAAGCGGGGAGCCACGTGTTTGTGGTTTTTTTTTTTTTTGGTTTTGACGTTTGTGGCATGCGCAGAGCAGCCAGCATAACGCTTGGCTGCTCTGCGCATGCTTTAGGGGCTGATTACCAACAGGGATTACACCAATTTAACGTATCTTTAATGCATGGTACTTTACAATACCGTACCGAGCATTAAAGACTTGTTTTTTGGTGCACTCTTCGTTCTTTAAAATTAGTTAAGGACTTTTACGTTTCACATTTTTTTTACGAAACGTTGTTGCATCTGGGCCTTAGTCGGGATTCTGCAAATTGTGCTTGAAAAATCCATCACACACAACTACAAGGGGAGTGTGGGCATAGTGTTGGAATGGGTAGATCAGAGATGTGCCTAGCCCTTATTTGTGATGGTTATGGAACACAAGCAGCTATGCACTTCACAGTCAGGCATTGGCATTTACACAAGCCTTTGAATTAGCCAGGTGTTCATGTCTAAATTAGGCCCACAGCCAGGGGCATAGCTACCATTGAGCGAGCCTAGCAAAATACCCAGGGCCGCCCAATGGTAGAGGCTGCCTGAAGTTCCGACTTCCCTCCTCCCCCTCCACCCCACCTGGATTCGGCATTGCTCCAGTTTCCCCTCCCCCAGCCAGTCCTCTACATGTGGCAGAGAGAGCACTGAAACCTTCCTCTCTGGCTGGTGGGGCTTTTCTTGTGTGCATCCTGCCTCTCTGATGAAAATTCTTGTGGGCAGACATGACAGAGGAAAGGTCCCGCTGGTCAGAAAGGCAGGTTTCAACACTCTCTCTGCCATGTGTGGAGGACTGGCAGGGAAGAGCTGGAGCAATGCCAAATCTATGCGGCCACAGTTGACGAAGAAGAGAGGAGGATTGGAAGGGAGATATATTGGATCTGGGAGTGGGAGTTCGGGGTATCGAGAGATGCCGAAGTGGCTGGTGGGGGAATAGATGTTAGACTTGGAGAAGCAGAGGGAAAAGTGAAAGACCTAAAGCAAAGGGGAGGGGAAAGAGATGGTGGAGCAGAGGGAGGGGGGGGGGGGAGAGAGAGACTTGGAGCAAAGGGGGGAGGAGCTGAGAAAGAGACTGGGCCAGAGGAGAGAGGGAGACATAGGCTGGACCAACACGGGGGGGGGGGGGGGGGGGGAGGAAAGAGTAGAGAGGAACTGGACATGAGGGGCACAGAAGACATGCTGGCCCTCGAGGCAACACAGGGACAGAGACAGAGGGGCAATACTGGACACAAGGGGAGGGTACAGGGGTATGCTGGATAGGACACACAGAAAAGATACTGAACATGAGGAGAGAATAGTGACAGGGACACAGAAGGGGCAAGATGAATGCTGGACACAGAGAAGAAATGTAAAAAGGACAGGAGAGAGTTAAGAAAAACAGATAAAAACAGGAGAGATACTAAGACCAAAACAATGCTCAGACAACAAATGTAGAAGTATTTTTTCTGGATTTATTAATTGTAATATATCAGCTATGGGAAATGTGCATTCTCCCTCTCTCCACTGCCATCTGAGTAATAGTGTTACAGTTGATCCATCTCAATTTTTCCGCCCAGGGCACATTCAGTCCTAGCTACATCACTGCGCACAACTGTGGACTTATGCTAGCATTCTATATAGACAATTGTGCACACAAATGCCATTATAGAATTTGTACTTAGCATGCATCATCCTTGCACATAACCTTGACACTTTTTGATAATTAATCCCATAAAGGGCAATTTTATAACTAGATGTCCACATTTACTTGTGCCTTGTGCATATAAATCTACAAAATCCTAGCACTTTTGTGGGCTAACCTCCAAATTCTATAATATGGCACCTTAAGTATTTAACAACCAATTAGCAGCACTAATTGTCTTTAATTACAATTTACACACACAACTTTCTAGGCGCATTTTATAACGCAGTGCATGTAAATTCTAATGCGCACTGTCCAAAAGGGGGAATGGTCATGGGCATGGAATGGGCAGGTTGTGAGCATTTCAAAAAACTATGCACACTATTATAGAATACACCCGATGTGCCCCTAACGTAGGTACAAGTATTTAGGCCTGATTTTATATGTTCTAAATGGGTCCACCTAAATTTTAGTTGTAAGAACGGCACGTGAGCATATTCTAGAAATTCTAACTTCAGGTGCAGTTTGTAGAATCATGCTGTATGGTTTTACGGAACCGATTTTTAAGGCACCATATACAGAATTTCCCCCTAAGTGCATACTTTCATCCCTAACTGCTAAGAGGGCATCTAAGTGCTATTCTGTAAGGACATGTGTAAGTGGCATAGTGCATACATGCAAGAGGGTGTATATATGGTCAGGTTCCCACTTACATGCAACACTTACAGACTACTGTAAGACAGGGGCGTATCTGCGTGGGGCCACGGGGCACTGGGCCTTCGTAGATTTGGCCCTGGACCCCCCTGCCGACGACCCTCTCTACCTCCCCTCCCACCATCGCCTACCTTTGCCGGCGGGGGACCCCAACCCCCACCAGCCGAGGTTCTTCCGTTGCAAAGCTGACGGGGGACCCCAACCCCCACCAGCCGAGGTCCTCTCTTCCGTTGCAGCAAAGCTTCCTGTTCTGAGTCTGACGTCCTGCACTCAGAATCAGAATTTGAAACTGAAGGAAGCTTTGCTGCAATGGAAGAGAGGACCTTGGCTGGCGGGGGTTGGGGTCCCCCGCCAGCTTTGCAATGGAAGGACCTCGGCTGGCGGGAGTTGGGGTCCCCCGCCAGCTTTGCAATGGAAGGACCTCGGCTGGCAGGGGTTGGGGATCCCCCACCAGCAAAGGTAGGCAACGGCGGCGGGGGAGGGTTGGCGGCGGGAGGGGGGTAGAGAGGGTCATCAGCGGGGGGGGGGGGGCGGCAATGGTGGGGGGGGGGCTAAATGTGCCCCCTCACTCTGGCTCTGGCCCCCCTCCCACCGAAGTCCAGATACGCCTCTGCTGTAAGAGCTGCACATCACTGCTGCATTTGGGTGACTGCAATAATGCACTGTGGGTGCCTAAACGCAAGGCATGCCAATATCAGTTTATGCTAGTATTCTATAATGGAATCTGGGAGTCCAGATGCTCTTACAGAATCGGTTTTCAACACGGCTCCTACGTGGAGATGCCAAATTATAGAAATATGCCCATAGTGCTACTGAATATTCTTATAGACCATTCTGGCATTTATAATCTGCTTAAATATCATGTTCAAGGTGGAGAACAATCACACATTATGAGCAGGTAATTTCTCTGTCCCTAGAGGGCTCACAATCTAACTTTTTATACCTGAGCCAATGGAGGATTAAGTGACTTCCCCCAAGGTCACAAGGAGCTGCGGTGGGAATTGAACCTAGGGTGCTAGGATCAAAGCTTGCTGCACTTACCAACAGGCTACGCCTCCCAGAAGGGAGGAACAAGAATTAAACATGGGTGTTCCACCTAATTCTATTGAAAGTCATTGATATTCAGCTGTTATCTGTATAGATATGCAGATTAATTAAACTTAATAGCTATATGGATAGCAGCTGGATATCACCACTATCCTTGAAGCCAACAGTGGACAGTGGCTTCTACATATATTCAGCACTGCTGTTTAAAATTGTAATGGTGCTGTATTTTTTTTAAACGTTGTGGCTGATATTTTTTCAAAAATGCTACCCATGAAAGTTAAATCTTAACCTTCCATTCATATCCTTTCTTAGCCACTTATTCCAGAAGCTCTTTTGCCTTGCGTAACCAGATTCCTTTCTCAATGGTAGATCTTATCCCAAACTCACTTAGTGACATTGGGCCCGATATTCAGCCAGAGGCAATCGGTGTTTTGCTTACCGCCACCAGCGTTTATATCCACAAATTAATGCCAGGCCATGTCCGTGCTTTGGTATTGAATTCCAGATATATGGAGCAGGCAAAAACACAGGAGTCCTTTTACTAAGCTTTGGTAAATGGGGGCCTGAGCTAGCATCAGTGTGTGTTTTTCACCACAGCAGGTAAAAGGCTGTGTTTTATTCTGGAACAGAAATGGCCATTGCGGTAAGTGAACCACTTGTCACACGGCCATTTCCGGGGGAGCCCTTACTGACACCCATTGAGGTGGTGGTAAGGCTCCCGTGCTAACCCAGTGGTGACTACTGCCCAATTGCCAGGTAAGCACCGGAAATGGCACATGCTGGGGGTGGGTAGCTCCAGATTGGCGCATGGCAAGCCTGTTGCCCTGCGCCAACCCTTTAGTAAAAGGGCCCTTCAGCCGGTTAAGTGTGATATTCAGCATTTAACTGGCTATGAAGAATGACATAAAGATAGGGCTGCATTTTATGTGGTCCTATTTGTGCGGTTATCTTAGCCAGTTAAGCACTGAACATTGAAATTAGGGCATCTTTTACTAAGGCGCGCTCACGTTTTTAGCATACGCTAAAATTGTGGGCATGCTAAACGTTAGAGATGTCCATAGGAATGCATTGGCGTCTCTAACATTTAGCGCACCCACAATTTTAGCGTGCGCTAAAAACATGAGCGCGCCTTAGTAAAAGGGAGCCTTAGCCTGGCTAAGTGCTAATTCTGCCCTGGAATGCCCCCCAAAATAGCCGGGTTTGGCTTGTGTTAACCAGGCATTTTTAGCAGCACTGTTCGGTTAAGTGCCGCTGAGAATGCCCAGTTATCCCTGGACAGGCAATTTAAAAAGCCAGGAACCTCTCCTGACCATTGAAATCATTTTGCATATTGGACCCACTAGTCGTGACACTAAAATTACAGAAGTACAGTTATACTAGCAATAACTGTCCTAATAACTACCTTTACTCTGTCTAGAAAGTTTCATTAAATTGACTTCTCTGTATCCTGTTTGACCTCTTCCTGCACCCTTGGAGGCACAGGCACCACTGGTTTAGAGCTCCTGTTCTAAAAACATTGATCTACGTAATCAACACATAAAAGTTAGCAACTATTTCACAGAATTATCCCTATTGTGCGTTAAGTTTTGCATTTAACATGTGGTAAGTTCAAACCTTTTATCACACTCTATTAAAAAACAGTTTCTGCATCTAGACTATGCTGAAAATATTCAGTATCCTTTTTCAAACAGTAGAATACTTTCGAAGGCATCAATTCTAATTTAACCAGCTGCAGTCTCTTCCCTGTCCTGAGAGCTTTCACTATGCCTAAGCTTTGTAAGTCAGTAGCTAAACAAAAATATTCAACCAACAAAGAAAACTAACAGAATGTGATGCACCATTAAAGTCATACAGCAAAACAGTAAGGGGTCATTTTACGAAGCTGCGGCAAAAGGGGCCCTGCGCTCTCTTGTCAGGGCGTGGTTCGATATGTGCTGAGGCCCACTTTTACCACAACGGATAAAAGGCAGGTCCTTTTTTTTTTCCCAAGAAATGGCTGTGCAGCAAGTGAAGCACTTACTGTGCGGCCATTTCAGGGGGAGTACTTATTGCCACCCACTGAGGCGGCGGTAAGGGCTCCCGTGCTAACCCAGCAGTAACCGGGCAGCACACAGCAAAAACTGAAATATTTTTGCAGCACTGGAGGGAACTACCTCCGGGCTGCTGAGGTAGCCCGGTGGTTCTTCCCTTTTAGCAAATGGTAAGCCTGTGTTGGGCTTACCACCGCTTCATAAAAGGGTCCCTATATCAGAGTAAATGAGAGGATATTAAAGACTACTCATTAGTTTAATACTTTGTTTCGCAGCCAAAGATATTAAAGTATATTGTTTTCTTTTATATATTTATACCTGGTCAATACTGTTTGGAGCAGAATGTCCTTCCTTGGTATTTCTTGGACTAAATTAACATTTTGCTTGTTTTTAATAAAGAACCAAATTTGATTCAGTAACAATATAATGTTTTTTTTATACACAATGGATTTATGGAAAACAACATTGATCTGCCAGGAAAGCTAGTGGTCGGAATTGCTAATGGGACCACTACAGTCAGTCAATTTTCACAATAGAAAACAATAGGCTTGGACTGATGGTAAAAACAATCATTTAGTTCATATTGCATGTGAAGTTTTTTTATTTGTGTAAAATGGCTCGTGCCAATATTTACTACAGTCTGTGCTTCAATAATCTCTGTAGCTAATACGAAGTTCAGGCATCACCAACAGCAGAATTCAAACATTTGTTAGATCATTATCCAGCTTATAATCGAACGAGAAAAACGCCCAAGTTCCGACCTAAATCGGGAGATGGGCGTTTATCTCACAAAAACGAATAACGCGGTATAATCAAAAGCCGAATTTGGGTCGCTTTCAACTGCACTCCGTCGCGGATGCGGACAAAGTGGACGGGGGCGTGTCGAAGGCGTGTCGAAGGCGGAACTGGGGCGTGGTTATCACCCGAACAGAGATGGGCGCCCTTCGCCGATAATGGATGCGTTTGTAGCTAGAATTTAGGGCACTTTTCCTGGACCCTGTTTTTTCACGAATAAGGCCCCAAAAAGTGCCCTAAATGACCAGATTACCCCCAGAGGGAATTGGGGATGACCTCCCCTGACTCCCCCAGTGGTCACTAACCCCCTCCCACCACAAAAAAATGATGTTTCACAACTTTTTATTTTCACCCTCAAATGTCATACCCTCCTCCCAGGCAGCAGTATGCAGGTCCCTGGAGCAGTTGTTAGGGGGTGCAGTGGACGTCAGGCAGGTGGACCCAGGCCCATCCCCCCTACCTGTTACAATTGTGCTGCTTAATGCTTATTAGTCGTCCAACCCCCCCAAACCCACTGTACCCACATGTAGGTGCCCCCCTTCACCCCTTAGGGCTATAGTAATGGTGTAGACTTGTGGGCAGTGGGTTTTGAGGGGGATTTGGGGGGGCTCAACACACAATGGAAGGGTGCTATGCACCTGGGAGCTCTTTTACCTGTTTTTTTGTTTTTGTAAAAGTGCCCCCTAGGGTGCCCGGTTGGTGTCCTGGCATGTGAGGGGGACCAGTGCACTACGAATCCTGGCCCCTCCCACGAACAAATGCCTTGGAGTTATTTGTTTTTGAGCTGGGCGCTTTCATTCTCCGTTATCGCTGAAAAGCAAAAACGCCCAGCTCACACATTGGCGAATAAAACATGGGCGTCTATTTTTTTCGTAAATACAGTTTGGTCCGCCCCTTCACGGACCCGTTCTCGGAGATTAACGCCCATGGAGATAGGCGTTTCTGTTCCATTATGCCCCTCCAAGCATCACATATTCAACTCATTAACAATGAACTAGTAATTAGGACCAGCATAAGAGGGGAGCCAGCAAGGCACTGGTTCAGAGTGCCAAACCTCAAAGGTGCCAGCCTCATTGGCTTGTCCTTCTAGCAGTGGGATCTTGCCTCTTCCTTCCTGCTATTCCTTTACTGCCTGCTATCATGTTTTAAACCCTCCCCTGGTTCTGGGAGCACAATGACTGAGGCCCAGATGCATCAGCCAAACGTAAAAAAAATCTAAAACGTACAAGTCCTTAACGAATTTGAAAAAACAAAGAATGCACCAAAAAAACAAGTCGCACATGTTCGGTGCGGTATTGAAAAGTACAATGCATTAAAAATGTGTTAAACTGGTGTAATCCCCGTCGGTAATCGGCCCCTAAAGCATGTCACAAACGTCAAAACAACAACAAAAAAAACAACACAAACACGTGGCTCCCCGCTTCTCCCTGCATAAAATAGAAAATCAAAACAAAAATAAAGAAGGATCGGGAGGGGGCAAAGGTGCTCGTCAGGAGCGTCCTGTATGGACGGCCTTGCCCCCCCCCCCCCCCGCTTGATGTCCCCGCTGCTCCCTGCATTAAAAATATCTAAATTTTAGCATCCCCGACCCCCTCCCTTCCCCTCTTCCTCTATCTCTACTTTCTCCCACAGCTTCGCCTCCTGCCATCCTCCGCCCCGTGCCCCGCCCCCCTGAGGTCGTCACCGCCGCCCCCCTCCACTAGGCCTCCCCTCCGCCTTACCGGGCCCGCGCAGCGTGTCTCACTTCTGCGTGAAGGCGCTGCACGGGCAAGAAGAATGTCTGATTGCCGCCGAGTCTTCAGGACCTAGGTTACTTACGTCAGACAGGGGCAGGCCCACATCAGGGAAGGAGAGACGTCCTGAAGACTGGGCGGCGATCAGATATTCTTCTTGCCCGTGTAGCGCCTTCACACAGAGGTGAGAGGCACTGCGCGGGCCCGGTAAGGCGGAGGGGGGGTCTGGTGGAGGGGGGAGCGGCGGCGATGACCTCAGGGGGCGGGGCACGGGGGCGGAGGATGGCGGGAGGCGGAGCTGTGGGAGAAAGTAGAGAGAAAGGAAGAGAGGAAGGGAGGGAGGTCGGGGCTGCTAAAATTTTGATATTTTAATGCAGGGGGAAGGGGAGCAGCGGGGACATTGGGCGCGGGGGGGGGGGGGCAAGGCCGTCCATACAGGACGCTCCTGAAGAGCGCCTTTGCTCCCTCCCGATCCTTTTTTGATTTTTGTTTTGATTTTCTATTTTATGCAGGGGGAAGCGGGGAGCCACCTGTTTGTGTTGGTTAATCTCACTTATATTTTCAAACATGCCACCTTGGATTTTTATGCTGCAGGGGGAAGCGGGGAGCAGCGGCGTGTCTGACAGCTCAGGCCTTAACGACAGCTCTGACCTCACGTTAAATATATCGCGGTAAATGATTCGGTGCAATCGTCGGTATGGTTAGTGCATCCCGAATTGTCCACATTACAATGGTAGTTACTCGTTTGCATTCCATTTTCGTTAGCTGCTAGCGTCGTCGGAAAATGGCCCTTAATGCATGCTATGGTTGAAAATTTCTTCGTTAAAGGGTCGTTAAAGTTTAGTGCATCTGGGCCTGAGTGACAGAACAAAGGAGCTAGCTCCCACCACTGCACCACAGAGGCTCTAGATGTTGGGGGCAGGCTGAAGGTGGCTGGATTTGGGGCTAGGGCTGGAGTTTACACAATGAGACTGTTCCTATGGCAAGAAAAAAGGGAACTTGTACAGGGGCTGTTGATGGGCCAGGACAAGGGAGCTGATGCTATGAGAAGACAGCTAATATTGATGCAGGGAGCAGGTAGGAGAAGGGGGTTAGGGCTGATGCTGGGGGGGGGGGGGGATCAAGGGGACTGGAGCAAGGGGCAAGGAGACTGGTGCTGATGTTGTGGCAGGGAAAAGAGACTGATGTTGATGCTGGGAGCAGGTCAGAAAAAGGGGCTGGGGCTAATGTTACAGTTGGGGCTAAGAGAAGAGGGCTGATGTTTATGATGATGCTGGGCTGGGACAAGAGGACGAGCTGGAACAAATGCACTAGTGCTGATTGTGGGGCTGGGGATAGGAGAAGGATGTTAATGTTGATGCTGGGGGTGGAGAAGGATAGCACAGAAGGGAACCAGAGCTAACACTAGGCCAGGACAAAGGGACTGATGATGGCAGATCCCAAGAGAGTGTGGAGGGAACAGATATTGTGTGGGGAGAAGAAAGAGAATACACATAGCAATGTGGAAAGAGAGGGACTGACATATGGACACTGGGTAAGGCAGAGGAAAGGCAGGATATATGTATATCAGAGAAAGAAGTAGGTGAACAGATGCTGAGAAAGGAGAGAAGGCAGTGTGGAGAAATAGCAGAAACAATGGATGGTAGGGAAGGGGTAAAAGAGGCAGGAGAGCAAGTTCTGGAGACATGGAGATGTGGGAAAGTAGACATTCAGATTTAGGCAGACACATTAGAGCTGGGTAGGAGGTCAGGAAAAAAGGTTCTAACTGGCTAGATATTGGGAGTGTAAGTGAGGACTCAGGGCTTGAATGGGATTCTGAGTGAGGATGCAGGGATCACATAGGGTGGAAATGTGAGGATTTGGGGGATTAGCTGTAGGGATAGTGGGGAGAAAAAAATGGAGTATGAAAGGGATTAGATGACTGTGTGAAAGGTAAGAGTAGAGCAGAAATATGGGGAAGAGATATGGTTTGAAGGACCTAGAGAGACTGATCAACAGAGATGTAGGTGAGGATGGGGAAAAAGAGGGAACAAAAAGAAATGGAAAAGGACTTAGGAAAAAGCCAACAAGAGCTGTTAGAGAGACCAGGACCAACCCAACCAGAAAAAAAGAAAATGATCACACAACAAAGGTGCAAACAATTATTGCCAGTTTGTAGAGAATAAAATATTCCAGCTTTGAAAATGTACATTTTTTCTAGTTTGTTTTTGAGAAGAGGAAACCTTTTTTTTTTCATTTTTCAGTCTGGTTGCTTGATTTTTCAATTTCATTTTTTTTGTCTGCATATTTGTTTCTAATTTGCAGTCTTTTATTCTGTACTACGTGATGGTCTGTGATTTGTCTGTAAACCTGGGATGAGGAATTCTGTCAACAAGTAGGTTCTGTGCAGGGCTGACCCTTAAGTAGGAGCAACAGGGGTTCCTAGGGGCCCCACGCTTACCTGAGACAGCTTTGCAAATGACAGCTGACCAAAGGTTAAAGATTCTTTTCCATCTCCCTCCCCCCGGTAAATATGCTCCCCAACACTGATACTCTATACTCCTCCCACTGCACCACTGGCCAGCCCTTACATCCACCCTCTCACTCCCCTTTGCCCTTTATTGTCATACTTCTTGGAAGGAGACTGCCATTTTATTGCCTTTTTTGGGGGTCCAGAGGAATAACAATAGTCGGCGATTGAAGAATTCTGTTTTAATAAATAAATAAATGAATCCTTCATACACCTCAATCAAAATCTTAAGTCCTTGGCGGGAGGCCATTAGCGCTGTAGTAGCGCTCGCATTTACTTGATGAACAATGCAAGCAGCATGCCAATGTAGTCATTTTGTATCCCCCCCCAATGCTCAGAAAAGAGCGCCCAAAACAAAACTGCCTTACCGCTGCAAAAAAATAATGCCAAGTTGGAGCAGGCATTAGGGTACTGGAAGAGAGGATTTCTCATTTTTCTCATGCTTCTCTCATGAATATTTCTACTAAATTTGCCAGTTTTGATTGCTTTTAGAAGCAGAAGGAAGCCCATGCAAGCCCTAAAGCGCTGGTCATGAGAAATAGACCCAAGCGAAAGCACACATTGGTGTCTAAATTTAAAGCGTCCATGCTAAAAAAAAATGTAATAATGCCCAAAGTGAACACACATATTAGAATCTGTTTTACATCTAAATATAAGCGTCCAAGCTAAAAAAAAAAAAAATTAATAAAAATGCTTATAGTTAGGCTGCAAGTAACAGATTCCAATGTGTGCTTCGTATTCGGGTTTTACTAAGCGCGTATGCACAGGAGTCAAGCTTACCACGGAACTTCCTAATACTCAACGCTATAAGCGCCTATATTTGCATCTCAGCGATGAGCATTAGGGCATTGTTCTTCTGCACAGATCCAGCTGTATTTTTACGGCGCTATTCAGAACTGTGCCGGAGTTTTCAGCATCGAGGCCCTAGTTCTGAACCTAATGCTTTAACTGCTCAGCCATTCCTCAATTCGCTTTTTAAGGTTTTAATGCTCACTTTAACTCATTCTTAAACCAGTCCACCTCCCACCCCCAGCCCTGCCTCCCCCCATCTATCCTTTTAGTTTTATTTACCATGATGGAACACTTACTCATAGTTAATAAATTTAAATGCTTTAGATTGTGTGCTTTGAAGAACAGTTCATTGCTGTTATCCCAGCTTCTATGGAAAGACTGCTTTGAAGTGGGGTGGGTGTGCTGAAATGATCAGAAAAGCATTCAAACACAGATGAGAAAATGGTAAATAAACTGTGGCAGATAAGCCACTGCAGGGTTGAAATTTAATAGAGTAGGGTTGCTTTGGAAGCTGTAAAGGCCGTCTGAGCCATTGAATGAGATCTTCTCTGCTGTGGGATTAGCATGATTCATCTATCATTTATCTCTCACTGGCTGTGTAGGATGTAAGTTAGGTGTTTTCTAATTTTCTGTCTGTAGGAGTCTTATTAAGGATGTATGCACTGTTCCCTGTAGGACTGCATACCAATTTGCAATGGTCAATGCTGAAAGCTTCAGAAACTCTTTAGAAAATCAACTCTGGTATACAGAAGCAAAGAATTAAAATCAACCAATATTATTACCTGAAATGCCACTTGAAAGTCCCATTTTAAAGATATAGGCTTCTCCATAGATCAGTGCTCTTTGCTGTTAGCAGCAGCCCCTTATAAACACCAAGGGCTCCTTTTACAAAGGCTTGCTAATGTTTTTAGTGCGCACTAAAAATAAGCACGCACTAAACGCTAGAGACACCCATAGGAATATACGGGTGTCCCTAGCGTTTAGCGCATGGCTAAAAATGCTAGTGCATCTTTAGAAGAGACCCCCAAATGCAGCTCCCTCACTTTTGTCCCCAAGTACCCACTCTCCCCCAATTTTTCCAGGAGGCTCATTGTCCAAAGCTTGCTCCTGTCAATCCTAGATTATTGTAACAGCATCTATGCAGATTGTCAGAAGAATCTTTTGAAAAAAATTCAGACAATTTGGAATATGGCACCATGCTTGATTTTTTCAGCTCACAAACCTTTGTTGCGGGACCTTCACTGGTTGCCAGTGGAGGCGTGTGTTTATTTTAAAGTATGTATATTAGTTTTTAAGATTTTTTAAGGGACCACTCCAGAATGTGTATCAAATTGGGTTCAGATGACGAATAAGAGGTTTTCGTGATAGCTGTCAACTGCATTATCTTTGTCCAAGTGGTTTAAAGCATAAGACCAGTTCTTCGGCCAGTCCTTTTTATCAAGCACCTGCTCACTGGAATTCTATTCCACTCTATCTAGGAAATCTTTAAAACCTTTCAAGAAAAATTTAGAGTAATTTAGCTCTATTCTATGACAGTATTAATAACAAGGAATATTTTGAAGCTTATTTTTAAGTTAGAAGTGGTATAGGGGATTATTTTTATTTTAAATTTGTTCTGTTAGTTTTCAGGGTCTGCCTGTCTCTCTTATTTGGGAGCCCCACTGAACCCCATTGGGTAGTTGCGGCATATAAGAATCTTATCTAAAGTAATGTAATGCTGGTGCTGCTTCCGGAATAAGCTGTTTTGTTTTCCTTTCAGACTGTGTGGCACTAAGGGGGTTTCGTCCACACAATACAGAAACACTTACCTTATTCTCACAAGACTGCACACCACATGGCATAAACTCACTGAGAGCCAGGTGACACTGGAAGAAAATAGAACAGCTGATCCAAAGGCAACTCCAGTAGACAGACTAGGAGGGTGTTAACATAGGGGTCCTTTTACTAAGATGCACTGAAAAATGGTTTGCAGTACTGTAGGCGTGGGTTTTGGGTATGCACCGATCCATTTTTCAGTGCGCCTATAAAAAAGGCCTTTTTAAAATTTTTGCTGAAAATAGATGTGGCAAAATAAAAATTGCCGCGCATCCATTTTGGGTCTGCGACCTTACTGACAGCCATTGACCTAGTGGTAAAAAATCACGTGGTAACCGGGTGGTAATGACCTATGTGTGCCAAATGCTACTTGGCGTGCATCCGATACGCGCATCCGAAAATAAAAATTATTTTTTGGGCGCGCATATTGGATGCACGCCAAAAATGAAATTACCACAAAGCCATGCACTGGTCAGGCAGTAATTCCATTTTGGCACACATTGGGCACACATAAATGCTTATCCACCTTATAATTGAAAGAGAAAAACGCCTAGATTTCAACCCAAATCGGGAGATAGACGTTTATCTCACAAAAACGAATAAATCGGTATAATGGAAAGCGGATTTTGGACGTTTTCAACTGCACTCCATCGCGGAAGCGTACAAAGTTGACGGGGGCGTGTCGGAGGCGTGGCGAAGGTGGAACTGGGGCGTGGTTATCAGCAGAGGAGAGATGGGCGCCTTTCGCCGATAATGGAAAAAAAAGTATGCGTTTGTAGCTAGAATTTAGGGCACTTTTCCTGGACCCTGTTTTTTCACAAATAAGGCCCCAAAAAGTGCCCTAAATGACCAGATTACCACCAGAGTGAATCGGGGATGACCTCCCCTGACTCCCCCAGTGGTCCCTCCCACCACAAAACATGATGTTTCACAACTTTTTATTTTCACCCTCAAATGTCATACCCACCTCCCTGGCAGCAGTATGCAGGTCCCTGGAGCAGTTGTTAGGGGGTGCAGTGGACTTCAGGCAGGTGGACCCAGGCCCATCCCCCCTACCTGTTACAATTGTGCTGCTTAATGCTTAGTCGTCCAACCCCCCCAAACCCACTGTACCCACATGTAGGTGCCCCCCTTCACCCCTTAGGGCTATAGTAATGGTGTAGGCTTGTGGGCAGTGGGTTTTGAGGGGGATTTGGGGGGCTCAACAAACAAGGGAAGGGTGCTATGCACCTGGGAGCTCTTTTACCTTTTTTTTTGTTTTTGTAAAAGTGCCCCCTAGGGTGCCCGGTTGGTGTCCTGGCATGTGAGGGGGACCAGTGCACTACGAATCCTGGCCCCTCCCACGAACAAATGCCTTGTATTTATTCGTTTTTGAGCTGGGCGCTTTCATTTTCCATTATCACTGAAAAACAAAAACGCCCAGCTCACAAATTGTCGAATAAAACATGGACGTCTATTTTTTTCGAAAATACGGTTCGGTCCGCCCCTTCACGGATCCGTTCTCGGAGATAAACGTCCATGGAGATAGACGTTTTCGTTCAATTATGCCCCTCTATGTGGCTTAGTAATAGGTCCCATGGAGGCGTATTTTCAAAGTACTTAGACTTACAAAGTTCCATAGCAACCTATGGAACTTTGTAAGTCTAAGTGCTTTGAAAATGAGCCCCATAGTGGGGCAAATCTGATTTAAAGGGGTTGGATATAGAAAGAAGGAGGCTTCTTGGAATTGAGTCTGGTTGGGATGGGATTGAGAGAGAATATGTATTGGAAAAGTGTGTGAGGAGCGAGAGAGAAAAGACCTAGGGGCATGATGACTTGTGGGGAAAATCAAAATTTGACCCTTTCTTCCTCAGCACACTACCAAAACCCTTATCTATACTCGTATCTCCTGCTTAGATCACTCCACCTTGCTCCTCACAGGTCTCCCACTAAACCATCTTCTCATATCTTCAATCTGTTCAAAATTCTACACCATTACTTATCTTCTGCCAGTGTCACTACAGCCACAAAACCCTTCTCCGCAAGCCTCTTCATTGGCTCCCTTCCACTTCTGTATACAACCTCCTCCTAAGGACTTACAAGCACATTCATTCTGCAGGTCCTCAGTATGTCATCTCTTATCTCTCCCTACACACCTCCCTGGGAACTATGTATCTCTCTACTTCATCACAACTCCATGCTCTGTTTCTTCCAACTTGCAGAGCTGTATGCCTGCTCTATCTCTGTTTATTCAAATACACACTAAAAGCCCACTATTTTGAGGCTGCTTTTCACTAGTAACCTCTTATTTGCCTGTTCAATGCCCATGTTGTTTTAATCACTCCTGTACTACATAGAAACATAGTAAATTACAGCAGATAATGGAATCTTGCAAGGTATTTGTGACCTGGATTGGCCACCTTTGGAAACAGGATGCTGGGCTTGATGAACCTTTGGTCTTTCCCAGTATGGCAATACTTATGTACTTATGTAAAGATCGGTACGGTCCACCCAGTCTGCCCAACAAGATAAACTCATTATACATGGTATGCGATACTTTGTTGATTTGTCCCTGCCACTAAATGTAACTCCAATATCCCTTATTTGTCCCATTTGTCTGTCTTGAATAGATTTGTAAGCTCTGCTAAACAGGGACTGTTTCTTACATGTGTATGTACAGTATATGTGGGTCGGAGCAAGCAAGATGGCTGTACCATTGGAGAAGGAATCCCCCTACTTCACTTCAAGGGGCCAAGGACTAGCCCCTTTGTCCTCCAATAGTCCTGGGCTCTCACATTGAAGTATTTCTGCTAAATTGGTCTTCAAAACAAAATAAAGATCACTGCTATAGATAAATCTATTACCTGGTGGCATCGAGATCTAGCATAAGCTCCATTTTTTTTCAATTGTCTTTGACCAGCATTAATTTCATTTCCATAACGTTTTCTTAAAAGTTTATTTATAGTGAGAAATCAATATTCTCTTTCCTATCACATTATTAGGTCATCCGCTCAAAACAGTAGTGCCTCTCTATTATTAATTTATTGAGTAGATCTTGTCTTAAAATACTAATTTAGGCACACAATATTCCACAATATAACATCAAAACATGCAAAATATTAAAACACTATTAACTGGATAAATGTACTTATCTGAATTACTATTCTACAACTGGATAGAAGCAGGGTCAGTTTTACTTCTTAACTGAAGAGTCTTGCTCCTGTGTTTACTAAGGTGCGCTATAGGTTAATGCATGCTAAACGTTAATGCGTCTATAGTAATATATAGGCGAGTTAGCGTTTAATGAGCCATAACTTTAAAGGCGCGTTAAAACTGCTAATGCACCTTAGTAAACATGCTCCTTGGAGTGGAAGGAAGAGTTTGGAGTTGAGGGGAGGAGGGAAGGAGGTTCCCTCCAAGCAATAAGGAGTGATCCGGGATCTTTCTTCAAACACGTGTTGTATTGAAAGGGATACCTTCCTCCTCTGCTGTCCCAGAAGCACTTTTCACAAGCACTATGGCTGAAAGGAGATATGATAGAAGTCTATAAAATTTTGAATGGAGTGGAACCGGTAAATGCAAATTTATTATCTTTCAAAAACTACAAAGACTAGGAGACACTCCATGAAGTTACAAAGTAGCATGTTTAGAACAAATAAGAGAAAATATTTTTTCACTCAGTGTATACTTAAGCTCTGGAACTCTTTGCTGACGTAAGTAGTAAAAGCAGTTAATGTAACTGGGTTAAAAAAAAAGAGTTTGGACAAATTCCTGGAGGAAAGGCCATAAACTTAATCCTGGGAAAAGCTTCTGCTTATTAATGGGGTTAAGTAGCATGGAATCCTGCTACATTTGGGAATTTGTCAGGTAATTGTCACCTAGATAGGCCACCATTGGAAACAGGTTGTTGAACTAGATGAACCCTTGGTCTGACTCAGTATGGCAACTCTTATGTTATGTTCATCAGCCTGGCTCCTTAAAGGGGAAGGCTAGTAGCAAAGTAGCAATTCTATTTCACAGTGCTTTGAAGACTGCCAGACTTCACGCTTTTGTGCCTCTAAGAGGAGAGGTGTGACATAAAGCTTCCACTCAGGCTGAGTAGGGAATTAAAAATAAAACCCACAGGTGTCCAGAATGGAGGACGCAGTACCCCTTTCACAGAAGAGCTCCTAGATAGTAGCCTTCTTTGCCTATAGGTTGCCACAAAGGCAGGAATTGACTGAGTTAGAATAAAGGGTCCACAGAGGGGATGTCCCATTCTATTGATCTTTATTCTGGAATGAAGAGTACAATAATGTATGAGCTTTGCAGCACAGTCAGCAGTTTCTTTTGTTGCTCAACACCTGTTCTCCTTTCTTTCTTGTAGAGAAATTAGCTTGATTTCATATATTTTTACTTTTTGTGAAATACAGTAGAACTGTACCGCTGTAATGAACACAACACTCTGTACAATGCAAAAATTATCTTCCGGCATTCATTTTAGCACTTGGATGTCATGACTCTACATTAGCCTCTCTTGTTTTCCACTTAACTATGATAACAACCTTGGGTAGTACTGCTGAAAAATTCAAATGGCAGTTCTGTAAGGAACAGGAGAATAGCACATTAGAATAGCACATTAGAATTATTCTGCTAAGAGAAAGAGACATCAGATATACTGTAGATGAGGCTTGCTTTTTTTCCTTTGAATTTTAATTCAGGAGGGAAAAATTAGTACCTATCAATTCCAAGAACCTGAAGACGTGCCGGAGATGGCAATGGAAAAATAAATTCTGAATAAGAGCCAAGACTTCCTGGTGTATGGTCCAAAGTCGGACCTT
Source organism: Microcaecilia unicolor (assembly GCF_901765095.1). Classification (NCBI taxonomy): domain Eukaryota; kingdom Metazoa; phylum Chordata; class Amphibia; order Gymnophiona; family Siphonopidae; genus Microcaecilia; species Microcaecilia unicolor. The sequence continues at coordinate 159,790,290 of NC_044040.1, read as the reverse complement.
AGATGCAGATGGTAAAACAAGACAAGAGCAAATTAAAGAGCCCTTTTAATAAGATGTGCTAAGAATTGGGCTTAGGGAAAAACTCTATAAATGGTGCCAATCATTAGGTTCTGATAAAGGGGCCCTTTTACAAAGTGGCAGTAAGCCCAACGTGGGCACAGGCGGTAGTTCCAGCCCCGGCATGCGCCATTTCCCACACTAGGGAAAATCAGTCTGTATTTTTTAGCATGCCGCTAACTGGTTTAGTGGGGGAGCCCTTACCGCCACCTCATGGCCATATATTTTTTTCAGCCTTTTTACCCACTGGTGGTAAAAAGGGCCTTAACGCGTGGCAAAAACAGCCCCTGCTGCGAGTACAGGGTCCTTTTTACTGCAGCTTGATAAAAGGACCTCAAAATTTGGCACTCAACGCTGTTCCATAAAGGGAACTCCGGGACATGTGTTCTTTAGATAATAGCACTGAGTGGCCAATTCCATGCTCACCTTTAGGCATGAGGACTTACGTCAGATGAAACCCGATGTACATTCCGGAGCACAAGTTGGGTGCAGATATCCGCTATTCTGCAACACTGCATGAATCTTTTGTGAACGCCCCTGACAAGCACATGTCCCACCCATGGTCACGCCTCCTTTTGAGTTGTGTGAGATCCAATTAGGCGCCATTGTTACAGACTAACACACAGCCAGATTGGTGCCCAAGTCATAATTATTGCCAATTAAGGGCATTTTAACTCTGGTAATTAAATCATTGGTGCCCATTTGCTAATTATTTTGGGCACTGATCTGGGATCTGTGACCAATTTTGGGTGCCCAAGGGTGCCATTTATAGAATCCAAGGGTTAGCATATTTTAACATGGGACTTAACCAAGAACTAAGCCCTTTTCTAGTGCATCCTTAAAATAGGGCTTTTCACGTTTTTATTTTTGCAAGTTCCGTCAAATGTTACAAAACCTGCAAAACTATTAATGCAGGAATATTGGTAAATGCTCCTGTGTTAAGTCAGCATTATCCAGTTAGTATGCGTTAATGCAAATGCGCTCGCTGGATAATGCTTCCAGGCCCATTTCCTACCCATGAAATGCCCCCTCCTGAAAATAATTTCACAGAAATAAATAGTGCGCGATCAACACGCATTGACAAGCAAACTACAGCAAAACGTGTTAAAGTGTTTTACAGTAAGCTTTTTTTCTCCCCCATGTTAAGAGCATGTTAGCACTTAATACGATTTAGTAAAAGGTCCCATAAGACCTGTATAAATGTATATTCCAAAGAAATTAAATTCCTTCCACAAAGCATGAGAATCGTAGGAGTAGGATAAAGGTTTGAACTAGACCAAAGAGAGAAAGATGGTTGTTCATTTTCTTTTTTGTGGGGAGGGGGTTCACTTTTTTTTAATGACCCAATGACTAATTTTAATTTCCCTATTTTTTTTTTTGTTACATTTGTACCCCACGCTTTCCCACTCATGGCAGGCTCAATGCGGCTTGCATGGGGCAATGGAGGGTTAAGTGACTTGCCCAGAGTCACAAGGAGCTGCCTGTGCCTGAAGTGGGAATCAAACTCAGTTCCTCAGTTCCCCAGGACCAAAGTCCACCACCCTAACCACTAGACCACTCATCCACTTCCATAATTAAGCCTTATTATCCATTTAAGTAGTTCATTATTATGTGGAGGATCATATTTGAAAGAACGTCCAAGTCAGAATTGGGACGTCCTGCTCGAAAAGTCCATCTCACAGACATTTTCGAACAGGAGAAATGTCTGCATTTTTTGTTCAATGAAAATTGTTCAAAATGAAATGTCCAAAATATGAATGCCAAAAAAGCAGGCACAAAAACATCCATCTAGCATCATTTGTACAAAAACGGCCACATAGATGGACCTGAAGAGCAGAGGGGCAGCCTAGTGGTTAGTGCAGTGGACTTTAAACAATAGGACTCAGGTACAAATCCTACCTAAATTCTGTTATAATGTTATTGTGAGCCCTCCAGAAGCGGATAAAAACCTACTGTACCTAAAGGTGCTCAGTTGTTGAATTGCCCCTTAGAATGGGTATTAGCGTAAATCTATGCCAATGGCTACTGCATGCTTAAACCAGCCAATATTAAAAATCAAGTGCTATTTAGCATAGAGTGGGGCAGGAATGCACTTGAATAATAAATAACTGTGGGTCGTCAAGGACACCACTTACACTTCCTCTTGAAGAGGCATTTTAAGTGCAACTGCCATACCAGCTCCTTAAACAGAACTTAAACCAATTAACTCCAATTAGAGGCAATTACTGTCAATTAGTGCCTAATTAAGTTATGTGCATAACTGGAAGCATTCTATAACCTGCATGTGCAATTTTGTGCACTAATTGTGAAAATGGGGACACAAGGTTATAGAATTAGGTGGATACCACCTTCTGTCTGGCTAACATAGGCGTTGGGGTGGGGTGCATTTCCCCTCCCCCCCATCTAGGATGGAGGCAGCACAAATATTCAGGCAGCATTGGAAGGAAAAATGGTGCTGTGGTGTAAAAAAAAAAACTCAATAGAATCCACAACTTGCAGCATGGGCAGGAGGGAAGAAACGATTTATACAGGAAGACAGCCAATCAAATGGGAGAATGGAATTTAAGATTGGTGTTCGCTTTAGGCTGCACAGCCCACACTTCAGGATGCTGCACATTCAACTGCGTGTTATGCACACTTGTTCTGCTGCCGGCCCGTTTCTCCATCTGGCTGCTTGCCACTACTGTTGGACAAAGCCCTACCTTTGCTGCTAGAGCTTCCTCATGATTTTTTTTTTTTGGTGCGCTTCTCCAAAAGCTTTTATTTTTTGCACTGCAGCTTGTGAGGAGAACACTCACCCTCCCTCTTTCCCAACCAAATCAGAGGTGGGAGGAACATTTTTCTCACCCCCTCTGACTGTGACACAAGTAGCTATCACCACCTTCCCTCTCCCATCCCACCCTTTACCCAAATGGGACAGCATCTCCTGAGTAGTCTGCTGATGCCACCCCCTCTGTCAGAATTTGCATCAGAGGGGGAGGGACCAAATAAGCTGAGTGTGTGCTGGAGCTCCCAGGTCCCACGCTACAATTTCAATTTGTACCACAGACTGTGTAGAGGAGAGGGCATGTGAAAGGAGAGGTCAGAGGAAAGATGCTAGAGAGGAGTATGAATGGAAGGGAAGATCGAAGGAAGATGCTAGAGAGGAGGCTAGGTGGAAGGAGAGATTGGGGGGAAGATGCTAGAGAGGAGGCTGGGTAGAAGGAGAGATGGGGAAAGACACTGGAGAGACGGCCATGTGAAAGAAGAGATCAGGAGAAGACACTGGACAGGAGGTTGTGTGAAAGGACAGATTAGGAGAAGGACTTGGAACGGAGGCCAGGCGGAAAGGAAGATCAGGGGGAGACATTGGACATAGTGGGAAAAGTAGATGGGAAGATGTACTCGACATGGATGAAGGTGGAAGGGAAGACTGGAGAGACATGCTGGACAGAGAAAGATGGGAAATTGGTGGGGGGGTGCATGCTGAGCAAGACGAAAAAGTAGAAAGGAACATTGAGAGGGCATTCTGAACATGGTAGAAAAGGAGATGGGAGGACACACTGAACATGGAAGAAGGTGGAAGGGAAAATCAGGGAGAAATGACTGGAAATGACTGGTCATGAAGGACGGAAAGACAGGAGAGATGCCTAAGAAGGGAAGAGGGGAGATGTTTAACAAGGGTGGGGGAGAAATGGAGAGCTAGACAGAAACAGTAAAAGAGGGAGCTTGAAGACTGGAGGATGAGGAAGAGATGAAATTTTAGAGGCAGAAAATAAATCAGAAAATGCATCTCTTTCTATTTCTCTGGTGTGCTGCATGCACAATCTGGCTTTTTGAAGTTTCATGTTCTTTTTGTCTGCATATTTTTACATGTAGTTTGTGATCACATCCTGTATTTGGACAGGGTTTATTTGTGTTCTGCATGTATGACTGAGATCAGTTATTCTGATATAGTATTCCAGTTTGTTCAGTTTTCTCAATAGGGCTCACTGTGATATTTATGATGCTGCTTTGTCCTTGTTGGTGCTGTTATGGAATAATAGATTTGTTCTCTAGGTCCCTGATTGACTTTTGCAGGTTTTGTAGTAATTCATAATAGGTCTGCTGCTGGAGAAGGGTTATGTTGCTGCTACTGAGATGAAACCATTATCAGATTTATATGCCTTAGTTCTGTTCTGCACCATATGTTTGCATTTAACACTGAAAACGAAGAGCCAGGGGTCAGTATTTTTTTTTTATATTAAAGTTCCATGAATATAATTTAACTCAAACAATTTGTGTTGACAAAGTTTGCATTTTTTTTTGTAGAACTTCAGAATATAAATTGTATTTTTTTCCTTGGGACAGAGTAAGGGGACATCCTCACCCTCCTTCTTAACCAGAGTTCTCAGGGGGCTCTCTCGGGTGCCTTGGGAAGGGGGGGTATCCCTTCATCTCTTACCTTAGGCAGCAGACTGCCTTGAGCAGCCCCTGGAGGTAAGTGCTGTCAATAGAGGGGGCCAAGAGGGAAAAGTTATGTCGGGTGGGGGGGGGGGGGGGGGGAGAAGTACTGCCAGGGAGGGAGGGATAGAAAAAAAGTGCTGCTTGTACGGAATTGGGGTAGGATAAGTGCTGCCTGTGGATGGCCCCAGAAAAGTGTTGCCTTTTGGGGGGTGACAGTGTGTGTGTGTGTGTGGGGGGGGGGGGGTATTATTTTCTATGTGGCCTGGTATGAAGAAGTGCTGGTAAGGGGGAGAGAGAGAGGTAAGGGGGGAGAGAGAGAGGGAAGGAGAAGAGAGAAAGAGTTGGGCTTTGGAAAAGGGAAAAGGGGAAGGTGTGTGTCAGGCCTAGGTAAAATGGTGAGGAAAGTGTGCTCTTTCCTTGCTAATTCATGTGAATGAAAGAGAAGGATTTATAAGAGAAATTTCCCATGGTGCTGGCTCATTTCAGTTAAAAATAATATCTTCACAATTTTGATATGCTGCTTCATATTTATATACTAGCTTCATATTCAGTCTTAGTCTGTTGTCACTCCCCCCCTCTTTGGAATAACCACAATGATATGTTGCAGATGAGTATGTTAATATGCTAAGCTCCACCCTCCCTCCCAAAAAGAACAGTCAAACTATGCCTATATGAATCCCCGAGTTAAGATAAGTGGCACTATACCCTTTATATTTATTAGTCTCTTGGTATGCTCTGTGTCATGTATAACTTTTGAAAAAAGTGTGATGATTAGTTGCCAGTGGACACTATAACACTGAGTCGGTCTATTTATGGTCAATTTGATTAAATAACCTAATGTGAAATGTAAACATTTATTAATGTATGTAGGGTATATAAGGGAAGTGTGTTATGATTATGCTGGCTATCAGGCTTATTTTCGAAAGAGAAGGGCGCCTATATTTCGACACAAATCGGGAGCTGGGCGTCCTTCTCCAGGATCGCCCAAATTGGCATAATCCCGAAAGCTGATTTTGGGCATCCTCAACTGCTTTCCGTTGAGGGGACGACCAAAGTTCACAGGGGCGTGTCGGAAGGCGTAGCGAAGGCGAGACTGGGGTGTGCCTAACACATGGGCATCCTCGACCGATAATGGAAAAAAGAAGGGCATCCCTGACGAGCACTTGGGCGACTTACTTGGTCCATTTTTTGTTACACCAAGTCGTGAAAAGGTGCCGAACTGACCAGATGACCACCGGAGGGAATCGGGGATGACCTCCCCTTACTCCCCCCCCCCCAGTGGTCACTAATCCCTTCCCAACCTCAAAAAAACCTTTTTAAATATTTTTTGCCATCCACAAATGTCATACCAGCACCATGACAGCAGTATGCAGGTCCCTGGAGCAGTTTAGTGGGTACTACCAGTGGCCACCTTCCCAGGCAGGCGGGACCCAGGCCCATTCCCCCCTCCCTAACCTGTTACACTTGTGGTGTAAATGTGAGCCCTTCAAAACCCACTAGAAGCCCACTGTACCCACATGTAGTGCCCCCATTCACCCCTTAGGGCTATGGTAGTGGTGTACAGTTGTGGGGAGTGGACGTTGGGGGGGGGGGGCTCAGCACACAAGGTAAGGGAGCTATGCACCTGGGAGTAATTTCTGAAGTCCACTGCAGTGCCCCTAGGTGCCCGGTTGGTTTTCTTGGCATGTGAGGGGGACCAGTGCACTATGATGCTGGCTCCTCCCACGACCAAAGGCTTGGATTTAGGTCGTTTTAGAGATGGGCGTCCTCGGTTTCCATTATCACCGAAAATCGGGGATGACCATCTCTATGTCGACCTAAATGTTGAGATTTGGGCGTCCCAACTGTATTATCGAAACGAAACATAGACGCCCATCTTGTTTCGATAATACGGATTTACCCGGCCCCTTCGTGGGGAGGTCCTGCGAAGACGTCCTCAGGAAACATGGGCACCTCGTTCGATTATGCCCTTCCATGTGGCACTGGTTTTGATCTATCTGGTGATTTTCAGCAGCACTATCCAGACAGAGGCACTAAAATTCTTCAGTGATGGTCTCTGGAGTTATCTGGATAGCAATACTATAATTTGTGAAATAATTACATGCATCATTTTATTTCCTTCTGAGATGGGAACCCTAGTGTGGACATTTGGTTGTAAAGTAGTGGGGTGGGGGAAGGTGCAACAGTAGGTGTGGCAAAGGACTTGGCGCAGGGCATAAGTGTGTGTGTGGTGGGGGGGGGGGGGGGGGGGGGTTATGGGCACGGGCAGAAAGCAGGGGCAAGTTTTAGGTCAAAAAGTTGGCAATCCTATGTTAAAAGTTATCTAAACCTGCTAAGCTAAGTTAAATTATACCCTAAGGATATGCAACTTCAGTTTTCGATTTCCACAAGCTAGTTGGAGTTTCAAGACATCCACACTGCCCCTATTGTACACAAATACATTTCTTGCATATTCATGTGGATATTCTGAAATCTGATCAGCTTGTGGCATTCAAGGACTGTAGTTGTCTAATAACTGCATCTCGTTAAAGCTGATAGAACCAGATTTTTATACTACAGTGTGCATATTAGAGTATATTACAGAAGTTATTTTGGAAGCATCTCCATGTATAACAGCAGCATTTACATGTATAAACTGCATACATGTGTGAAATGGCAATTTCAATAAAACCCTATTTAAGGTTTGAGAACAACAAGGTTGAGAACAACACCATGCAGAGATTTCAAGAAGGCATGGAATGGGCATGGTTTGGTCATGCCTTGAACAGAACATAATTCTGTACTTGTATCCCCCCCTTTTACAAAGGAATATACCATGAGACCAATTTCCTCACCAGATTTTACTCAAGCTCAAAGGCTTCACTACTAACTGCCCATTTCAACCATGAAGGACTGAGGGAGTAATTCCTATTCCCCCCACTGTTTATTTCCGCCTCTACATGAAGAAAAATACAATTGTGGCCTTATTAATTGCATTGTTACATTTGCAAAATGGGAGAGCTACGTCAGTGATGCCACTACATGTAGAGGTTTCAAAATCCCCACTCGTGCATGGAAGTGCAAGTTTCATGCTGCTTATTTTTTTTCCATGTGAATATTTATAATGGCTTCTTCTGCTGTAAATGTTTAGAAACATACATATACTCCTACATGTCTTTATAGATATTTAGATAAGGCTTCTTGTTCATCAGAGCCTTTGAAAAATATGCTTGGAACAGAGCACGTCTTGACCCGGACATCTGAATACTGAGCTCAACCTTTCTGCAAATTAGGTGTTTAGGTGTTTTATGGTTGAATGTGTTATACCAGGCCAAGGAGGAATAAAGATGACTATAAATAGGGTTTCTATTCTTAGGTGTTTATAAATTATACATTTAAGTGCTTATTTTCCAGTTAATTAGATGTTCTTTGAGGCTACAAAAAAAAAATCTGTATTTATCAGTCTATTTTCACCACAGGTATCATTGCTACATAGTATTTCCAATGGAAGCAAGTATGCATGTTTGGAGTACATCAGCAGAAAAGGCAGAAAGAAACAGATAAAAATGTAGGCAGATACCCAGGCTGCCCATCAATTTCATCTATTCTCCCTATCGCTCCTTTAGAGATCTTATGTATTTGTCTCAAGCTCTCTTGAATTCAGATACCGTTTTCATCTCTACCACTTCCACCAGGAGGCCATTCCATGAATTCACCACCCTTTCTGTGCAGACGTATTTCCCTCAGGTTACTTCTGAGTCTATCCCATTTCACAGGATACTGGGCTAGATGGACCACTAGTCTGACCCAGTATAGATATTCTTATGTTCTTCTTCATCCTATGCCCCCTCATTCCAGAGTTTCCTTTCAGTTGAAAGAGACTTGCCTTCTGTGCGTTTATGCTGTGTAGGTATTAAAATGTCTCTATCCTATCTCCCTTCTCCCACCCTTCTTCCACAGTATACATATTGAGATCTTTAAGTCTGTCCCATATGCTTTAGGATGAAGACCACCAACTCTGGACCGACTCCATCCTGTTTATATATTTTTCAAGGTGTGGTCTCCAGAATTGTACACAATATTTTAAATGAGGTCTCACCAGAGTCTTACACAGGAGAATCACCTCCTTTATTTCTGACTGGCCATTCCTCTCCCTAGTCACCTAAGCATTCTTCTAGATTTTGCTGTTATCTTTTCTACCTCTTTGGCCATCTTAAGATCATCACATACGTTCAAAACCAAGTCCCGCTCCTCTTTCGTGCACAAAGTTCTTCTCCCCCTAAATTGTACTGTTCCCTCAGGTTTTTGCAGCCGAAATACATGGCCCTGCACTTTTTTTAGCATTAAATCTTAGTTGCCAATTCTAGACCATTCCTCTAGCTTTGCTACGTCCTTTCTCATGTTATCCATACCATAAGGGGTGGTCTACTGTATTGCAGATTTTGGTATAATCTGCAAAGAAGATAGCCCTTCATGAATATCGCTGAGTGGAGATCACAAGAAAAGTCAGGGGAAGGATAAGAGAGTACTAGGGGAACTAGTATTTTTCCAGTATTATCCAATAAACACTTAGGGCCCCGGTTTACTAAGCTGCACTGTTGACGTGCACACTTTATAGCGCATGCTAAAAGTGTGTGTGCCTACAGTACGCTTAGTAAACAGGGCCCTTATTTATTATATATATATAATATTATATATATATTTTGTTGTTGTTGTTGCATCAGGGTGTTTTATTAGCATTTCAGTTAAAGAAGTTGTTAAATATATGAGGAGGTATTTGTAAAATGATATATAACCTCAACAATTTATAACAGACCTAATGAACTACGTGAACTTTATGTTACAAAATGGACTCTTCCCAAAGGAGAAAGGAAACATTTTACTCACCCCCATACCCAAAGATGCAAAGAAAAATGCTAGTGAATTAACTAACTATAGACCAGTAGCATCCATTCCCTAATAACCAAAATACAGAAGGGATGGTGACCAAACAACTCACAGACTATCTAAACAAGTTCTCAATACTACATGACTCCCAGTCAGGATTTCGTTCTAATCACAGTACTAGTTACGCTCATGACTAAATTCAAACAAATGATAGCAACCGGCAAGAACATACTACTTCTACAATTCGACATGTCAAGCGCCTTCGACACGGTTGATCATGGAATTCTATTACACATCCTCGAATACTTCGGTATTGGAGGCAACGTTCTCAATTGGTTTAAGCGGGTTCCTAACTACACGTTCATATCAAGTGACATCAAATTCGATTACATCAGTCACATGTACATCTGAATGCGGAGTTCAACAGGGATCCCCCCTCTCACCGACCATATTCAACCTAATGATGATACCCTTGGCCAAACTACTATCGAACAAAACCTCAACCCATACATATACGCTGATGATGTAACGATCTCATCACATTCAAACAAGATCTAAAAGAAATTTCCAACGACATCAACCAAAGTCTACATATCATGCATTCGTGGGCAGATGCATTTCAGTTGAAACTTAATGCAGAAAAAACCCAATGCCTAATACCCACCTCGTAACACAGCACAAACAAATTTACCATCATCAACACACCAAAACTAAATCTACCAATTTCAGACACCCTAAAAATACTTGGAGTTACCATTGATCAGCACCTAACACTTGAGAATCACGTGAAAAAACACAACCAAAAAGATGTTTCCACTCAATGTGGAAATTAAAAAGAGTAAGACCATTTTTCCCAAGGACAGTCTTCCGCAATCTGTACAATCATTGGTACCAGTCACCTGGACTATTGCAACTCACTCTACGCCAGCTGCAAAAGAGCAAATACTCAAAAAAAAACTCCAGAACAGCCCAGAACATGGCAGCCAGACTCATATTCGGAAATCAAAATATGAAAGTGCAAAACCCCTACGAGAGAAATCTACACTGCTCACATTAAAAGAACGCATCACGTTCAAAGTATTACCCTAGTTCCACAAAATCATCCATGGCGATGCCCCAAGCTACTGCAGACCTAACAGACCTACCACACAGGAATGCAAAAAATCTTCTCGCACATTCCTTAATCTTCATTTTCCCAACTGTAAAGGTCTAAAATACAAAGTTTAATGCACGCATCTACCTTTTTCTATATGAGCAAGCAACTCTGAACGCGTTGCACGCAACCCTAAAAGCGATCTATGAACTGACCAACTTCTGCAAACTACTGAAGGACCCATCTCTTTGACCAAGATATACCACAAAGATAAACACAATGTGAAATTCTCCACATATATCCAGAATGTCTTATAATGTCTTCTGCTATACCACTATCATGTATTCCATTACCATGCCAACCCAAAATCCTTCTGTACACCAAATGTATATTCTCTCTTTTTATTTCCACTATCCATGATGTATTGTAAGCCACATTGAGCCTGCAAAGAGGTGGGAAAATGTGGGATACAAATGCCAATAATAATAAATTTTTTTGTTACCGTAAGTTGGTTTCTTTCATTAAAAGCTATCAAATCTGTGAAAGAAGAATGAGGCAGAGGGGTTACACTTAAGAAAGGGCTTCCCAAACCTATTCTTGGGGACCTTACAGCCAAATCAGATTTTCAGGATATCCAGAATGAATATGCAGAAATAGATTCCCATACAATCATAGCAGTAAATGTAGATCTATTTCATGCATATTATTAGTGAATATCCAAAATCCTGTCTTGTGAGATCCCCAAGACAGTTGGAATGTAAAAAAAAACTCATGGCCCCTTTGACTAAGGCGCATACAACATGCGTCAATTTAGAACTACCGACCTGCTACTGAATGCCCCGGGCAGTAATTCTAATTTTTACACGCATCCAAACGCGCGGCAGAAACTAATTCTATTTTCTACCAAGTGGCGCTAACTTGGCAGTAATCGGCAGTGTAACACATGCTGACGATTACACCCGGTTAACATGTGAAAGATACCAGTAAGTCTATGGGTGGCAGTAAGGTCTCAGGCCCAAAATGGACGCACACCAATTTTTATTTTTGCTGCAAGTCCAATTTCTGACGTGCTGAAAAATGGACCTGCACAGGTCCAATACATGTGCCTACACCAGCGCCAGGCCATATTTCAGTGCACCTAAGTGCTTTGAACACAAACTCAGATGGCTAAAACTATTCTCAATGCAGTTTACCCCTGCATTGCAAAATCTCAGCTTCTCCACTGTAGATTATACAGAATTAGTGGAGGAGTGGCCTAGTGGTTATGGTGGTGGGACTTTGGTCCTGGGGAACTGAGGAACTGAGTTCAATTCTCCACTTCAGGCACAGGCAGCTCCTTGTGACTCTGGGCAAGTCACTTAACCCTCCATTGGCCCCCCATGTAAGTCGCCATTGAGCTGCTATGAGTGGGGACAGCATGGGGTACAAATGTAACAAAAAAAAAAAATTCTGATTTTTTCCATGTGATGTGGCGAGTACATTTATGTGCACATCTCCCCGTTATTCAAAACAATAACCTCCAGAGTCGGATGAGCTCCAATCCCAATGTTCATTGCACTATTTGCAAAAGATGGACACAGAAAGTTTTGTATTTGGTCTCAATTCATTTCTCATGGAAGGTATGTTATGATGGTTATTCATTTCAACACTTGAAAGAACGATCTAATCTGTGCAATGGTGACTGTTCACATTTTGCTGGCCCAGCACCATTTGAATGCCCAGTACTTGTGGAAAATAAGGATTCATTTCAATCTGATACATTAACTAAACCTGTCTCACCTGAACTAGCAAAAAAAAATATACAAAGCACTTATGCAATCTGAATTGCTCAAAAATTGCCTTGGCAATTGGTTTCTAAGTGGCAAATACAGACTAATGAAGGCATTTCTGAAGAGATGCTTAACAGTAAATTTAAGGAAATTAAACATCTTACAGTGAATGTTTCCCTGAGAGAAATACAATTTAAAATCTTACACCTAATGTATTTTCATCTAGTAGAATGTGTTCAGAGCAGGCATCAGCAAACTCTGTGCCATGCCCTGCATGCAACATAACAGAAGGCAGTTAATTTCAATTTTTACAGCTATGCACAAAAATTTCTAACTTTGGCAGGAATTATTGCATAAGATTTTAAATGACCTAATTGCTCTTTCAGGTATTATCTATATTCTCCTGAAGTATTTAACTACTTAGGAAGTGTTACTATCAACTAGGAAATATATCAGGGTCTATTGTCCTGAACCAACCACTCTTGATAGTGTATTCATAAGAGTGCAGATTTACTACACAATGAAAATGGGGGCAGGTCTGGGGGTGGAGAGTGGGCATACTCTGTGCTAATCAGTTGGCACAGCTACATTGTCACACACTAGTGTGTGGTTAGCGCGTGAGCCCTTAATACCTGCAAAATAGGTGGCAGTAGGGGGCTCACGTGTTAATGGCCACACGCTAATAGGAAAATTAGCACATGGTCATTAATGCGGAAAATTGAAAAATCGACCATGTTACTCTGGCAGAAAAATGGCCTTAGTGCATGGGAAGGACATGCTTAGGCCACTCGTTTCCTGCAGTTTGTTAAAAAGGCCCCATAGTGCCTGGAACATAGTCAATCATAGACAGACAAAAATGTTAGCCTGTCATGTCCTTCATCCCATTTTATGAGGAGCTTTGCAGCTTGGTAATCTCTCTCTCTCTCTGTGTTGGCTTTAACAGTATGTTCTTTAAATTCTAAGCAAGGCAAAAAAAATATTTGTGTGATCATTTGAGCTAAGTCATGTCCTTTAATATACAAGTAGTCAAGTTATCAGCATATGCCAAAAAGATTTAACAGAACTGAAACGGTCTATGTGTTTTGGAAAACAGTGTCTGTGAGACCATGATGATGATGAGAATTTCTCTTTCAGGTTACAGGATGATTTCAACTCCTGAAAAACGTATCAGCAGTGAACAGCAACCATAAAAGTACAGATTTCCAGCCAATACTTACAAAGGCATACACAATCAAAGGTAAGATGCTTTATAGTACCCACTTAAGACTGGCAAGACCAGCATATACTAGAGTTAGAGGAATTGATAACATGCAACTTATATGGTGTCCAAAGAGATCTATGCATAAAGAAATACATAGACGTTATAGTATTAGAAGAGTTAGAGCACCGGAAGAGGGACTTCCAAAGCTGTTCCCACTGCTTATCAGACATAGGTTGTTGTATGTCTTCCTCCCAGCATCTACGTAAACCAGTACATTTAGTGCGGGAGTTGCTAAGAAGGTACTTGTAAATGTGGGAAGCAGCGTGACCAATGTGCTGAAGCTTCAGATTAAAATCAATAAGCTCTGGAGTTTGGGCCAGGAACCGGGTGTGTAACCTATCTTTGGATTTCTTTTTTACCATGGAGCTAATCTGAAGCCATTGGTAAAATTGAGTGTCATCATCTCCGAGAAGGTTTTCCACGTCTGCCTACTCATATGGATCATATCTTTTAAGGCCCAAATACCTATGCGCTGCCACTGAGACACGAACTTGTTCATTGCCAATTTTAAAGTCAGGATTATGCCATATAGGGGTGAGTGGCGTAGCAGACCAAGGGATATCCATTAATTTATCTAAGGATACCATTAATTTATAGGCAGTGTGAATGAACGGAGATGCGGTGACCAAAATTGAACACAATATTCCACTAGTGATCAAAAGAACATTTTGCTTCAACATGTGAGAGTTTGGATACATGAAGTTTAAGATATGATATATTGTCATCCTGTTTGGGTGTCAAGACATTTAGCAATTTTCTTCAGAGTTACAGCTGACAGTAAGCACAGAATGTGTAACTGTAGAAGAATGTCATAGGCTAGGGCTTTTAAGCTTGGAGAAGAGACGGCTGAGGGGAGACATGATAGAGGTATATAAAATAATGAGTGGAGTGGAACAGGTGGATGTGAAGCGTCTGTTTACGCTTTCCAAAAATACTAGGACTAGGGGGCATGCGATGAAACTACAGTGCAGTAAATTTAAAACAAATCGGAGAAAATGTTTCTTCACCCAACGCGTAATTAAACTCTGGAATTCGTTGCTGGAGAACGTGGTGAAGGCGGTTAGCTTGGCAGAGTTTAAAAGGGGGTTAGACGGTATCCTAAAGGACAAGTCCATAAACCGCTACTAAATGGACTTGGGAAAAATCCACAATTCCGGGAATAACATAAGTACATAAGTACATAAGTAATGCCATACTGGGAAAAGACCAAGGGTCCATCGAGCCCAGCATCTTGTCCACGACAGCGGCCAATCCAGGCCAAGGGCACCTGGCAAGCTTCCCAAATGTACAAACATTTTATACATGTTATTCCTGGAATTTTGGATTTTTCCAAGTCCGTTAGTAGCGGTTTATGGACTTGTCCTTTAGGAAACCGTCCAACCCCTTTTAAACTCTGCTAAGCTAACCGCCTTCACCACATTTTCCGGCAATGAATTCCAGAGTTTAATTACACGTTGCGTGAAGAAAAAGTTTCTCCGATTTGTTTTAAATTTACTACACTGTAGTTTCATCGCATGCCCCCTAGTCCTAGTATTTTTGGAAAGCGTGAACAGGCGCTTCACATCCACCTGTTCCACTCCACTCATTATTTTATATACCTCTATCATGTCTCCCCTCAGCCGTCTCTTCTCCAAGCTGAATAGCCTTAGCCTCCTTAGTCTTTCTTCATAGGGAAGTCGTCCCATCCCCGCTATCATTTTAGTCGCCCTTCGCTGCACCTTTTCCAATTCTACTATATCTTTCTTGAGATGTGGTGACCAGAATTGAACACAATACTCAAGGTGCGGTCGCACCATGGAGCGATACAACGGCATTATAACATCCTCACACCTGTTTTCCATACCTTTCCTAATAATACCCAACATTCTATTCGCTTTCCTAGTCGCAGCAGCACACTGAGCAGAAGGTTTCAGTGTGTTATCGACGACGACACCCAGATCCCTTTCTTGGTCCGTAACTCCTAACGTGGAACCTTGCATGACGTAGCTATAATTCGGGTTCTTTTTTTCCAACATGCATCACCTTGCACTTGCTCACATTAAACGTCATCTGCCATTTAGCCGCCCAGTCTCGTAAGGTCCTCTTGTAATTTTTCACAATCCTGTCGCGAGTTAACGACTTTGAATAACTTTGTGTCATCAGCAAATTTAATTACCTCGCTAGTTACTCCCATCTCTAAATCATTTATAAATATATTAAAAAGCAGCGGTCCTAGCACAGACCCCTGAGGAACCCCACTAACTACCCTTTCTCCATTGTGAATACTGCCCATTTAACCCCACTCTCTGTTTCCTATCCTTTAACCAGTTTTTAATCCACAATAGGACATTTCCTCTTATCCCATGACCCTCCAATTTCCCCTGTAGCCTTTCATGAGGTACCTTGTCAAACGCCTTTTGAAAATCCAGATACACAATATCAACCGGCTCCCCTTTGTCCACATGTTTGTTTACTCCTTTGTACGTTTGGGAAGCTTGCCAGGTGCCCTTTGCCTGGATTGGCCGCTGTCGTGGACAGGATGCTGGGCTCGATGGACCCTTGGTCTTTTCCCAGTGTGGCATTACTAATGATGAACTAGCAGTGTGCATTGTAAAAGCATGGATAGTTAACTCAGGTGAACAGCTTCAATCAAACTTATTCCTGCAAAACAGACACAGCTGTTCAATTATAAAAGTAACGTCTATATTTGTCCAATTCAAGAGCAGGCAGACAAGAAAGGTTTTCCTTCAGTATTCACTTAGCCATCTTTATGTTTGAAGTCCATGGTTCGGTACTTCTGTCTGTCATCCATACTTTAGATGATCCGTGAGGTTAACGAGCTGAGGCAGTTTTTGATTCTATCATCTACTAACATATTTGTATTTTGATGATGGAACATTGTCATTAAAACTGACAACAGGTCGATTTCAAACAGACTGATGCTCCAATAACAGAAGTACTAGACTTGAACTCCAGAATGTAGATTATGTTTATTTTCTATGATGGTTGTTATGAATCCAGAGAGTGCCATTATTTGAGATGCATATTTAAAAGAAATTTCTACACATTTCAAGACTATAGAAATTTATAATATCTAGTTATGTTATATCATCCTCTGAAATTATCGACTGTTGTAACAAATCTTTCCTAATCAATTCTTGCCTGATGTAATTGTTGCTTTGGTTCTGGTGCATTGGGGAAAATTAATGCTTTTTTTTTTTTTTTTTTTACCTTCCCTGCACAGCATTCCTGTTGGTTTCACTTTCTTCACGATCACATGGCTGAAAGTGAAACAAACATATCTTGAAATCATTCTTAGCAAACCAGTTTTTCCAAGGATTAGCCTTCAACCATTTATTCAACAAATCTTTATTTTTGAATGGAGATGTGTCAAAAATGATCTTGGTGTCAGTTTGTTCTGTGTCACAAGTACTATCATAGTGGCATTTTATCCCAATCATTTCCAGAAGTAAAAAATATTTTCACAAACTACCAGTATAATTTAAACCTTTCCCCAAGTCCAGTCAGGTTTTCACGATATCCACTATGAATATGCATGAACTTGATTTGCATAGACTGCCTCAACTATATGCAAATCTCTTTCATGCATATTCATTGTGGATATCCTGAAAATCTGACTGGCAAGTGGTACTCCAGGACCCGACTTGGGAAGAAGCACTGATTTAAATGCTTCTAAATAGGGTGGCAAAACATTTGAAAGAGGAAATCACCCGGGGCAGAGTTTTTGGTTCCAGGGCTAGTTGGGGTTCTGCTGTTGCTGGATGATTTCTTTCTTTTTTTTTTTGGGGGGGGGGGGGGGGGGGGGGTAGCATGACAGCAGAGGTCAGGAGCTTTGGTGAGTGGTTCTTGCCTGGAAAGATTTCTGCTGAGTAAGAAGCTGCAACTAATGCTGGGAGCAGCATCAAGGACTATCAAAGGCAATCAAGAGGTAGAGTAAAATACACCCGAGAACTTGGAAGTGCTCACAGTTGTGATACTCCAGATTTTGTTGAGGCTAAGGCTGACAGCAGAAGTATGGAAGAGGAGGCCAGGGACACCCAGCAAATGTCAATACTTTAAGCTAGGCATGTGGCAGTAGAGAGCTAGATTTTTCTCAAATCAATATTCAAAAAGAAGAGGCAAACTAAGGGCCCTGTTTGCTAAGGCACGATAGCTTTTTTAGCGTGCACCAAAGCTAGATACACCCATAGGAATATATGGGTGTCTAGTGTTTAGTGCACACTAATTTCAGCATGCACTAAAAAATACTAGAGCACCTTAGTAAACGGGACCCTAACAGAACTAAATCTCACAATCAAAACATCATTTGCCACTATTCAGTTCAGTGGACCCTCATGGCTCTGTTTTAACAAATTTAAATAAATGAAACCTCAAACACTCCAAGGAAAGGTACAAAGATCTGGTATAACAAAAAAGCTCAATTCCTAGAACAAGTC
The DNA here is from genome assembly GCF_901765095.1 of Microcaecilia unicolor. Taxonomy (NCBI): domain Eukaryota; kingdom Metazoa; phylum Chordata; class Amphibia; order Gymnophiona; family Siphonopidae; genus Microcaecilia; species Microcaecilia unicolor. Next base: position 159,772,383 of record NC_044040.1, on the reverse strand, counting down.
CAATTTCTATCACTGGTTTCCAGTGTTAGCACTGAAAAAAAGAGCTGCTATAAAAACTCCCAAAGGGAGAAAAAATGGCTACTCCAAAAAAACAGCATCTGTCACTGTCATATATACATCAACGCTTTGAGTTCTTCCTCCCAACACAGCTTCTCTGTGAGACAAGTGGCCCTTGTAGAGGATCTGGAATTAACTGCACTGCTAGTAGCACCTTTGGAACGGGTGTGGAGAGAGGAATTGACCGCTGGAGCTCCTGGAATAATTTGTGGACACACTATAAGACTGGGAAGATACGTGTTTTTGGGGTGTTTTTTTGAGTTTCAATGTTAGTTTTGAATTCTTTGAAATAATTTTTCACTCTGTTCTTGTGCACCCTCTATTTCTTTCATTTATGCGTACGTGACAGGTGTTGTTTTTTTGGCGTAGCCATTTTTCTCCCGTTCGGAGTTTTTTTAATGGTTCCTCTTTTTTTTTTCCAGTGCTAACACTGGAAACCAATAATAGAAATTGGACTCCTTATAAAGATTAAGCTTTTTTGCTATACCAGGTCTTTGTACCTTTACGCGGACTGTTTGAGGTTTCATTTATTTAAATTTGTTGCATTGGAGCAATGAGGGTTCACTGAACTGAATAGTGTCAAATTATTTTTTGCTTATGAGATTTAGTAGAGAGTTAGGCCATAAGAAGTGTAGCCTAGTGAAAGATACTCTGGTGATGTGTCAGATGCTAAAAGGACCTCCAGAGATGCCAGGGAAGCCAAATGAGGCAGTCTGGACCCTTGCAAAGTATGAGAGGCAGCAGGGGCCTGCCAAATTAAATAAATGTCATACTCCAAAGTTGGTCCATTGCTGTGCATACATACATAGACCAGCAGATGCACTGAATTGGAAGAGCAGCACAGCTTAGTGCAGGAGGGCCATAGAGGATTAAAGGTGGCCTTGGCTGGAGAAGGTTTATGCATCAAAGACTCTTACTGGGCAAAGGTTTGGTTGGGGGGGGGGGGGGTAGAATAGTGATATGGGGAGCATGCAGCTGACTGGAACTCACTCATGCTGTCTTGTAACAAGCAGAAGCTGCCTCATTGTTACCATGAGGTAGGAATGAGGAGGCTGAATAACTCTATATGGACAACAGTTGGTAGATGAGATTGATTTAAAGATTCTGGATGTTTGCTCATGCTGAAGTAAAGAAATTCACTGACTTCATATGAGAAATGCCTAAAAATATTTCATTAACTTGGAAACATATTACTAACTGAAAATTCAGAAAAGCTAGGTTAGGAGGAAGCAATTTTTGAGAAACAACTATTCAGCCTATTAAGATATACATAGCGAGGAAGCACTGGCTAACCGTCCTTTCTCGATGCTCTCTATAGAATTCCATGAAGCAAACTTAACATTTTTCATTCTTGTTTTATCCTAGTTTTGTGTGATTCATAGCGCTTTAAGTTTCACCATTTGTTCTGGTCCTCTCATTCTGCTTTTAGCACTTTCTAAAGAAGAGTCCTACTTAGCACACTGTGAATGATAGCACAAATGCAAGTTCATATCTCATGCACAAAATTATTATTTCACCTAAGAAGCAGAGACATTTAAGAAATATTCTCAACCAAAATCTGCCATGAGAAAATGAATTTGAATGCAATATTTTGTATATGAGACCATAATATATATTATTGTATTTTTATGAAGAACTGCAGCTTCAATTTAGAGCAAAAGACATTTACATTTGCATCATCCACCTAAACCAAGCCAAAATGGTTCTTGCTACTTACTTCTACAGATCCCCAAAATCTTTTGTTTATTATCTTGGTTATATTATTTGATTAAAAATATTAAAAGACTGGGGCTATATTGTGTACAAGATTATTTAAAGAGCCAAGTTTTTCCTTTAACAGACTTTTGATGACATAACATACCGGTTTATTAACTCTACATTTCTGTAATGTGATGCCATATGTGAATTCTGAAGACTGGTTGTATAGATATTGTATTTCATCTTGTACAAGACAATCTCTTGACAAGACTGGCTATAAATTAATTAATTTGAATGAAATTCGACTTGATTTAAATGAATAGGAGCAAGAAATGATGGAAGGTAGGAAATTTTGACTGATTGAAAGTAAAAGGGATTTGCTATTTATGTACTGCAAACTAATTAATTCCTAGATGCTGTGATAAAAAAGCTCATTTTAGAAGGGTTAGGTGGCATTTACACATGTATTAGGGGTATAGCAGCTAGGCTATACAATGAGCTTCTGAAGGAATTGAGAATAATCATAAATTATTAGCTCTTCTGTTGCCATTTAAAAACACTGGTGTCAATATTGAGTGGTACTTATCTGGGTAGAAGCTATTCCTACCTGGATAAGTCACTCACTGGGTCATACCTACATTTTCAGCTGTATTATCTGAATAATGCTACTGAAAATCTCACATTGGTGCTATGCAGGAGGTACTAGGATAGTCCAGAGGCAGAGTTGGCATTTACCTGGTTAGGGGTGACATGGAGGAGTAGCCTAACGGTTACTGCAGTGGCCTTGGAACCAGGTTCAATTCCCACTGTAGCTACCTGCAACTCTGGGCAAGTCACTTAACACTCCCTTGCCCCAGATACAAAATATGCACCGGTATAAAATATGTAAACCACTTTGACTGTAACTACAGAAAGGCAGTGTCTCAAATACCATTCCCTTTCCCTTTATATTCAGTCTGATAACTGTGTAACTGCCCTGATAAAGTCAGGATAGCAAAAAGGCAGATTTAACTTTATCTGGTCACTTATCCAGGTACCAATGTGAATATTTTCTGTAACCAATTAAGTGCCAGCAGCCAAGTTATATCCAGATATTTAGTGCCACCTAATATCCAGATACTAGTAGTGAACATCTGAGTATTAAAAATCCATGGAAGCTGGCAATTAAAAAAAAAAACGTTATCTGTTGCATGCTTAATATCAGGGGGCTGGCTTTTTGGCCCACTTACAGACGTTCAGTTTGAAGAAACAAAGACCCCTTCTACTGTAGATTTGTTTGCCATGATTTTATCCTAATTGTTTTTAGAATGTGTCTTATTGGATTTTTATGTTTTTGTAATATGTCCCGTGTGTTCTAATTGAATGAAAGGTACTGACTGCAAATGTTTACATTAAGTAGCAATTTTAAAAAAGCTGCATATCACAGATTTCATGGGGATATGGTATAACAGAGGTATAATCTTCTCATTTAATAAGGGAAATGCATGTTTTTCAAAAAAACAATTCCTGTCAGCATTTATACCTCCTCTGAATCATGCATAAGGGTGACCAAAATACTGTTTTGGACTGGGGTATTGGGTAGTAAGTGAGGGGGTAATCATGCTTATCCATCTAGTCCCATCTGTAAAAGCCAAATATTTGAAGTTTAGAGCTCAGCCCCTTAATTGGCTCCTCTTGTATTTTGCAATAACTAGTCTTTTCATCCAACCGTCTCTTGCCTTGTGGGTTCACAGTCACACTTACTGATTTCCTTTCTACATCTAAGTGTTCTTTTAGTCCCTCAGCTGACATTTGAAACACAAGTTTTGGCTACAGTCTGTTCCTCTTTCATTGTACTTTGATGACTCTGTTATTTGGATGCCAAAGCTCAACATACACTTGTTCATGCTCTTGTTGTTTCACAGACTGTCTACTGCAACCCCGTGTACTATGGAATTAGGCCTCCGACCTTTGACATATACAAACAGTTCAAAACACAGCTATCAGGCTTTTGTGCAACACTTCTAAGTTTGATCATGTTTTGCCGCTCTTAAACCAGAATCATTTGGTTTCCCATAGCATATAAGACCCATGTAAAAATTAGTTTGCTTGGCAGAGCTGGAAAAAAGACAGTGAGTGCCCTAGAAAGACTTTCAGCTTTATACCCCCCTCAATTAACCTTTAGGTCCCTAGCCTGCAGTCCCATTCCAAGATTTTGATAATTAAACTAATCAATCATCATCACGAAAGCATCAAATAAAGTATGTGCTAATTGATCTTTGAGTTTATGTGGCTGTCAGGACCTACTAGCTTGCTTTGAGTGTAGCTGCTCCTTGCTGCCCTTAGGCAGTTGCCAGTGTTTGACCACAAAATATTTTATACTGGGCTTCCATCTTCTCTGTCCTCTTTATTGATACCTTATATACCCCTCTTCACTTCCAAGAGGAAAATCTATGGACAATTTCATCATCTCCTGTTCTTGCTTAGATTCTCTGCTGCTTTCTCCCCATTTGACTCCCTCTTTAAGGGAATTCTATTCTGGCATTTATTTGTGGCACATTTTCTTAATAAGAAATTCAAAATAGCACTAAAGATGCGGGTTTTGTGAAGCTGCATTCAAGGGAGGGTCAATGTAACTCGGCACCTAACCATTATTTCTCTCTTCAGGAAATCTAGACTGCCCAATTTGATTGTCTGTACATTTGGTCCTTAGATTGTAAGCTCTTTTGAGCAGGGACTGTCCTTCTTTATTTAACTGTACAGTGCTGCATAACCCTAGTAGCGCTTTAGAAATGTTAAGTAGTAGTAGTAGTAGGTGGATGGATTAGGTTGTAACTATACTGCCCTATCACTCTGTTCTGTTATATTCATCTATCCTCTTTCTATTTCTTTGTTTAGAACCTTCAGTCTTGTGAAGTGCTTTGATGTGTCAGAAAAGGTGGCATAGCAAATGAGAATAAACAAACTTATAGACAAGTACTTATTGACATAAGGTCTATTAGATTTCTAAAGAATTAGGGAGCCCATAGCTTATAGCGGAGGGCAAATCATGTACGGCGTAGTCCCAGGATACATGACAGACCTTATAGACTTACCAATAAGAAACAAAGTCAGATCGTCAAGATCCTACCTAAACCTACACTACCCAAATTGCAAAGGACTGAAATACAAAACAACTTACGCAGCCGGTTTCCCCTACATAAATGCACAACTATGGAATGGGCTCCCAAAAGCTGTGAAAACAATCCACAACCACTTGAACTTCAGGAAATCACTAAAAACCTACCTCTTCAAAAAGGCCTACCCCAATGACTCCATGTAACCCTCTTCACCTACCAACACAGCATGACTATGATTAAACAGGACATCACACATTCTTCATCCATTCCGACCTTCCACTTATACCTCATACGATCAGTACACAACTTTGTATTTGTTATCCACCGACTGGGCAAACGCCTTTGACGGTACTATGTAAGCCACATTGAGCCTGCAAATAGGTGGAAAAAAGTGGGGTAGAAATGCAACAAATAAATAAATAAATAAATTAATGTCAACCGAGTGTAGCTGTGAGGAGTATTAGCTGGTTTAGGATTGGTTTGGTAGTTAAGGTTAGATGAAGCTGAAAAAGAGGGGTTGCTTGGGTTGTGCGTGGGAGTTGCAGGGGAAGAGTTTGCAGGGGCGTTTTGTTTTTGTTTATGATTTTGGTGGGCAAATGGATATTCAGTGTAGGGTGGTGGTTGGGAAGGAAAGTGGACGGAGGGTTTAGTTTTGTCCTGCCCATCCTGCCCTAGATTGGTGGGTTTCAGGTTTTAGGGAGGTTTGGTTGCAGCTAAGTTTGCAGAATTTTGGGGTGATTACAACAAATGCATTGAGGTTTATATAATTTTGCGATGTCTGAATGTAACAGTTGTGCTTGTGTGCGGCACCGCCAGAAGTAGTTGGGGATCCTACGACATCGCAAACCTCTGGGGGGGGATTGGGGATGATATTATAAATTTAGGATGGGGCTAGTTTGGCACCAACTAGCTTCAAATGGGTTGATTTATATTGTATTTGGGAGTTATTTACTGATGTTATATTTTGAAGCACAATTGATTTGGTATTCATGTTGAGGCATTTTTTTTTGATGAGTAAAGCTGCGGCCCATTTAGTTTGCCACAATTATAACGCTTCTTATGATATTTTTCATATAATGGTGAGTATGTGTAGAACAGAGCGATAATGCGAGTGCTGACATTAAGATTTGGCATGTTGATTTTTTTTTAACTGAATGGTTATTCTTGATTTGACTTTGTCACATCTTTTCTATCATTTTGATAGAGTTCCTTTCTATCTTACTATCTATTTGTATTTTACCCTATTGTAAACCGCTTAGATACTTTAATGGACTGGCGGTATATAAGATTTTTAACAAACATAAACTAAACACCTTAAATGACTCACCTGGTCTAAACATTTACAAGAACAGCTGTACAAATTTCTTTTGAGTTTCTACTGTTCTTCTCATTGTGCCTGTTTGGCTAAATAGATGACTCGGCTGCTTGTTCTAAATATGAGGATACTCCAACAACGTTGGTGCATGTGTTCTGGACTTGTGAGCAAGTTCGTTCCTTTTGAAGGAACATTTTGACTTATTTTTACCCCATTATTGGTAAGTGTGTCCCACTGCGAGCAAACATATAGATATTTTTTTAACTTTCTTTCTCTGGGATTGCGCAAAGGACCAATCTATTGCTACATAAGGCATTTTTTGTGGCCTGGAGATATCTTCCGTTCATTGGCGACAAGACTCGCCCTCAATGACTTTCTGGAGGAATGACAACAATTTCAACAAACATGGTCTTTGTTTTGGGAATCCTTACCACAATGAGCCCAGAGTTCTTTACTGAATTTGTGAATTACAGTGTATTTTCTGAGGGGGTGGGTGAGAGGGGGGGAGTGGGAAGGAGTTGTTATATGTGCACCAGATGTCCAGTCCTCTGAGACATTGTGGTTGACTCAGGTTGGGATGGTATTTGTTCTTGTGCAGATATGGTGGTAGCTTTAGATCTGGGTGGGTACAGGGGGTGGTGGGGGTAATGTGTTCTTCATCAAAATGTTGGTCACTTTTACTCTATTGTACGCTATGTATATTCCTTTGTTTTCTTTATGAAAACAATTTAAAATAAAAAAACTTTTACCTATGTATGTTGAAAACAAATCTGCAGTTACACATGAACACACCACTGCTTATATATTCAACAACACTTTTAAAATTTTTATTATAAAATGGCTGGTCCGGCTGTTCGTGGCACCAAATTCTCACATGATTATTAAATAAGCCTTTTGTAAAATACTTGGGAAATGTTGAAGGTCCTGACTTGAACATGCCTTTGGAGACCTGGAAGTCATATGCAAAATGGGGCTTCATGGGTAAAACAGATAGAGTAAATCAGTCTAGGTTGATGACATAAAAATAGTCAAGCTCTGGAAGTACGAGGATAATACAGGAGAAAGCTGAGTAAAGCGACAACTGGCCCTTCATAGCTGCCAGTCTTCATATCAAAGTATGAATTTATCTTAAAAAATGTCAGATATACTGCACTCAGCTGCTGCAGAGACCTCCTCCTCATCACATTCTGCCAATTACCTCAGCTCTAAATTTCCCATTTTTCCTGGAATAAAATGTAAATGTTAAATCATAGCCCCAGGTGTGGTAAAAAGCCAGTTAATTACTCACTGCAGTGCTTAGAACCATGGCTGCCCATACCTACTTAAAAACACACACACACACATGTACACTTAGGCTCATATATGCACAACCCATACCTGCAAGCAACACAGTTGGTCACAAGAAGTTAACTATTATTGCCAATATTGCTTCATCTCAGAATATGCAAAAGAAGCATAATATACTGAAGCAGTCTAATTAAATATGTCCCTTGCCATACAGCAGTGAATATTTCATCAAGTGTTTTCCAGTGGTGCAAAACAGCTATTTCAGTAAAGAAGTCTCACTGAATAACACAGGTTAGTTTTTTAATACACATATGATTCTAAAACCAAATTCTTTTCTGTTCACTAATTACTGTACACATGCAACTTGCAATTATAGGAATACAAGGGGCCCTGATTCACTAATCTACTATAATAAAACTCACCCTCAACGTTCTGAAAACAACGTTCTGAAGTCACTCAGTCACTCACTGAAGGGTTCATGGATTCATGGTGGTGAAGCCACAACACTGACCATGTCTCTCTGCCCCGCCCTCGCATGATGGACCAATCAGAAAAAACACCCTCAACATTCTGAAACACAAAGGACCATCACAACACCGTTCCCAGGCAACACTAGGCAACGTAAGACGGACCAATCAGAGGAAACTACGTGACAATAAGGGAGGAGCATTCCCCAGCAGAATGGCTCATTATCTGTGCAGCACGGAGCGCACAGAACCACCACTGGAACGAGAGAAGAATATTCCTGCTGTGGGTATGTGCAAAAATAGACCGGGGGGGGGGGGGGGGGGGGGAGAAAATTTTAAATGCCTAATGCCAGTACTGAAGAGTGCCAGAGGGCCTATAGCACAGACTATATTTGGGATCGCTTGACATGGAGTCAGAGGAGCCGGAAAACAACATGCCTGTCACCATCTGGGACATGGGCGAACAGGACAAGCTGCGGCCCAGCTGGAAGGATTACCCATGACCCAGCCAGCAGCAAACAGCGACCAAGGAAGGGGGAGGAGTACTCCTTCCCTGCCTAGGAATCGCTGGAGACTGGCTGCCAAACTAACGAAACAACCGCACACCAACGCACCACCTCCATCATCAACAACCTGCACACACACACACACACAAAAAAAAAACCACATGCTAGCGCCCGTTTCATTGGTTTCGGAAACGGGCCTTTTTTACTAGTGTAACATAAAAAAGTACACTCCCACTATTTTACTGCAAGGGTGGGATTTCTTATAACCGAGTACCACAGTTTAGTGAATCCCTTGTTAAATTTACAGGCTAAAGAAATCTTGCTATTTAAAGAAACCCAAAAGCCCTACATATATTGCTACTGAGCTACAGTACTATAAAACAGACAGTGCTGTATAGAAACGAGCATGAGACAGTCCTTGTTCTATAGAGATTACAATACAAGATATACAGAGAAGACAAAACGCTTCTTGACATTTTTTAAACAGAGAATACATGGTTAAATTCACAAAGGTTATGATCAAGTAGAGTCACAGTTTAAGATTTATAAGCAGCTGTTTTCAAAAACCTAGACAGTCTTTTAATGAAGATGTCTTGCTTTGTAAGTTATTCCACAGTAAGGGAGAGGGCACTTCTCATCAGTACATGGAACAGCTAGGATGATTTCATTTTGTAACCACGCGATAACAACGCAACACACAAATCTCCAAGACTGTCCATAGACTGTCTTAAAAGTCAAACATAAGCAGTGCCGTAGCGGGTGCGGCAGGCACCCGGGGCGGGTTGCCGCCACACAACCCCCCCCCCCCGGGGGCAGCACGGCGCCCCCCCCTCCGGCGTGCACCCTCCCCCCTGGAGCGCAATGTAACATATTTTGGCAGCGAGGGGCGAGAGGACCGATCCGCCCCCGAGCCCACGTTGCTGGGAGCTGCGTCGGCTCCATTGGTTCCTTGCTCTCTCTGCCCCACAACAGGAAGTAACCTGTTCCGGGGCAGAGGGAGCAAGGAACCAACGGAGACGACACCCCCCCAGCGGTGTGCACCAGGGGCGGACCGCCCCACCGCCCTCCCCCCTCCTACGTCACTGAACATAAGATCTTAAATACAGCCCAACTAGCCACAGGAAGTTGAAGTAATTGCTTCAAATTAGGCTTCCTTTTCTGAGGCTGTGAAAACTGAAAGGCTGATTATAGCTATTCTGCTTGCTGTTCTAGATTCATTAATTTGTAATTTTTCAAATTGTATTTTTTTATTTCTCATCTTTTCATTATTTTTTATTCTTTAATTTTTTTAGGGCTGCCTTTCGATTAAAAATTTTAATCATGATGGAGGGTTAAGTGACTTGCCCAGAGTCACAAGGAGCTGCAGTGGGGAAAAAATATATATATACTTTTAATCGTGTGATTAATCATGATTAAAATTTTAATCGAAATGCAACACTACTTAAAATACAGAGTAACATCAGCTATCATAGTGTTTCCAGCAATACTACTACTACTTACCATTTCTATAGCGCTACTAGATGTATTCTATAAAGGAACCTAGGAACCTAGATGCCATTATATAACACTTGTGTTACTCATTACCAACTTGCCTAACATTTAGGCACCAGCCATACAGTTTATAACTAAGGGACCCTTTTACTAAGTTGCTGGCATCAACGTGTGTTTTTGATGCATGCTGAAGCCCCCTTTTACCACAGGGGGTATAAGGATATCTTTAAGAAGTGACTATGCAGTAAGTGAACTACTTGCCGCGCGGCCAATTCAGGGGGGAGCACTTACTGCCACCCATTGATGTGGCAGTAAGGGCTCCTGTGCTAACCCAGAAGTAACCAGGTAGCAATCAGCACTGCCTGATTTACCGCTGGGAAAACATTAGCTCTACAAAAAAATATAAATAATTTTGTAGTGCCAGAAATGAAGTGCCCTAGGGGTGGGAGCTACCGCCGGGCTGCTGGATTAGTGAGCGGTAAGCTCGTGTTGGGCTTACTGCTGCTTAGTAAAAGACCACCTAAATGTTCATTTGTGCACATATGTTCATGTTTATGATCGTATTCTAAACATTTACATGCCTAATGCACACGAAAATGTCAGTTCCTAGGTTACAGAAATGCTCTCATAGGGCTAGATTCTATATATGTTGCCTAAAAAAAAGCAGCATTCTATAAGCCACACCTAAAGTTCAGCATGGTTTATAGAATAACGTGTAAGTGGAGAGATCACGCATAGAATTAGGCACCACTATTTGCATCAATGAAAACGTGGTGCTGAAAAAAAATGCTGATGCGACATTCTATAAACCACACCTAAAGTTCAGCACGGTTTATAGAATAATGTGTAAGCGGAGAGGTCACACATAGAATTAGGCACCACCATATTCTATAATTACACACATAACTCAAAACCCTCGTTCTGCCCTGAAACGTCCTTGACCCTTCCATTTCCATGCCACCTTTTATGGGCCACACCTAAATTTATGCTTGCTAGTCCCAATTAAATCTAGGGCCAATACTTGCTTGTTAAAAATCCCCCAATTATTGGCACTAATTGGCTCATTGTTCTATTAAATTTCGCTCGCACAATTTTCGATGACCTTTATAGAATCGGGGATTAATGTACTGCAAAAATCTACACACCGTCACTAACACCCTCATGATCAAAAGCAAATGCCGGCGCTAAAGGCTATTTGCTATCGCCCCATGATTAGAGCCCTCGAGCACGTGAAAAACGCTCGAGGGCTCTTTGCGCAAGTAGCATGCTAATGCATGCTAAACAGTGCTTAGCGCACTCATCCCCAATGATCAGCGGCCAGCGCGCCAAAATTTGGGTTGCTGGCCGCAGCAAACGCTACGCCAGCTCCGAGCTGGCGTTAGGGTTTGCCGATCATTGGGGAGGAATGGTGAGCCCTGTCCAGCATGCAGTTGCATGCTGGCAGGCCCCCGTTCCCCCCCCCCCAAAGCAAACCTTATATGGTTTGTAGCCCCACCCAGCGCATAGACGCCGTGGCCATTTTCTTCCCTATGCAGGTGTGCTGTGCGATATGTACCTGTGAGTGCTGCAGGTTTTTGTTTATCAGGGGATACTTTGCTTAACATGGAACTATAATTATGCACTGTTTCATATTTTTTTTTTCCAGTGAACCTCTTCCCTGAAGAAGGAATTCGAAACCTGGCCATGTCGGCGGAGGTTCTCCCATGGTGAAAATCGCTGCCAGTTAAGTGCTATAATATATTTATTTATTTATAGTATTTATATCCCACAGTATTCCCACCCACAGGCAGGCTCAATGTGGCATACAGCAGTTTCAAAAATGTACAATAATACAACAAGCATATAGGCAATGTCAACTCAACTCTATTATTGGCTTTAAAGCATGATTCCTAAAGATACAATTAAGGTTCAAAAAAACATTTTTTTCAAAAAATATTCTAAAAAAATAACAACAAAATAAATTAGTGGATCTATGACGATTTGCACCACACCATTACCACAAGGGACTTAGTCCCCATATGGTGTGTGCTGCAGGATACTCTGATGATCCCCTTTAGATTCATACAAATGTGAATTGATATTGTAACGCAGCTTTGGATATGATAAGCGTGGACTGTGGAGAAGTTATTTTCCAACAAAGAGTATTCTACTGATGAGTGTTTAGGACACTAAACTTGAATTATATTGTGTTGAGTCCCCACACAATTAAAGTACGGTCTCATAAACTAGACACACCTAAAGTTAGGCATGTAACTGAGTACTTATGCTAGTATAATGGCTTCTATGTGCATAATTGGCAGTACAGAATTTTAACTTAATTCACACACTTTAGGTGCCTAAATTTAGGCAACATTTTAAGATCTGGCCTCTATCTGGATAAGTGCTTTTACTTTCCTGAACGTTTTCAAACGTAGTCTTTATAACAAAACATTAGCTTATTTAGATGGTTTTCTGAACTCCACACTTTATTTGATTTTACCTGTAAGTCTTATAGCCTTTTTTTTGGCATTACTACTATTCTTATGGCTAATTTCTTTCACAAATCATTCAACAGTAGGATCTTATCAACAATAGGATCAAGTATTCTTGAGCAGGCATGAGAACAGGGATGGTTGCAGCAGAAAGTGACAGCCTAAGAATGTGGCAGGTGACTAGTCAGGGAGATAGATCTGAGGAATGTGTAAGAATAGGGTTAGAAGAAGCAGTGGCCTACCTAGCTTGGTTGCCACCCAGGACAGAGCACCCTCCTCCTCCAGGTGCATCACTACCACACCCCCCGGGACGGAGCACCCCCCCCCCCTCCTCCAGGCACATCTCCCTCCCTCCTCTAAGCAAGGAGCAGAGCAGTCATGCAGCTGTCGGCTCTGCCTGTCTCCTAACCCGGTACAGGAAGTTGACATCAGAGGGGGGAGGACCAGCAGAACCAACAACTGTGCAACTGCTCAGCACACCCCCTTGCTAACTGCACACAGGGCGGACTGCCCCACCCTTGGTATGCCACTGAGAAGCAGCATGAGAGAGTTTAGAAGAGGAAGAAGGAAGCAGGCAGGCAATTCCTTTTCTGTGATTTACAAAGTGCAGGAGCTATGAGAAGAGGAAGCTGTTGCTGTCAACAGTGCATAAGAACAGTGGCATATACTGTAGTACCAATGCTGGCTACTGGAAGGGTTCTGGCACAGTCATATTACTTTCACCACTACATTATAAGGAGCTCCAGCTGCACGTGAGTGAATGTTAAAAATGAACATTTCAGTAAAACCTTGTTTAAGTGTCTTTCTAATTAATATTTTCAACAGACTGCTGAAAACAGTTCAGTATTTCCTTATAATTAACCTTAATTCTACCTTATAATTAGCTTTCTCCTGCCTGATTCTGCTTCTCCTGCTGTCACAGTTAGTTTTTTTGCTCTTTTAAATTTTATTTTCTTATAGCTATTATAGGGGAAAAACAGCAATAGAGGAAGAATCAGCTGGCTTAAAAATAATCAGATATTCTAAGCTGAAGCCCACACAGGTCCCGGATTTGAATATCTGGGAATGACTCCGTTGTTGGTAAGCAAAATGCTCACTTCCGCCGGATGAATATTGGGCCCTAAATGTCTAGGTTGGACAGCCACACGTTTAACTTGAAACTGGATGTTTCAACTTATGGTACATATTTAGCAGTGCCACCAAACCAGTCAAAAATCAGCTAGCTGCGGTCAGTGGTTTTATAAGTACCAACTGTTGTCTGATCATTTAGACCTGGATATTCAATGCCAGGCCGTGTCCAGGCACCAGCATTAAATATCAGGGTATGACTGGAAATGTGTTGGCTGTCGGCAGTTATGTGGGTCCCAGACGATATTCAGCTGGGATCCATATAAGACACTTAGGGCTAGATTCTATATTGCATGCCTAAAAAAATCAGAGCAAAAAAAATACACCTATTCTATAAAGTACACCTATAGAATATACCTAAAGCCCATCCACATGACTAAAGTTAGTTATGGGCAGTTACGCCAAGGAAAACTTGGTGTAAATGCAGATGACTATATTAGGCATGGATCGAGTGTATTCTATAACAATGCACATAGATTTTAGGAACACTCACGACTCGCCTATTCCAAGCTTATGACCACAATCCCTTTTTAGCTATATCCCTTAGAATTTATGTGCATCATTTTACAGAATATGCTTAGAAAGTTGTGCATGTAAATTTTAATGCCAATTGGTGTCAGTAATTGCTTTTCAAGTGGCAATTATTGGTGATGATTGGCTTGTTAGCTAATTAAGTTGCAAGTACAAATACAGAACATGACCACATTTGCATGCACAACTTAAGTTGTGCTACATAGAATCTGAATATTGACCAGGATGTCACCCAACTGATCCTTATGATATCCCCCTCTGTGCTCCAATCCTCACCCTGATCCCCCATCCCTTAGCATCCCCTCCTCAAGTCCCCTGGGCACTCTCAGGGCTTTCCTTGAGGTGATCTCTAGTAATTTAGTGAGATTGGGCAGCAGCAGTCCCCTTCTCATCCCATCCTGTCTGATCTCAGGTTCAAAATGCTGGTACTGACCCCCTAGCAGTAGTCTCGTGGTACAGCTGTAGGGTTCAGCCTTCCTAATAAGGGCAAATTTCCTTATATAGACTACTGGTAGGGGTCAGTGCTGCCATTTTGAATCCAGAGCTAGCCAGAGAAAGAGGAGGAGGGATTACTTCTGCCCCATCCCACTAGACTACCAGAGATCACCTCTCAAGAAGTCCCAAGGTTGTCTGTGGTTAGGTGTGTGTGTGTGTGTGTGGGAGGGGGAGATGTCAGTGAACTGTATCCACGAGGGGAGAGATCAGAGATGTGGAGGATCAGAGCATGGAGGGGGATATCGGGCTGAAGTTTGGAGTATTGGCTTCGGGGTGAGGATAAGAGCACAGGTGAGCATCAAGGTGAGGATTAGAGCATGGAGAGCACTGAGGAGGGGATTGGAGCAACCCAGAAGTTATGCAGGGCCAATAATCAGTTCCAGTAACCATATAGAGAATAAACAACCAAAGTTAGGACAGCCTTTTGTGTGGTCATATCCAATTGCTTAGCTATGTGGGCACTAGTAATGAATATCGTTGGCTCCTTCCTAACTCTACCCCCAGACCATTCTTCCACTGTCCAGTTTGAGAATGGGCGGTTAGAATCAATATTCAGAGGCACTGCTTGGTTATGTGGCATTGAATATTGGAGACTGGCTCAGCATGGTTTAACCCTTTTGAATGTTGACCCCTATAAGGAGAGTGTTGCTGAATATGAATGTAAGCCGTCTACATTAGATGTTTCAAATCATATGTTCTCTGTGTGACTGAATGCTGACCTCATTGAGAGTAGAGTTATCACAACTGTGCTGGAGTGTGTTAATACCACTAAAGGGTAGTATTAGTAAGTAGGTAAAATAACACGCAGTAACAATTGTAATGCACCCTAATAATTCAAAGGATGAGTCTACTATGATACAATCTACATGCTATAATTCTCTTCCCTAGTTATCTTAAAAAAGCACAGTTTCAAATATATGTAACCATTTCTGGGAAAGGTGACAAACAGTGGATCCAAAATATTGAGAATGGCCGATTCTTCATGTTATGAGTCCAGAAACGGTCTGCAAAAGTTACATGTTTGAACTTCTGTAAACTTTATTCTTTTTCACATAAAAGGATGAGGAAAGGCTAAAGCAGCTAGGGCTCTTCAGCTTGGAGAAAAGGCGGCTGAGGGGAGATATGATAGATGTCTATAAAATAATGAGTGGAGTTGACCGTGTAGATGTGAAGCGTCTGTTTATGCTTTCCAAAAATACTAGGACTAGGGGGCATGCGATGAAGCTACAATGTAGTACATTTAAAACAAAATCGGAGAAAATGTTTCTTCACTCAACGTCTAATTAAACTCTGGAATTCGTTGCCAGAGTGGTAAAGGCGGTTAGCTTAACGGAGTTTAAAAAAGGTTTGCACGGCTTCCTAAAGGAAAAGTCCATAGACCATTATTAAATGGACATGGGGAAATCCACTATTTCTGGGATAAGCAGTCTAAAATGTTTTGTACTTTTTTGGGATTTTGCCAGGTATTTGTGACCTGGATTGGCCACTGTTGGAAACAGGATGCTGGGCTTGATGGACCTTTGGCCTTTCTCAGTATGGCAATACTTATGTACTTATGGGTTTGGACTGTTGTATTACAAATTGTTTGCTCTAACAGAATTCATTAAAACCTCATTTTTCATTTCTGGTGACTTTAGTCACCCTTTGTCAGAAATGGTCACATACTGCATTGCTCTATAATAATCTCTCAGTTTTGTAAACCTTTGTGTTCATGCTTCATCAGAACTAAAGAATGCACAATTCAATTCTGTAATAAAGTGAACAATATAGTGACTATAATGTAGAACAGACCCAAAATAACTCGGATCTTAATAGATAAAAAAAAAAGATTTGACAGAATTTGTTAAATTTCCAAATTCAAGGTATTAAGAAACGCAAATTTTATTTCAGACAACCAGTAACAGAGGGGTACCTGATCCAGCTTCCAATGGAACTCTGCAGGTCGAAAAGTGTCTGCCTGGTCAAAATCTCGACGTAACAGAAAGACAAGTCGGCAATTATGCACATACAGTGCATAGTGGTGACGATTCATTTCTGAAAGCGAAACAAACAGGGTTAATTTTTTTAAAACCATCTGAATCTGACAGGGGTGTGCAGCCCAAGATATTTTTGTTTTGTTTACTTTCCCATGTCGTTCATGGTAAATTTAGTTTGGTTTGGTTTCAATTTATGTTTGTATTCTAGTTTTGCTTCAGAAGCAATGTCAGGAAGGGTGCATATGCACTATCGGGAAATAGTGTGCACCATTTCCCAGTCGTGTTATTTGCACAATCACAAACAGTGCATATATGCATGTGTTACCAGAAAACAGTGCACATTCTTTCACAAAGAATGCACACTGTTTGTGAAAAATGTACACTCTGTGTGAACAGTGCACGCTCTTTCCAAGACAGGAAAAAAAAAACTTAATGGGGGGGGGGGGGGGGGGAGTCCTGTTGTTTCAAGTTAAAAACATGAAAACATTTTCTATGTTGTTTCAAATGAATGCATGTCTCTAGAACCTGAATCTTTCAGTGCAGCCAAATTATATATGCCAAAAACACAGACCCTGAATTGTTATTATTATCATTATTCGTAATACACAGCTTCCAAAACAACTACTACTTGTTACACTGCAAGCAGGTAACCATCTTTATGTATGATTTCTGAAGAAAAAATTTACTAAAGTTCATATCTAAAATCAGCACTGTAACATCACTTGAATCACACACAAAGGTACCTCAGCATGGAGTAAAACAGTTGCACAAGTGACTAATTAATGCATTCCCTAAAGTTTTTCTCTCACAGATTCTTTTTGAGAATCCTTAC
Organism: Microcaecilia unicolor; assembly: GCF_901765095.1. Lineage (NCBI taxonomy): Eukaryota > Metazoa > Chordata > Amphibia > Gymnophiona > Siphonopidae > Microcaecilia > Microcaecilia unicolor. The sequence continues at coordinate 159,755,031 of NC_044040.1, read as the reverse complement.
TGCTAGATTTCTAAGTTATTTATACTTATTTCTTGCTGGTCCCTCCTGAGTGTAAACAACTAGGGTTGTAATATCCTCAATAAGCAATCTCATGTGTGTACTCAATAAAATCATAACTTTAAGGGGTTCACTTTTAATAGAAGGAGGTCTCAGTTATCCCAGTATCAGTTAGGTGGGGGGGGGGGACAGAAAGGAAAGGGAGGGGGACAGGGTAGAAGAAGGGAGCATACGGTTATGGTGAGAGGTTCTAGAGCTCAGACCTCTTGCTAGGTTTTACAGTAGTTCAATCCTATAATTCATCATTAAGGGGGAAGTTATTAATGTGGGCTACTGTTAAGATGGGTCATTTTACCACAAGACATATTATTTTAGCACAGGGTCTCCACTTCAGTGTTTATAGTTACAGCACAGATGGATAGGGCTGGAAAGATTGGGAACTCAGCTGAGATTCTGGGTGGGGTTGGGTATAGAAGGGAGTGTTTCAGTCTAAGGAGGTTGATGGGAAGGTAGGGGAAGAGTTTTTCATATTGTGTTTGTGTAGATAGATAGACAGATATAGTATTGCATATACTGTTTTGAATTTGTATTGTTTACTGGTGCAATAAAAAATGTTTAAACATAAAACATAAGAATATCCCTTCCAATCTTTGTATTTTCAAAATATATCATCAGATTTTATTCAAGCTGCTTGCCAAATACAGTGCACTCCATTAAAGTGCACGTCAGATAAGCGCATGCTCTAACTGCATGCCGTACTTCGGTCCCGTGTTTGTCACCATCAATTTCTATGGGGACAAACTTCGGTTTAGCGCACCACTGATAAGTGCAAGATTCGCTTATATGCATGGTTTAAGACTGCTCCTATTCAGGAAAGACTCCGCATAAGCGCATGCATGGAATATGGAAGCTGATTTGCATGTGACAAAAGGGCGATAAATTTGTAATCTCGTTGGTTAACTGCCACAGGCAGAATAAGCAAAAGAAAGTTGTTAGAGTATACGCTGGAGGAGTCGTCGTCGTTGCGCAACTGTAAGACTTTAACACTGGTTGAAAGAATAGAAGGTCTTAAAAAATTAGAAAACAAACAAAGTCAAGCATCTATTGCTAAAGAATATGGTGTCAATCCCAGTCAAATTTCACTTATCTTGAAACAGAAAGGTCAGCTTCTGGAAGACTAGCAAAACAATACAAATCCACACAGGAAACGAAAACGGGCGGGAAAAGCTGAGGATGTAGAAGATACTCTTCTTCGGTGGTTTTCTCAAGTCAGGAGCAGACAGTTTCCTGTTAGTGGTCCACTGCTTATGGAGAAAGCTAATCAGCTAGCTGAAAGTCTTGGACTAACTGAATTCAAAGCCACTGTTGGATGGTTGGAAAGATGGAAGGAGAGGAACAACATAAGTGTGGAGTGGAGTGGAGGAGTGGCCTAGTGGTTAGAGCACCGGTCTTGCAATCCAGAGGTAGCCAATTCAAATCCTGCTGCTGCTCATAGGCGCCCGGTATCAGAGGCTTGAGCCGAAGATCGGATCCTCCTGATGACGACGCCGACGACGCCCGGGGCTCGCCGCTCGTTCCAACTGCCCGCCCTCTTCTCTCCCCCAAGATGATGATCCCTTTCCTTTTTTTTCTTTTAAATTTACCTCCAGTCCGGCAGCGCAGCGACAGTGTCAGTGAAAGCGCTCACAGTAAAAGCGCTTCCCTTCGCTCAGTGTCCCGACTTCTTCTGACATCATGACGTCAGAAGAAGGCGGGGCACTGAGCGAAGAGAAGCGCTTTCACTAACGCTGCGCTGCCAGACTCGGAGGTAAATTTGAAAGAAAAAAAAAGTAAAGGAATCTTGGTGCGGAGAAGAAGGTGGGCAGTTGGGGCAGGGGAGAGAGGGAGATGGATGGGATGGCAGGGCTCAGGGAAAGAGGGGAATTGCTGAAAATGGGTGAATGGAGGGGGCAGGGGAGAGAGGAGCATGGATGGGAGGGCACAGCAGGGCTCAAGGAGAGAGGGAAATTGCTGGATATGGGTGAATGGAGGGGGGCAGGGGAGAGAGGATCATGGATGGGAGGGCAGGGCTGAGGGAGAGAGGGGAATTGCTGGATATGGGTGAATGGAGGGGGCAGGGGAGAGAGGAGAATGGATGAACATGGATGGGAGGGCAGGCCTCAAGGAGAGAGGGGAATTGCTGGATATGGGTGAATGGAGGGGGGCAGGGGAGAGAGGAGCATGGATGGGAGGGCAGGGCCCAGGGAGAGAGAGGAATTGCTGGATATGGATGAATGGAGGGGGCAGGGGAGAGAGGAGCATGGATGGACATGGATGGGAGGTCTGGGCCCAGGGAGAGAGGAGAAATTGCTGGACATAGAGGGGAGGGGAGGGAAGAGAGAGGAAGGAGATGAGGGAAAAGGAAAAGAGGAGAAAAACTGCACATGGATGGAGAAAATAGGCAGAAGCTGGATCCACTGGACAGTCAAGTCTGCGGAGGACCCAGCTTTTACTTACGGATGTAGGACAAGAAATGAAGAAGAAAGGCTGAAAGTAAAGAAATAAATGGAAAGGAAGCCCTGGAAACGGAGTTAAGAGGACAGATAGCAGCAGAATCAGATACTGGGCCAGCATCATCAGAAAAACAAAGTCACCAGACAACAAAGGTAGAAAAGATCATTTTATTTTCATTATAGTGTTTGGAATAAGTCCACTTTGAGAATCAGGTGCTCAACATTAAACGTTTATATCTATTTACTTATTTATGGCATTTTATCCCACATTAAACATGAAATAGGGTGTTTTGTGGCTGTACATGAGAATTGTGATATTATGATCCCTTGTTTCATATTGTTGACGGTCTGCATTTTCCATATGGGTGGTATATTGGTGTATTAGGTTCTGCCCAGTGTAATATTTATGGTACAGTAAGGTTCTGAGTGTGTTTTTGCACAAAGTTGTGCATAGTGTTTTGCAGTTGAGCGATTGTGGTTAGTATATGCTTTGAGCAACCACTTTATTCTTTGACATATGATACATATCTAATATCTAAATTGAATAAAAGGTATTAATTGTGACTTTTACTTTTATTTTTTTTCTGTGTGTTATCAGACAATTATGGATTTAAGCTCCACCCCTGGCCCCACCCCGCCTCCTTTAGCCTCCCCAAACAGTTGGGCCACCGACCGCCTATGCTGCTGCTTCTTGTGATCTTGGGAAGTCACTTAACCCTCCACTGCCACAGGTACAAACTTAGATTGTGAGCCCTCCTGGGACAGAGAAATATCCAGTGCACCTGAATGTAACTCACCTTGAGCTACTACTGAAAAAGGTGTGAGCAAAATCTAAATAAATAAATAAATAAAAATCAAGAAACAGCATGGTGAAAAACAAGATGCTGATGACTTTGGTGCTGAAAATTGAGTTGTTTCAATTCTTCCTACCATCTTGAACGAGTTTGCACCGCGTGACATTTTCAATGCTGACGAAAACGGTCTCTACTGGCGAGCAATTCCTAATGGAACACTTGCATTCAAACAAGCCGAAACTACAGGAAGTAAAACATCAAAGGACCGAGTGACGATCCTCCTTTGCTGCAATATGGATGGGAGTGAGAAGTTGGAACCAGTCATCATTGGAAAGAGCAAACAGCCCCGTTGCTTCAAGAATGTTAAGCGACTTCCTGTGTCATACGAGGCTAACGCAAATTCATGGATGACTGGGGAAATTTGGAAGCAGTGGCTAAAGAAGTTAGACACTAGAATGCGGACACAAAAGCATCAGATTTTGTTGCTTTGTGATAATTGTGCTGCACACAGTGATGATGTCAGGCTGCCTAATGTCAAGGTGGTCTTCCTGCCACCAAACACTACCTCTCTGATCCAACCTATGGATCAGGGCATAATAGCCAATTTCAAACAACATTATCGGGCTCTTGTGCTATGTTGTCTGATGAGCGTTATGGATGACCAGACTGGCAAGGATAAACGTGCTGTTGAACTGGCTCATAATCTATCACTGTTGGATTCCCTACATATGCAGAAAGAAGCCTGGAATGATGTTACACAGGCAACCATTGTGAACTGCTACAAGCGGACAAGCTTTGTTAAGGATGTGGAGAGGGATGAAACAGATGCAGCTGTTGCAAACACGTCAGATGAACAGGCTACTGGCATCCCAGCCGGTGTTACTGAAGAGGAGTTTCATCACTACGTAGCTGTTGATTACGATCTACAAACAGTTGACGACAGCACTGATGTCGAGATATGCACCTACACGCAGGCAAAGGCTGATGATGAAACAGATGATGAAATGAGCAGCGAGGCACATGCTGACGAAATTCAACAACCTCCTGTCACTTTTGCAAGAGTGCTGGAGAGTCTCAACACCGTGCCTATCTGGAGGCCACTGGATGTCAGTGCTATGACAGTTTTTATCGCCTGGCAGACGTAGTCTATGGAACTCACAGACAAAAGAGTGTACAGAGGACTATGACTGATTACTTCAAGTAAGCCTAACGTCAGTTAACGGAGATTGTATAATGTCAGTTAGCGGAGACTGTATACTGTATGTATATTAAACAGTACTGTACATATGTTTATCAGATGTCAAGCTTCTTTGGGTCACAACGGTTAAGTGCACGCTCCAGTTAACTGCATGTATTTCTTTGGTCCCAGACCCTTGCACTTAAGCAGATTGCATTATATTTAGTTTGGGACCAGAAAAAGCAATTTAAGTGCATCCAACACTGTTACAAAGATATAAATGCTGTGATCACTTTGGTGACAATTTTTAAATGGTATATAGAATAATGCAAAACATCTCTCCATGCGACCAAAAGTAGTTGTGGCCATTTATGCCATGTTTTACTTGGAGTAAATCCCAACACCTAAATTAGGTGCAGAGTAGGTGTATTCTAGAACAATGCACATAGATGTTAGAAACGCCAACGCCTTGCCCATGGCCATGCCCCCCTTTTCAACTATGTGAATTAGGGCCAGCACGTTAACATTTTTAACGTGCATTAATCATGTACGCACGTTAACCATGTACGTGCCTACAATATCCCTATAGGTGCCTACATGGGTAGTGCACGCACTAAGTGTAGGCGTACTAAAAACCACTAACGTATCTTAGTAAACAGGGCCCTTAGAATTTAGGCGCACCATATTACAGTATACGCTTAGCGAATTGTGTGCGTAAATCTTAATTAATACCAAACATCCAATTAGCAGCACTGATTAGATAACCAATTAAATTATGTCCATTGTTATAGAATACTCTTCGATTTCCTCACAGAAATTAAGGCGCCATATATAGAATCCCGGGATATCCCCCTAATTCTAATTTAGGCACGTACATTTACACCACGTTTCAGTTGGTGCAAATGGCCGTGCCTAAACTTAGGCGCGATTCCCAGGCTTAAGCGATATTCTATAAACTGGGCCTAACTTAGTGTGGCTTACAGAATAGCACTTTTTTCAGTACAATATATAGAATTCACTTAGGTGTGCTTTTATACAATAGTACTTAGGTTGCCTATGCGCATCAATGCTCAATTTTACTACATTTACACATGCAAAGAGCAAATAATTTGAGTTCCTTGTTATAGACCTGCCCTATTATTAACTAGAAATTCAGATTGTTGCAAATGTGAATAATTGAATATACTTGTATGTCACCTGTTTTGTCTGAATTGCATAGGATTGTTTCCTTCTCAGCTCTCATGCCTGGGCTGGGTCCATGCTTCATCCACATGCTTATTGTGAACTGATCAGTCAAATTCTTTGGTACAATTGTATCAGGAATCTTGATCCCTTGCTTGCCATCGAACTTAAAAATCATGCCATTGCTATCCATCAGCAGCCCAGCTGTCCAGTTGGTGGCTGCACTGGGGGCAGGTAATAGGTCGATTGCACCTGATGAAGCTCCTACAATTAACCACACAATGAACATAATTAAAATAATTAACGACATTGTTGTTTAAATATTTTCACCCTTAACAGCTACGGCTTGATGATATAACCAAACCAAGTAAATAATCTTAGAATGGAACTTTGACTTAGTATGATGTGAGCAGCCCAGCTGAAAGAGTATGGCTATATTAAAGAGCCATATGGTTGTTAATTTCATAATATCAGCTGCTGGGAGCTGGGTCAAGGACCATTAGAACAGTCACTGCAAAGCTAAATTTACCAGTTTAATTATGGATTCTTCATACACTTGTTTGCATCCAATTCCCACAGGTTTCCACACCTGTATTAAGAATACTAAACAGCATTATGGGAATCAACTAACATCTGTAAAGTGCTATGTGATCATTCCTACAATATTCAGCTGCAATTACTGAAATGGTTCAATAAATCAAAGCTAATGAAACATTGTCTTTGCTGTGAGATGCCCTAGCCTAATTTCCCAATTTTTATTTATATCAATTTCAGCATAAAATAAATTTTGCTTAAGAATTCCAAAGTACACAAATCATATTAAGACAAAAAAACAAAAAAAATATAAAATAAGAAAAACCTAATTTAAAAAGATAAAGGTAAGCTAATTTTAAAAAGATAAAGGTAAAGAAGTTTAGCGGAGATTGGGTGGCAGAGCCAGTGGGAGGAGGCGGGGCTAGTGCTGGGCATCTGTGCCCTGAAAATGGCAGATACAAATCAAGGTCAGGTATACACAAAGTAACACATAAGAGGAAGTGGAGGAGTAGCCTAGTGGCTAGTGCAGCAGACTTTGATCCTGGGGAACTGGGTTCAGTTCCCATTGCAGTTCCTTGTGACCTTGGGCAAGTCACTTAACCCTCCATTGTCCCAGGTATCAAAACTTAGATTGTGAGCCCTTTAGGAACAGAGAAAGTGCATGCATATAATATGTTCAGCACTGCATACATCTAGTAGCACTATATAAATGATTAGAATTAGGAGTAAGCACATGGGGCACTCCAATAATGGAAAACAGGGCACAATAGCACTAGCCAAGTAAACTATATTATCAATACTGGAGTTACAGGGAGTCATAACATAGCGGCAGATATTCAGTTGGTAGCGGTGAATGTTTTCTTATCCTCCACCGGCATTATTCCTGGATATTCAATGGCAGGCAATGTCCAGGCACTGGCACTGAATATTTGGGTTTATGTGACTGCCTATATTTATATTGTTAGCTGTGATATTCAGCACTTAACCGTTTAAGTGACACCACAAAGATAGGACTGACTTTTATGCGGTCTGATTTGGCTACTTAACTTGGGTGTTTAAGTGCTGAATATCAGCAATTAACAGCATAAGTGTCAAGTCCACCCCTGGACTGCCCACAAAATAGCTTGCTCTCATTTTAGTGGTCTGTGGTCATATTCAGGAGCACTAACCCGTTAAGAGCTGCTGAATATAAGTGGATAGCCCTGCACAAGCAATTTAACTGTCCAAGAGCCATTATTATTATTCTGAAATTTCACAACATATAAACAAGGAAAATGTAGATTTAAATGAAGTTCGCAATGAAATAACCCCTTGCCTCTTAGTCAAAACAGACTCATGTCTTTACTGAGAGGCCCTTGCAGGGACTGAATGACATTGGTCTAGGACACTGGCAATAAGGATCATAGACTCCTAACCACCTATCAAAAGTCCCAATGGTCAGTCTGCCCCAGGCCCTAGAGATGTAAGGAAATGCAGCTACAGTGGCTCTTAAAAAACTCAGACTTAAACTTGAACAATACGTTTACTGTAAGAACATAAGAACAGTCACACTGGGTCAGACCAATGGTCCATCTAGCCCAGTATCCTGTTTCCAACAGTGGCCAATCCAGGTCACAAGTACCTGGCAGAAATCTAATTAGTAGTAACATTACATGCTACCAATTCCAGGGCAAACAATGGCTTCCCCCATGTTCATCTGAATAACAGACTATGGACTTTTCCTCTAGGAACTTGTCTAAACCTTTTTTTTAAATCCAGATACGCCAACCGCTGTTATCACATTTTCCAGCAGCGACTTCCACAGCTTAAGTTCTCTTTGAGTGAAAAAAGCTTTCCTCTTATTTGTTTTCAATATACATAAACTCTACATCCACAAAATCCAATCTTTCCCCAACAACAGATACAGATCAGAACAAGGAAAGTTCTCGACAGTCACTATACAAAAAAAAAATTCTGATTCTCATGTCATTGGAGGAACAGTAATATAAATCTCTCCACTTCCAGACACATTGTGAAATACAAAACCTAAAATAAATCCTAACATAAATGTAGCAAGCATGTCATATGACAGTAGCTCTAATCCTATGATTCAAACAGCAAGAACTGTACCTATGAATAGGAAGCACCACAACCATTAAACTGGGCCCTAAAACACCAATACACCAACTACAGGCAAAACAGAACTGCTAACAAGTTCTTCACAAAACTATATATAGAATACCACACCTCAGTCATATCCAAAACACAAAAAGACCCTTATCAAATACAGAACAAGGAGTCACAGATTACAAATAGAAATATGAAGACAAAATTTGAACTGAGAACCCCATGAAGTAAAACTCAGCATATATCGTAACACTGAAGAAATAAAAACAAATGCATGAAAGCCATTTGCAATGCACATTTCCTAAAGCTAACATATTCCAGTTAATAAATTCAAAATAAAACTTATGTTCTACCTTTGGATATATTTTTCCCATCAAGCTCATTCCAGTTTCTGTGTTCTGTTTTCCTGCCTTCTGCTCTTTCCATCAGTTGCCCATTCATCCTTTCTCCCCTCTCTTCCTGCCTTGTTCCATTCCTCTGCTACACCTGTCTGACACACTGATCTTTCCCTTTTAGTTATTTCCTACATGTTTTCTTTTCTCTTTCTGTCCACTCAAGTTTCACCCTCTTTCTTACCTTCCAGTTCTCCATCTCCTGTTTCCTTTCACCTACCTATCAACTTTCCATCTCCTTCTGACACCCCATAGCTCTCCCATTTCTGGTCTCACCCTCTTACCCAGCCTCCTATTCCATTCTTTCAACTACTCCCCAATACCACATTTCTAACCTCTGTCTTCCTCTTTCATGGGAAGATGGAAAAAAAGACTACATTCAAACAAGCAAGACAATCAACAGAAACAAAAGGGCAATGGGGAAGGAAAGAGTTATAACATGAATAAAGGTAAGTGTCTGGAGGGAGCACACAAAAAGGTAGCATAGCGGTCTGCTCCAGGATGAACACATGGTGCTCTGAGGAATCAACTCTGTCCACCAGAGTGCTATGCTGATATTCCAAAGAAACCAGGGCTGAATCCATTTGAGCAACCAGAGAATTCTCTATGCAATTCTGACCACATAAGATACAAAAACCTTGGTGGTGCTCTCATGTTACCTGAGAAGACAGGTGTCTCAACTCTTGAGGAATAGCACATGTGATATCCCCAGCCTCAAATTCATCCACTTTAGTTTCAGCATACTGGAGAACCTGCAATGACTCTACCCTTAACTTAGAGGACCCTCCAGCAGATAACTCACCATGAGGCATTAATAAAGTGCCAGAAAACTACTCTCCCCAGCAGTCCCTCCAGTGTACTGACCTCTGAAGTGCTTCCACAAAACTATCCAGAATTCAATATGCCTCCCCAGGCATAACAATTGCCAAACATATGAGCTTAGTGAGACATCTGTCTCCTTGGGAGGACCCACAGAACCAAGTTCCGAACTGGACATCTGCAGTCCCATCATGCTAGGTCTAAAGAAATGTGGATACATGAATTTCAGGAAAGTTCCTCCTATTATGCAGATTTTCAAACCAAAAATATAAGTATACACTTTTTCAGAAATACAGAAAAAAGACATTTAAAAAATAAGAAAAATAGTTATAAAAAAATAATATCCATTCTTCCTTGACACAGATGTCGCCGTGGGTTACAGAGAAATCTCTCTTCCACCACCACTCTCATCTCCATGGCATATTTCAAACAGATCACCGTCCCTACCCGAGGTTTGCAAAGCCGATTCATGCGGCACTTGAACCACCTCTGGTGCTGCCGCTGAAAACGCCAAACACGGCAGCTGACTGGAATCTGGGGGAGATAGTGTGACATCATATTCCTGTGTGGAGGTTGCTCCTTCCTTCCTCATCAAAGTAGAGCCTTCAACCAAGGTACTATTTGCTGTAGACCCGATAGCATAGCACTCTATTCCCTGCTGAATAGGGGAAGGGGTCAGAGTTGGCGGGGGAGCGGATCTCACAACCCTCCTTCCTCTTTGTATGAGGCATCATAAAAGCAGGAAAATCAGAGAGACAGCAGAGGGGAACTCACAGAGCTCACTAGGTTAGTGCCATCATCTTGACCACTCCCCCCCTCTTGAATGAATTGGAGAGATCCTTTCTTCACCCACCCCCTGTGCTTCCCCATTAAGAGAAGGCAAGAAAAAAGCAGAAAGGTATTTCATGCTTATTATATGTTAATTTGCAAGTACAGAGTTTGGTAGTAAATAATTATGCAATTGGATGAGCATTTTTAACCTTTCAATGAAATCTTCTTAAGAAAATTAAATATAAGTATGTGATTCATATGTACATGCAGTTATGGATTCTCAGTTTCATCTTGATAACTTTTTTTAAAATCTACACTCATAAATTTTAAATTCATTATTCAAAGATAGACAATAGGCACAAACCATGAATACTTTACTAGGATGTATTCCCTATTGCACAGATGTTGTCTATATAGGAAACATCAAACTCAATTTTATCCAGATGGCTCAATCTGTAATAAACTTTGAAAACTTCTACTTTATGTATTAGTAGACTACACTAAAATATCTGCAGTACAGAAAGTCACACCATATTGTTCCCATAGGAATCAGCCCATGTATCACTGGTATGATTGATAACAATAAATGAATAGTATGCAATTCAGCAGCACACCTTAACCGTACAATACCAGGAAACTGTGTTCCTAAGAGATGCTAAGATGCTTGAAATAAAGCTCTCCCTTTACTGAGCAACAATATTGCATATTTTCTCTGTCTCTAATCTTATTATTCAGGAGCCAAAATAACATTTTTCTGTCTTAAAATACATGTATCTGTAAACATGTTTTTCATCAACTACTACTTCTTGCATCGAGAACTATGTGGACACCATCTCTACCAAGTTCCTTATTTAATGTCTTTATTTTATCTAATTTTGCATTTGCAACTTTCTTACACATTTTACAAGTCTACCATTTTAAATTATAATAATGTTGCTCACTCGCTCAGGATTGTTTTCTTTAAATTATTATTTTCAAAATCAATTCATTAATTTTACTAGATTTTGATAGCCTTTCATAGACTTACAAAAAAGAAGAAAAGTTATGCAATCATAACATCAATAACAAGTTTAATTGTATCCAAGGCCTGCTCACATGAAATCAGTCCAAATTACTAAGCACTGGGAAGCATGACTAGATCTGATGTTTTAAGATCAGATTGCAGCCTTATCTTCTCTCCCTGATTTTTTTGTGTAGGGTGTTAACAATGGGGCAAATTCTCTTGGACTTCCATTAGGTGGTTTCAATGTATATGGAAGCGATTTATATCCTGCTGGTTGACATGTGTACTGTTGGATAGGACATGTTATAAGAACAAATGTTAATTGTCTTCTCTTTGTTTTCATGTCCATATATTTTTAATGTTCCTCTCACCTATCCTACTAAAGTTCATGATTGCATGCAAGTTTTTTTGCCTTGTTCCTGTTTGTTGCATTTTTGTTTAAGAGGCATCAGAATTGCCCTAGGTATGGGAGTTCTATTGCTCAGCTGCAGTAGATCTCTATAAGAGACTTTAGCTAACAGTGGTGCAATTGATGGTCTTGTTTCAATGGGGGAGGTAGTTTGGATATGCTAGAAGAATATGGCACACCTCTGTAATTGTTTTAAAAAGTAATCTTAGGCTTCACTGTGACTTTCCTTAGTCATTTCCTTAACTCATGACTACTGACTTTGGAGGGATGGCCTGGGAGTAATCCAATCAGCAATAATCCTATGACTCTACACAGGTGGTCTCTATTTCATCTTTATAGATCTTCATAAGGCAACTTTTGGAAACAGGGTTTGCTGTGATGAAAAGTGTGAAGTGTAATCACGACTTATTGGTTTCTTAATCACATTTTTAATAATTCTATTGTTATTTTATGTCAAAAATGTAGAGTAGACCAGTGAAGACAATGCCTTTAATCCATTTTGAAATGTGTTTTTTTAGATAGCAGAATATTAAAAACATACAAGGGTATGAAGAATCTTATAAGTCACTGTGGAGACAATTCTATAAAGTAAGTGCTAATATTTATGTGTGCATTACATACAGAAATGTTTAGAATACTAGCACATATGCGTGTATGTGCACACTTAGGGCCAGATTCTATATATGACATCTGAAAACTCCATGCAGAATAAATTCCCACCTAAGTGTATTCTGTGTCGCCTATATTTAGGTGTGGTATGTACAATATGCTTAGTTGATATCACAGCGCTTAAAACTACGCACATCCATTTACACCAAGGGAAATGTGGTGTAAATGCCAGTGATTTAGACAGATGAGGGCATATTCTATAACGGTGTGTATAAATTTTGGAATGCCAACAAAATGTCCATTTCCCCACCTATAACCATGCCCTTTTTTGGATGTGCACATTAGAATTTAGGTGCTCTGCATCGTAGAATACTCTTAGGGTTCTGTTTACAAAGGTGTGCTAGCATTTGTTAGTATATGTTAACTGTGTAGGTGCCCACAGGAATATTGTGGGAGCCTACACAGTTGGGCACACTAATTTTTAGCATGCACTAATGAACATGTGCCTTTGTAAACCTGGCCCTTAGTGAGTTGTGCACATACATTCTAATTATTGCCAATGAGTGCTCATTAAGACCTGTTTTCAACGCTGATTAGTTTGTTAAGCCAATTAAGATATGCATTTTGTTATAGAATACACTTGGATTTCAGAGTGGACCTTTAGGCGCAATATACAGAATCTTGGGGTTAATGTGTGCACATGCCAGCATGCTGCATAAGCATCAACTAGTTTTAATTGCTGAAGAGACGAAGGCTTGATGGCTGGTGGATCATTTGCCACGTCTTGCACTGACACCCACTTTGTTAGGTAGACAGGTGGAAATTTTAGACTCCTTCAAATATTTGGGAGTTATCATCGATTTCAATCAGCAGATCAATTTTGAGGTTCAGTTGGGGTTAGCTGTTCTGCGTATTCCTCAGGCCCTTTGGCCTTATTTTGAAGAACTTGCACTGCTACTATTTTGCATGCTCTACTTATTTCTAAACTGGATTATGGGAATGCTGTATATGCCAACGTTACTTGGTATTTGAAAAATAATTTTAAGACTTTGCAGAATGCAGGGATTCAGTTATTGGCAGGGATCCATTACCCCATTGTTCCTATGATACCATTGGCTTCCCATTGAGCATATAGAGAATTTCAAGATCTTAACTATGATGTATAAGGCATTTTATGATAGGACTCCTTCCTATCTAGTTTCAATAATTTGTTCTTATGTTCTAGGACAAACTTTGCGATCCTCTAATGCCTGCAGGCATGCAGTTCATGCTTCCTCTAGGGCTCAACTACTATGACCCAAGAAAGTGCCTTTTTTGTGTGTGCTACCCAATTTTGGAATTTGTTTCCTTCTGATATTCAGGTGGAAGCGCTGAATAACAATTTTAAAATTAAAAATCCATTTTAAATGGAAGCCTTTGGTTTAAGGCGCCTTGGTTCTAATTTCTCAAGCAGATTACTGCAGAGATTTCTGTGTTAGTAGTTCTGTTGAGTGTGCATCTTTGAATATGGTTCTCTCTTTCCTTTGAATTATGACATTCTTTTCCATGCTTTTTTCTCGAGTACTGTGAACTACCTAGACTTTTTTGATGAAGCAGTACATCAAATTTATTAAACTGTGCTTAACTTGGAAAGTGTGCATTTGCAAGGATGTATACAGGGAGCATGGGTAACATATAGACAGTGCTCCCACTTGTACACATAACATAGAATACTACACTTAGGGGCTCATTTTCAAAGCACTTAGACTTACAAAGTTCCATACAGTAGGTTACTATGGAACTTTGTAAGTCTAAGTGCTTTGAAAATACACCTCTATGGCACTCACTGTAGCTTTAACTGGCCTAAATGATCACTTCTAAATGCTATGTGTATATATACCATGTTACAGTAGTATTCTATGAAGTAGGTGCCATCTTTCCATTATAGAATAGGCTTCTATGACATGCCCACCAGATGCTCCCTGTTACAGAATTTCTCCTGTATGATAAAAATACTTCTTAACTCCATGCCTGAGTTTAGTCACAGTTGCAAGCATTCAACGATAGAATTACTTCTAGAATTTCAGTTCAAAAAGCTCAGCAGCCCAACTTAGCAAACTTCTGTTACAAAGTACCTGCAATAGGAGATAGTCCATAAGACATTTTACTTAATAATTTCACATCTAGCTGATTACCACTGTTATTATTGCAAAATGCCCTCTTTGTCTCTCCCTTTTACATAGTAACATAGTAACATAGTAGATGACGGCAGAAAAAGACCTGCACGGTCCATCCAGTCTGCCCAAGAAGATAAATTCATATGGGCTACTTTTTTATTTGTACTGTCCTCTTCAGGGCACAGACCATATAAGTCTGGCCAGCCCTATCCCCGCCTCCCAACCACCAACCCTGCCTCCCACCACCAGCTCTGGCACAGACCGTATAAGTCTGGCCAGCCCTATCCCCGCCTCCCAACCACCAGTCCCGCCTCCCACCACCAGCTCTGGCACAGACCGTATAAGTCTGCCCAGCACTATCCCTGCCTCCCACCACCAGCTCTGGCACAGACCGTATATGTCTGCCTAGCACTATCCCCGCCGCCCAACCACCAGCCCCGGCACAGACCGTATAAGTCTGCCCAGCACTAGTCCCGCCTCCCAACCACCAGCCCCGGTACAGACCGTATAAGTCTGCCCAGCACTAGCCCCGCCTCCCAACCACCAGCCCCGGTACAGACTGTATAAGTCTGCCCAGCACTAGTCCCGCCTCCCAACCACCAGCCCCGGTACAGACCGTATAAGTCTGCCCAGCACTAGCCCCGCCTCCCAACCACCAGCTCTGCTACCCATTCTAGGCTAAGCTCCTGAGGATCCCTTCCTTCTCTCCCTTTTTATTCATTTTAAATCAGTCATGGCTCATCCACATATTCATCAATACAGTCACTCAGAAAGCATAAAACCCACACTGTTTCATGTCATTTTTAAGCCACAATGACAGGAAAAATCCAAAATCTCAGTTTTCCTGTGTCATCAATAGTGCACGCTATTACTCAACAGTGTGCCCTATTAAACAATGCACACTATTTAACAATATGTGCATCTACTGAGCAATAATGTGCAGTATTGTGTAATAGCTCTCAAAAAAAAAAAAAGGAAACCCCCCAAATGAAGTGAAAAATCCCATGAATGACAGGGGAAAATAAACAGAACAAACATGTTTGGCATGCATACACCTAATGATGAGTGTGTTTTACAACAGTGGTGGAAATTGCTGGATGTTAAATTAAAAAGAAAAATGTTTTTCTTTCAGAGACTGTTCCCTGATGCAGGTACTATGTATTGGAATTTTGCAGTTATTTGCTGCTTTTTTGGAACTGATTATACTCTTGCTAAATACTGGCAACTGCAACTACAAAGGCTGTGGCATGATGTTTATGTATTCTTTATACATTACTCGCCTATCTCTTTGCACTTTCTTTGGATGCCGAGTGAAGCACTGTGAAATATTTAAACCACTTTTTTTGTATACTGAAGTAGTAATGTAAAAAATTCAAAAGGTCTGGTTATATTGTGATGTGCCATAAAGAACATTAAGTGATCTTTTTCACAAGCTTAAAAAACAGACTTTGAGGTGTTTTTTGTAAGACTAAAGGTTGATCCACAACCTGTCGGACAAACATCCAATGAGTCGCAAAAACATGCCGGGGGGGGGGGGGGGGCTGAAAGTACCCTAGAAATGTGGGTGGAATGCATATGCTCACAGAAACTGCATAAGTGAGCAAGACTGCACATCATATGTTCAATGCAGAGCGTGGCTGCAAATCCCTTATCTTGCGACACTATACTTTTTGCTTCCACCATGATTTAAGCCGCCCACATAACCACACAACGCACTGAGACTGACTAGACAGCGCTAATGGGAAGAACGTAACAAAATAGGTTGGCACATCATGGGCAAATGCATTTCAACTAAATCTCAATAAAGAAAAAACTCATTGTCTCATCCTCTCATCCCAAAACAGCGTGGACATCCCCACAAGTATCAACACCCCAGATCACACCCTTCCTATCTCAGACAGCTTGAAAATCCTCGGCTTTACAATGGACCGTAACTTAACACTAGAGAGCAAAGTGGCATCCACAATAAAGAAAATGTTCCACTCAATGTGGAAACTCAAATGTGTGAAGCAATTCTTCCCGAGGGAAACATTTCGCAACCTGATACAATCAATGGTACTAAGCCCCTTAGATTACTGCAATGGAATTTATGCAGGATGTAAAGAACATGCCAAAGACGGCTTCATACACGCAGACAAGCTGCATGTATAATAGCCGTCTAGAACCTTAAATAAATTGCTGTCTACAACCTTAAAAAAACACAAGTCTAGGTGAAAATGTCCAAGTGCTCGTCAGGGACGTCTTTTACTTATTTATTTATTTTTGAGTATGGGTGAAGGACGTCCAAGTGTTAGTCGCCTTCGCTATGCCCCCGTCCCTGCGACGGGCAGTTGAGGACGTCCAAAATGTGGATGTTTCTGTAAGAAGGACGTCCATGCCTTTGCTATGCGTCCGACATCCCATTTATTTATTTGGATTTTGGATCACAAGTAGCAGCAGTGGGAATTGAACCAGCCACCTCTGGATTGCAAGACCAGTGCTCTAACCTCTATGCCACTCCTCCACTCCCTTGAACTTTGGCCGTCCCTGTGGGGGGGGAGGGGGGCAGTTCAGGACATCCAAAATGTTTGAAAGGACGTCCACGCCTTTACTACGCCTCCGCTAACTACTACTACTACTTAACATTTCTAGAGCGCTACTAGGGTTACGCAGCGCTGTACAAAATAAACAAAAAGGACGGTCCCTGCTCAAAGGAGCTTACAATCTAAAAACGAAATGTCAAGTTGAGGCAGACTAGATTTCTTGGGTAGAGGTGTAGAGGTTAGGTGCCGAAGGCGACCTTGAAGAGGTGGGCTTTAAGCAGAGATTTGAAGATGGGCAGGGAAGGGGCCTGGCGTATGGGCTCGGGGAGTTTGTTCCATGCGTGGGGTGAGGCGAGGCAGAAAGGGCAGAGCCTGGAGTTGGCGGTGGTGGAGAAGGGTACTGAAAGGAGGGATTTGTCTTGAGAGCGGAGGTTACGGGTAGGAACGTAAGGGGAGATGAGGGTTGAGAGGTAAGGAGGGGCTGCAGATCGAGTACATTTGTAGGTTAGTAGCAGAAGCTTGAATTGAATGCAGTAACTGATCGGAAGCCAATGATGTGACTTGAGGAGAGGGGTGATATGAGTGTATCGGTTCAGGCGGAAGATAAGACGTGCAGCAGAGTTCTGAACGGACTGAAGGGGGGATAGGTGGCTAAGTGGGAGACCAGTGAGGAGTAGGTTGCAGTAGTCAAGGCGAGAGGTAACGAGAGAGTGGATGAGAGTTCGGGTGGTGTGCTCAGAGAGGAAAGGGCGGATTTTGCTAATGTTATAGAGGAAGAAGCGACAGGTCTTGGCTATCTGCTGGATATGCGCAGAGAAGGAGAGGGAGGAGTCGAAGATGACACCGAGGTTGCGGGCAGAAGAGACGGGGACGATGAGGGTGTTATCAACCGAAATAGAGAGTGGACGTAGAGGAGAAGTGGGTTTGGGTGGGAAGACAAGAAGTTCGGTCTTGGCCATATTCAGTTTCACAAACAAACCTCCCCCCCCCCCCCCCCCCCCCCAGGGACCTGCATACTGCTGCGATGGAGCCGAGTATGATATTTGAGGCTGGCAAAAAAAGTTTTTAAAGTTGCTTTTTTCAGGGTGGGAGGGGCTTAGTCACCACTGGGGGAGTCAGGGGAGGTCATCCCCGATTCCCTCCGGTGGTCATCTGGTCAGTTCGGGCACCTTTTTGAGGCTTGGTCTTAAGAAAAAATGGACCAAGTAAAGTCGGCCAAGCGTTTGTCAGGGACGCCCTTCTTTTTTCCATTATCGCTCGAGGACGCCAATCTGTTAGGCACGCCCCGATCCCGTCTCAGACACACCCCCTGGGAACGTTGGTTGTCCCCGCGACGGGAAGCAGTTGGGGATGCCCAAAATCGAGTTTCGATTATACCAATTTGGGCAACCCTGAGAGAAGAACGCCCATCTCCCAATTTGTGTCAAAAGATGGGCACCCTTCTCTTTCGAAAATAAGCCTGTTTGTCTCATTAATCCATGGTTTTGAATATGCTCTGTAATTTTATTCTTAATAGTCTCTACCAGTTTTATCCGGCACCAACGTCAGACTCATCGGTCTATAATTTCCCGGATCTCCTCTGGAACCTTTTTAAAAAATCGGCGTTACATTGGCCACCCTCCAATCTTCCGGTACCATGCTCGATTTTAAAGATAAATTACATATTACTAACAATAGCTCCGCAAGCTCATTTTTCAGTTCTGTCAGTACTCTGGGATTAATACCATCTGGTCCAGGAGATTTGCTACTCTTCAGTTTCGAGAACTGCCCCATTAAATCCTCCAGGTTTACAGACAATTCATTAAGTTTCTCCGACTCATCAGCTTCGAATACCATTTCTGGCACTAGTTTCCCACCCAAATCTTCCTCTGTGAAGACCGAAGCAAAGAATTCATTTAATCTCTCAGCTACGGCTTTGTCTTTCCTGATCGCCCCTTTTACTCCTCGGTCATCTAGAGGTCCAACCGATTCTTTTGCTGGGTTCCTGCTTTTAATATACCAAAGCAATCTTTTTTTCGAAGTCCCTCTTTGCCTTCCTTATCAGCGCTTTGCATTTGACTTGACATTCTTTATGCTGTTTCTTATTATTTTCATTCAGTTCCTTCTTCCATTTTGTGAAAGATTTTCTTTTACCTCTAATAGCTTCCTTCACCTCACTTTTTAACCATGCCGGCTGTCGTCTGGTCTTCTGTCCTCCTTTTTTAATACGCGGAATATATTTGGCCTGGGCTTCCAGGATGGTGTTTTTGAACAGCATCCACGCCTGATGTAAAATTTTGACCCTCGCAGTCACTCCTCTAAGTTTTTTTTCACCATTCTTCTCATTTTATCATAGTCTCCTTTTTTAAAGTTAAACGCTAACGTATTTGATTTCCTATGTATACTTACTTCTAAGCTAATATCAAATCCGATCATATTATGATCACTGTTATCAAGCGGCCCCCGGCACCATTACCTCCCGCACCATATCATGCACTCCAGTAAGGACTAGGCCTAGAATTTTTCCTTCTCTCGTCAGCTCCTGTACCAGCTGCTCCATAAAGCTGTCCTTGATTTCATCAAGGAATTTTACCTCCCTAGCGTGCCCCGATGTTACGTTTACCCAGTCAATATCAGGGTAATTGAAATCACACATTCCTATTGTGTTGCCGTTTGTTTGCGTCCCTAATTTCCTTTAACATTTCTGCATCCGTCTGTTCATCATGGCCAGGCAGACGGTAGTACACTCCTATCCCCCCTTTACACATGGAATTTCAATCCACAGTGATTCTATGAAGTGTTTTGTTTCCTGCAGCATTTTCAATCTATTTGATTCAAGGCTCCGTTAATATGCAATGCTACCCCTCCACCAATTCGATCCACCCTATCAATACGATATAATTTGTACCCCGGTATGACAGTGTCCCACTGGTTATCCTCCTTCCACCAGGTCTCAGAGATGCCTGTTATATCTAATTTTTCATTTAGTGCAATATATTTGAACTCTCCCATCTTAGTTCTTAGGCTCCTGGCATTCGCATATAGATATTTTCAAACTATGTTTGTTGTTCCTGTTTACATCATGCTTAGTACTTGACAGTATTAATTTGCAATCTTTTGTCTGATTTTTATTTTCATTTAAGGACACCTAATCTACTATGGTCTCTTTTGCAACCTCACTATCAGGATACCCTATCTTCCCTGTTTTGGTGATATCTTTGAAAGATACCTTATCCCGAACCATGCGCTTTTGAGCGACTGTCGGCCTTCCCCCCGTTTCTAGTTTAAAAGCTGCTCTATCTCCTTTTTAAATGCCGATGCCAGCAGCCTGGTCCCACTCTGGTTAAGGTGGAGCCCATCCTTTCAGAATAGGCTCCTCCTTCCCCAGAATGTTGCCCAGTTCCTAACAAATCTAAAACCCTCCTCCCTGCACCATTGTCTCATCCACACATTGAAACTCAGGAGCTCTGCCTGTCTCTTGGGCCCTGCGTGTGGAACAGGTTGTATTTCAACTAACTGGACCCTTGGGCACTGCCCAATTGCTCAAATGGTCAGTCTGCCCCTGTCTGTCTCTAAAATGCACACAACCACCAGACTGTGCCAGGCTCCTGAACAGCTACCCTAAAATGGTAAAATAATTTTGCCATTCTGGTTGTATTTCCCACCAGGTTCATTTATCTCACAGATGCCATTATGGTTCTTTTCCACAGCTGACCAACAAGCTGCAGGACCCTATGGAGAAGAAGGCACAGGCCTAGCTCCAACTCTCCAACCTAAGAAGGTCAAAGAAGGGGCAAAGGAGGAGGAAGTAGAAGAAAAGGAAGAGGCAGAGGCGACTTATTCCAGTTATTTTATCAAATCTGATCATGTTATGGTCACTGTTGTGGCCCCAGCACAGTTACCTCTTGCACCAGATCATGCGCTCCACTAAGGACTAGTTCTAGAATTGCTCCCTCTTGTTGGTTCCTGAACTGGCTGTTCCATAAAGCAGTCCTTGATTTCATCTAGGAGCTTTATCTCCTTAGCATGCTCTCATGTTACATTTATCCAGTCAATATTGGGGTAATAGAAATCACTCATTATTATTGTATTACCCAGTTTGTTGGCCTACCTAATTTCTGCTAACATTTATGCATCTGTCTGTCCATTCTGGACAGGTGGATGGTAGTACGATTCTATCACTATCCTCTTCCCCTTTACATATGGAATTTTTATCATAAAGATTCTAAGGTGCATTTTGTGTCCTGCAGAATTTTTACTCTGATTCAAGGACCTCTTTAACGTATAATACTATCCCCCCACCAATTTGATCCACCCCATCACTGCTGTTGGATTTGAACCAGGGTCCCTGGGTTCTGAGCTCAATGCTCTAACCATTAGGCTACTCCTCCACACTACATGGAAGTTGATGTGACCACTTTATAAATATTAATACTCAAATCATCAATTTCATTTTTGGATTTGCAAATTTCTAAACATCCAGGTGTGATCACTACTGCTTTGTACTGCAAACTCACAGATCACAATGATTTTCTGAGATTTACTAGATATCATCCTCATCATCTCAAAAAACATTAACTAAAAAGTCATTTGTTGTACATTAGAAGAATATGTTATTCCATGAAGAATTTTAAGGACTGTGCAACAGATCTCAAACAGTGATTTTTGAATTGTGGATATTCCCAATCCATTCTCAAATCAGTATATAGGAGAGTTAAATTTACTCACAGAGAATGATAGACAGAATATCAAGTACATCACAAATTGGAGAAGATGGTGTCTGTCTTACCTTATATGATTAGTACCCCCTGAAACTGTGTCACTTTTTACAAAATGTTGGCCTTTTTTGCCTCTAAATCATTTTTTTCTGATTTAGCTTGATTGCTTAACAAAGGGGTAAGAATGTGGGTGAACTTCTTACCCCTTTGGTGTGCAAACAAATCCATCCCAAAAATCGTGGAATCACACCACGAGCATTGAGAACATGGAACATGTAAACATTTTCCACGTTCTCGATGCTCGTGGTTTGATTCCACAATTTTTGGGATGGATTTGTTTCTACCATCCAAAGATTTTTGTATCACTGCTAGGTTTAATACTTCATATGAATCTGTATATGTTGTTTATGGTATCGTATGCCCCTGCTCCTTGATACAGGTGGGCAGAACTCGACAGGTTTGATTGCAGTTAAATTTAGCACGAATGTAGGATTTGGACTTACTGTACCCATGAAGTAAACAACATCAAGTGGAGGATCATTGATTGGGTACCTCCAAGGGTTCAGAGTAGTGACCGCAACAAGAGTCTTGCTTATCGGGATTATGGATTCACAAATTAAGTTAGACTTTGAAACCTGTCTAAATGAATGGCAGTCGATTTTGTGATTAGCCACTCTGGTCACATGATTCTTGTCTGATTGGCCATCCCCTCTGCAGTTTGTATTTAAGCCTAGCAGCCACTGAAGCAAACATGGGGTTGAAATGAATGTCTATATTTTGTATATTGGGTAATAGCTTGATAAATGCGGGACATAACTAGCACATGAATGTCCATTTTTCATGTATTTTAGAAGAGACTGTATGTCGGCAGATCTTCCTCTAAAATACTAGCACCACCAGCAACATATCGACCTGGATATCCTTATTTTGAATTGGATGTCTTTTCTTAAATTATATTCTATATCTCTAGAATGTACTGTTAGACTGTGCACTGCCATTTCAAGTGCTTAGCGAGATGATGACAAAGGATCAGTGAAATATCTCCTGTAAAGTATCATTTTATGCTTGCAAAATAGATAATTATCAACAATGTATTACTCAGTATGTTACATTATTGGGTCAAACCTCCAAGTACCAAGAGGCCATAGCACTGTGAACTAAAAATAACCTCTCTTCCCGTAGCTACAGGGAAGAAGATAACACTTTTATCTACTTTTTAAAATAAAAGTCAGCAGTTGGCATCTTTACCATGTGTTAATTTGATGCAACAAAGCACAAGGATGTTTATGCAAACAATGCACATGCACACAAGCATATATTGGAAAATATATTGATCTCATTTTAGAGAGAAATAAGAACACAAAACACTCTTTGTGACAAACCAATAGCCAGAAACTGTTTTCATTTTTTTTCTTTTTCACCATATCACCCCAAACCCCAAATCAGGATGTTTATCAAAAGACTAAGGTGCCAATATTCAAAGGCACTAATTTGGTTAGCAAGCACTGCTAACCATGTAAGTGATGGTGAGAGGGATATTCAGTAGCACTAACTGGATAGTCCCCTGAATAAGCCCCCTGACTGACTGGGCACTATCCAGACAGCATCAGGGCAGGCTGTGGGCTGAGCCAAAGGATATCTGGTTAGCAGTGATATTCAGACCAGGTTGTACTATGAGACTACTGCTAGAGCTTGTTGGTGTCATTCTGAACCTGGTGCCAGCAGGGGCAGGAACGACTGGGGATCACTTTCCAACATATCCCAGAACTTCTAAACACCAGGTATTTCAACAGATGTTTTTTTTTTTTTTGGGGGGGGGGGGGCTCTTTCAGGATGTGCCATACGCACCTTAATAATCTAAGTTGACTACTTAAATTTGTACACTATCTTCAGCCAAAAATGGAAGCTTAATTTTTCAGCTGAAAATTCACCTAAATTTAGGCTTTCCATTCATTTGCCTTGGGTGTGATCTTGTACGATGATTTTAAGGTGGCCATACAGGTAGAAAATTGATGGCAAAAGCTAGAAGAAAGCTTGGGTATATAGAGGGAGAAATTGTCAGTAGGAAAAAGGAGGGGAGGATGCTTCTGTGTAAGACTGGTGAGACTTGATTTAGAATACTATGTACAATTCTGGAGACCGCATCTTCAAAAACATAAACAGGATGGGTGAAGGGACATATAATTGAGATGTTTAAAAACCTACATGGTACAAATGCACAGGAAGTGAATCTCTCACAATTGAAAGGAAGCTATGAAATGAGGGGACATAAGATAAAAGCAAAAGGGGATTGATTAAGAAGTAACCTGAGGAAATACTTCTTCATAGAAAGAATTTGTAGAGTGGCCTCCCGTTGGAGGTGGTAGTGACAAAACTATATCTGAATTCAAGAAAGCTTAGGATCAGGGCCGCCGAGAGACTGGGCCAGGCGCCCCGCTCCCGCCGTCCCCCCTCCCGAGGTCGTCGTCGTCATCCCCCCTCCGTCCACAACCAGGCTGGGCCCCCTGAATTCAAATCATAGCGCCTCACCTCGACCTCGCTCCGTGTGAAACAAGCACAACAACAGCAGTCTGCAGATCGCCTCCCTTCGGGCCTTCCCTCCCTGTGTCCCGCCCTCACACAAGTTACGTCAGATGAGGGTGGGACACAGGGATTGAAGGCCCGAAGGGAGGCAATCTGCAGACTGCCACTGCTGCACTTCTTTCACATGGAGCGAGGTCGAGGTGAGGCGCTATGATTTGAATTCAGGGGGGCCCGGCCCGGTGGTGGACAGAGGGGAGCAGGTAGAGGGGACTGCGGTGCAGGGCCCACTTGGGAGGCATGGGGAATTTTGTCCCCCCTGCCCCCCTCTCGGCGGCCCTGTTTGGGATAAGTACACAGGATCTCTAAGGGAGAAGAAGGGGTAGTAGATGGCATGGTTGGGTAGACTGAATAGGCCATATGTTCTTTATCTGCCTCATTTTTCTCTGTTTCTATGTAATTTAGATGCTTAGAGCTGAAAAAACAGTGCTAAGCTCCTAACTTTTTCTCATCCTAAATGTGTCCCTGTTGCCACCTACTTTTAAGCTCTTAAATTAAGTATTTAGTGAAATTTTGAACATAAATTTAGACACTCAGCCCTAATAAAATTTTCAAGAATCCAATTTAAGAGTCTCACTCTCAATATTAGGAGAATAAAGCCATTGAAAGTGATCCATAAATAGTGCACATTAGTTTTTTAAAAATTCAACTGCATATGCTATCCTCTGGATTCTATATAAATTGTCCAGATCTGTATGCAAACTAATTAATTAATAAGCCATTAACAATTAATGGGCCCTTTTTACTAAGGTGCACTAGTGTTTTTAGCCTGTGCTAAAAATTAGCACGCACTAACGCTAGAGACACCCATAGGAATATATGGGTGTCTCTAGCATTAGTGTGCACTAAAAATGCTAGCACGCCTACAGTGCGGCCTAGTAAACGGGGCCCAATAATTAGTGTTAATTGGCACTCATTTGGGTTTATGCACAGATCTGCCCTGCACCCTATTCTATAAAGTGTGCACCTAAATCTTACAGCACACAAGAGAGGACAATAGCCATAGGAGGGGCATGGGTGGCTCAGAGGCATTCCCAGATATTCGACATGTTATAATAGAATAAGGTCATTTATGCGCCCGACTGCCATTAGTTGCATACCAATGCAAAAAAAGAAAACCCAACAGGAGAGACAATATCAAAATCTACTATAAAGAGTCAATCCCACAATGACCTCAACAGGTTTGTAAGGGCATAAACCAAAACGTTACTTAAAAGCTTTTAAATAGAGATTGATACTTAGTGAAGGGGTATACAGAGAGTTCAGTATGGCTGTTCCCACAGCCGAGCTGATCTTAGTGAGATTGGGTGGCAAAGCAGCTCACTAACATGCTCCAAACATCATTTTTTACTCTCTTTGCATGTCTCCCTGTTTTTTGTGAAAATACAATTTTAATCAAAATACAGGTTTTATTGATTAGTGTTAGTGAGCCGCTGTGCAGCCAGACTCACTAAGATCAGCTCGGCTGTTGGAACAGCCATACTGAACTCTCTGTGTACCCCTTCACTAAGTATCAATCACTAATTAAAAGTTTTTAAGTAACGTTTTGGTGTATTTATTTATTTATATGCCCTTACAAACCTGTTGAGCTCATTGTGGGATTGACTCTTTATAGTAGATAGTAACATAACATAGTAGATGACGGCAGAGAAAGACCTGTATGGTTCATCCAGTCTGCCCAACAAGATAAACTCATATGTGCTGCTTTATGTGTATACCTGACTTTGATTTGTAACTGCCATTTTCAGGGCACAGACTGTAGAAGTCTGCCCAGCACTAGCTCCACCTCCCAACCACTTGCCCCGACCTCCCACCACCGGCTCTGCCACCCAATCTACGCTAAGCTTCTGTGGATCCATTGCTTCTGAACAGGATTCTTTTATGTTTATCCCATGCATTTTTTAATTCCGCTACCGTTTTCATCTCCACCACCTCCCGCAGGAGGGCATTCCAAGTATCCACCACTCTCTCCGTGAAAAAATACTTCCTGACATTTTTCTTGAGTCTGCCCAGCATTTACACCAGGTTTCAGCAGGCCTAAGTGCAGTTCCCAAGGTTAGGTGTGAGATCTGTGCTAAGCTCCGCACAGAGCACCCTTTGCAGAATACTAGTTTAATGTGGATCTTCCTAGTGCCCAATTTTTACCTTTCCTTACTAACTATTCTGTATAGTCCACATCGCCATCAATGCTCACTAGATGCACTCAGGAAAGATGTCAGGAAGTATTTTTTCACAGAGAGGGTGGTGGATGCTTGGAATGCCCTCCCACGGGAGGTGGTGGAGATGAAAACGGTAACGGAATTCAAACATGCGTGGGATATACATAAAGGAATCCTGTGCAGAAGGAATGAATCCTCAGAAGCTTAGCCGAAATAGGGTGGCGGAGCAGGTGAGGGGAAGAGGGGTTGGTGGTTGGGAGGCGAGGATAGTGGAGGGCAGACTTATACGGTCTGTGCCAGAGCCGGTGATGGGAGGCGGGACTGGTGGTTGGGAGGCGGGGAATACTGCTGGGCAGACTTATACGGTCTGTGCCCTGAAAAGACAGGTACAAATCAAGGTAAGGTATACACATATGAATTTATCTTGTTGGGCAAACTGGATGGACCATGCAGGTCTTTTTCTGCTGTCATCTACTATGTTACTAGTGCCCAATTTTTTTATTTTTATTTTTTTTACATTTGTACCCCGCGCTTTCCCACTCATGGCAGGCTCAATGCGGCTTACATGGGGCAATGGAGGGTTAAGGGACTTGCCCAGAGTCACAAGGAGCTGCCTGTGCCGGGAATAGAACTCAGTTCCTCAGTTCCCCAGGACCAAAGTCCACCACCCTAACCACTAGGCCACTCCTCCACTCCCATTAATAGAATTTAACCTATATGTCTCACTAGATGTGGGTTCCATTTGCTTTATACTTTTACAGAAAATCGAACACCAAAGCAGCTGTAGTCCATCACCATACGCACCGCATAGTTTCTGCAGAGATTTCTCAGAATACGTCTCTCGATCACACCCTTTTCCGATATTATTAGTCTGCAGTTCAACAGTAGTCTGGACTGAGGAAACAGGCCCATCACAGGTCTCCAAGTGAATGCCTGGAAATAATGCTTTACTACCAGATCCAGGATTGTACTCAATGCGTTTACTCCAACCTGAAAACAAAATAAATGTACAAATAAATATAATACATAAGCAATCTGTGTTATGCAAATTTGCTGGGTTTATTTCTCTTGGCTGCTCTTACCAATAAGTGCAAAAAAATAATTTTGTGAGATTATTCAAAACTGATGTATGATGATCAGAAAAATCTGAGGACATTTCTTTAGGCGAGATTTCATCATTAAAATGTCCAGGAAAATTTGGGAATTGACAGTTATGACAGAGTTTCATAACGATTAAGGGTTCATTTACAAACAAAGGGGTCCTTTTAACACGCTGCAGTAAAAATGGCCTTGCATAGCGGAAGAGGCCGTTTTCCCTGCTTCTAGGGCCCTTTTTACCACAGTAGGTAAAAGCCCCCCCCCCCCCCAAATGGCCATGTGGTAAAATTATTTTTACTGCATGGCCATCCAGGGGGAGCACTTATCAGCAACCATTGAGGTAGCAGTAAAGGTTCCCACGGTAACCGGGCAGCGCCACTACTGTTGTGTTAGCGCTGCGCTAGAAATTTGGGATTATTTTCCAGCACGCCGGAAATGACACCGGCAGCCACGTTGTGCCGGCGGCAGTTCCGGATTGCCACATAGCAACCCTTTTGGAAAAGGACCCTAGAGTGCACTATTTTGGGGCCCTTATACTAAAGGGTGTCAAGTTCTAATGTGCCCTTAACATATGAGAAAATGCTTACTGTAAAATGCATTAAAGTGTTTTCTGATCATTTTGTCTTTTCAACATGCTAACATATTATTTAAAAATATTTTTGAAGGGGGTGTGTCACAGACAGGGAATGGGTATTTCCACGTTATCCAGCTAGCACATTATAATCAGTGCACACTAACTGGATAACACATTTTAACCCAGGAGCACTTATTAGGAGGCACTAAGGGGGAGATTCTATATATAAGCCAATTAAGTTACGCGTGCTGTTATAGAATCCGCTTGGATTTTGGCACGGATCTCTAGGCACGCTATATAGAATCCGGAGGTAAGTGCCCCTCAAACTACTGGCAACATTAGTGCATGGCCTGCAAGAAAAAAAAACATGGGAAATATTTTTATAAAGTGCTGCTTTGAATATATGGGTTTAGCAAATAGGAAAGTCCGACTAAGATGAGACTTTAGTAAAAGGGCCCCAACTGATATTCAGCCAGGGACCACATAACTGTCTTACGGGGGCCTAGGCTAAATATCAGCCAGGACCCACATACGCTTAAATGTCCACTGCTTCCATAATTAGCCCTGGATATTCATGCCGGTGCCAGCCCATGGCCTGGAACTGAATATCCAGGGCTAATTTAGCCAGCGATGGTCAGTTTTATATCAACTGGATACTTTTTTAGAAACTTGAGTGGTGTATGTGAACATTTACATGTTAGAGTACTTTTGTTTTGCTTTACAGTATTATAGTAAGGGTGACTTGTGATGTTATGCCAGTATCCCCTTCAGTCTTAACACCACTTTAAATGGCTTGACACATTAGAGCCATTGTGTCTGGTATTATTAACACAGACAGAGGGAAATTCATCAAGTAGCCCTGGGTATAAAATTAACTTCTTAGCATTTAATGTGTGTTAAGGCTTAAGAGCCACATGAAGGCCCTAGCATTGCTTGATGAATTCCCCCCTAAGTGAAAATACTGATGGTCACCCTCACTTTAAGCACATTGGGGGAGATTCTATATATGGCACCTAGAAAATCCACATGGAATCATTTTCACCTAAGCATATTCAATAAAATTTAGGTGCAGTATAAAGAATACGCTTAGTTGATACCACAGCGCATAAAACTATGTGCATCCATTTACACCAATGAAAATGTAGTGTGAATCCCTGGACATAGATTTAACACGGACTAGGCCATATTCTATAACAGCGTGCATAAATTTGGGAACGTCCATTACACACCCACTGCCTTTTCGAACTATGTGCTTTAGAATTTAGGCACAGTTCATTATAGAATACGCTTAGAGTTAAGCGTGTAAATTCTAATTATTGCCCATTAGTGCTCGGTAAATGCTGTTAACGTTGATTGGCTTAAGTGAATTAAGTTTTGCGCGTTGTTATGGAATATGCTCAGATTTCGGTGCAAATCTCTAGGTGTTCTATACAGAATCCAGGGGTTTTTGTTTCATAATTTGCTAAGAAGAAGAGTTTATATCATTTTTAAATTTCATTTTTTTTACTCTTCAAGGTTATTTTGTTTTTTTTTTTTATAGTGACTTGGATAGTTAAAAGGCATTTGGAGTGAAACACTAAAGTCAAAGACAAATTATTTATGAAATAAAAACAAATAAGGTAAACATTTTGGTATTTGGGGCAAAAAAATTTTATTTACAGCATCTTGCAAAGGTCTTCACACCCTTCTACATCTTTCACATTCTACTGCTAAAAACAATACAATTCAAAATGCATTCAGGGGCCCTTTTACTAAACTGCTGTAAAATTTGCAGTTACCTTGGTTTAACACAGGATTTTACCATGGGATAGCTGCTAATTTAATGTAGCACCTATTGGGAGGCTTTCCTTTTTTTTATTTTTTTTGCAGGATGTGGATTAACATTCAGATTAATGCATGGTACCTGTTCCCGATTAATCCAACATCATTTGGTGCCTCCCATTTAGGAGGCGGTAAGTGGACCTGAATACGGTTACCATATTTGCCGAGACAAAATAAAATGCAGCCTTGCCCCCACCATTCTCCTGCACTGCAGTCACCTTGACCCCCCCAAGAATGCCAGATTCTATAAGCAGTGAAAATACTCATAATACATTTTCTTCTATACTCTGCTAAATACAAAATGAAAAGATGTACAATTCCAAAAAAGCAAACATCAATGAGCATGTCCCCCTTTCCTTTCCCTCCAATCTATCTCCCTATCCTCTCCATCCCCTTCTATCCATAAGCTGTATTACACTCTTTTTTCCTCCCCACATGTACTCTCCCTCACCAATCTTTTTTTCCAACCTCCCTCCACTCACCTTTTTTACAGCCCCCTCCCTTCACCCACACAACTCCATCAAACTGCTCTCCCGTCCCCTCACATACCTCATTGCGCCCTGGTGGTCTGGTGGCCTCTTTGGGGGCAGGAAAGAACTCCATTCTTTCATGCACACTGCTGCCGATGACCTGCTCGCTGCTGATGCCACTTCAAAATGGCTTCAACCAGTGGCCTCGCAAGACTTCTGTGGAAGTCTCAGCAGCCATTTAGAAGTGGCTATGGCAGCGAGCAGGTCAGCAGCAGTGCATGGCAAAAAAGAGTGAGGTTGTTTCCTGGCCTGAAGAGGTCACTAGACAACCAGGGCTGCTAAAGGTATGTGAGGGGAGTGCACCCTGAGGCCTGCCAGTCAGCCTGCCCAGTAACCAGGACAAACGGGCAGGCTGGAAAAAACCACCCAGACTCCCGACAGTCCCCTGAAAAGGAGGACATGTCCGGGGAAATCCGGATGTATAGAGAGGCATAATTGAAAGGGGAGCCCAAGTTTTCCTGAGGACATCCTCGCAGGACCAGTGAAGGGGCAGGGAAATCCGTATTATCGAAACAAGATGGGCGTCCATCTTTCGTTTCAATAATACGGTCGGGGATGCCCAAATCGCGAAATTGAGGTCGACCTTAGAGATGGTCGTCCCTGATTTTCGGCGATAATGGAAACTGAGGACGCATATCTCAGAAACGACCAAATCCAAGCCATTTGGTCGTGGGAGGAACCAGCAGTCATAGTGCACTGGTCCCCCTGACATGCCAAGACACCAACCGAGCACCCTAGGGGCACTGCAGTGGACTTCAGAAATTGCTCCCAGGTGCATAGCTCCCTTACCTTATGTGCTGAGCCCCCCCAAACTCCCCCAAAGCCCACTCCCCAACTGTACACCACTACCATAGCCCTAAGGGGTGAAGGGGCACCTACATGTGGGTACAGTGGGCTTCTGGTGGGTTTTGAAGGGCTCACATTTACCACAAGTGTAACAGGTAGGGGGAGGATGGGCCTGTGTCCGCTTGCCTGAAGTGCACTGCACCCACTAAAACCGCTCCAGGGACCTGCATACTGCTGTCATGGAGCTGGGTATGATATTTGAGGCTGGCATAGAGGCTGGAAAAAAATATTTAAAAAAAAAAATATTGAGGGTGGGAGGGGGTTAGTGACCACTGGGGGAGTAAGGTGAGGTCATCTAAGATTCGCTCCGGTGGTCATCTGGTCAGTTCAGGCACCTTTTTGAGGCTTTGTCTAACAAAAAAAGGACCAAGTAAAGTCGCCCAAGTGCTCGTCAGGGGCACCCTTCTTTTTTCCAATATGGGTCGAGGACGCCCATGTGTTAGGCACGCCCCAGTCCCGCATTCGCTGCACTTCCAACACACTCCCATGAAATTTGCTTGTCCCCGCAACGGAAAGCAGTTGAGGACGCCCAAAATCGGCTTTTGATTATGCTGATTTGGGCGAC
Organism: Microcaecilia unicolor; assembly: GCF_901765095.1. Taxonomy (NCBI): domain Eukaryota; kingdom Metazoa; phylum Chordata; class Amphibia; order Gymnophiona; family Siphonopidae; genus Microcaecilia; species Microcaecilia unicolor. The sequence continues at coordinate 159,723,198 of NC_044040.1, read as the reverse complement.
CCTGGGAGAAGGACGCCCATCTCCCGATTTGTGTCGAAAAATGGGCGCCCTTCTCTTTCTAAAATAAGCCTGATGGTAACCCTAATCATATATTAACTCTGCATTAGACAATTAGTGCCCTTCTTTTTTCCATTATGGGTCGAGGATGCCCATGTGTTAGGCACGCCCCAGTCCTGCCTTCGCTGCGCTTCCGACATGCCCCCCCATGAAATTTGGTCATCCCTGCAACGGAAAGCAGTTGAGGATGCCCAAAATTGGCTTTCAATTATGCCAATTTGGGCGACCCCGGGAGAAGGACGCCCATCTCCCGATTTGTGTCGAAAGATGGGCGCCCTTCTCTTTCGAAAATAAGCCTGATGGTAACCCTAGTCCTATATTAGCTCTGCATTAGGCAGTTAGTGCATGGTTGGTGCAGCGAGTTAACTGCTAAATGCCTTCCATGCCCACTCTCTGTACCTGCCACACCCCCTGAAACAAAAAAAACTTAAAGCCCCTTAATTTGGCACTGCACTATCAGTTAACATGGGGCAAACAGGCACAAAGTCAGTGTTAACTGCTTAATGTGGTTTAGTAAAAGGGTCCCTACATTAGTTTAAAATACTTTAAAGGAGTTTGTTTTATCTACAACAATACAAACAGCAGAGGTGAACCAAGGAATGGAGAACATGCAGGAGTTCACCAAAATAAATTTTACTGAAGAGCGATCCTCTCACTGTATCAGCAGATGCTTCTACATTTGGCTGGTGAGGAGTGTTTCTGCTAAAGTGAACGTTTTTAAATTTTGTTTTGAAGAATCTGGTGACCCATGACCAAGGCAAAGCCAAAACCTGGCCAAGTTGGGTTCTTCTTCAATAACATTTATTTTGGTGAACTCTTCAGTATACTTCTTTCCTTGGATCACCTCTGCTGTTTGTGTTGCTTTGTGTGCTACTTATCTACAGAACAGGATGTAAGGCAGTAAAGGCACATAGGTGCATATGCTGTACCTATTTTACAAAGGCATATGTACTTATGTGTCATTATAAAACTAACTCAGGGAAAGTAGATGTACACATGTGCTATAAAATTAACTTGTTTATGTTCATGTTATACTTCAGCATTAAATCATCACATCAGTCATACATTTTATATGGCCTCTTAGCAATTTAAGGCTATACAATTTACATAGTGCATTGTGCACAAGAACCATAAAGCCATGGGTCAAAATGTGAGTGAGTTAGAGCAAATGACTGCATAGTAAGTAAAGAGGATGATTATAGCTTTCAGCAGGCCTGGAGGGATGGCGGTCTCTTTGGACAATATTAAATGAAGCATGACTTTCAAGGCAACTAATGGCCTGTCTAACAGCGCTCTTGATTTATGGCAGTAATCTACACTACAGTATAACTCCTTATCCAGCAAATAAATAAATAAATAATTAAAAAAAAAACCACCCTCAATTACTAATCCTTGAACAATTCTTTAGCAGTTTTGCTTTGTACCTGTTAATTGCAATGGCACAACTTCTTGCTTCCCTGCTGACTTATGCATGCAATGGTATTTGATCTCATTTTCTTTTTTGTTTTCTATATCACACATCTCTTGCTATTTACTCATCACTTTCACAGCTGACTTTTTTTTTCAGGTTTCTTGATGGGTTGCAACTTTCCCACAATTTTGTTTCCCTGCAGATATGCCACTTGCTTCACTTAGCTTGACTATTAAAAAAAAAAAAACCAAAAACCATGGCATACAACATAAATCTGTTGCCTGAATATTTATAAATGTAATCTAGGTCTCACCCGCACCTCCACCAGCTCAGTTCCCATGGCCAACCCGGGCCACAAAGAATTTTCTCACACTGCTGTACTCTTTCACTCTGCACTCCTCACACTGCACAGTCTCTCCTGTTCGAGCTTAGGTGTGGGTCAAGATCTGAAATAGAGATCCGGTAGCAATGGGAAGTGAAGTTAGGCTCCTAAGGGGCTCTCTGCCAATCAATGGAGCAAGCATCCTCACTCCCATTCCAAAGAACCACATAGCGCTTTCAAGGATTCTTTTGTCTTTTTGCAAATTCAACTTTACTGAACTTTCTGAAACTGGCAAGTAACCCATTTTATCAGCAACTCTCCTGTTCATTCAAGATTGTATATTACAACCCCAGTCATTTTCCAACTTGTTTCCTTCAGTACCCCCCCCCCCCCCCCAGGTATTCACACATATAGAGCTCCACCTGTCCTTTACCTGTCCTGTTGGGCTAGCAATAATCCAAGGCTGCTCCTGATAACAATCCAGTTCTCCCACAAGCACAGACCCTTTTGGCTGTCCTCATTCTAGTGATACACTTCTTGAACTGCACCCTGGTCTTCAACAGATTTTCCCTGTTCCTGTCCCCACTCCCGGGCTGGGCTCCCATTGCCCATCCAGAGCTTCTCACACCATCTCAGTTGCTACTGTTAAGGGCAGCAACTCTCCTTAATTCAGCCTTAGTTTATTCTGCCACTCCAGGAGCCCCCCCCCCCATTCCTCCAAGAGTCCCGGCAGAGGTACAGGCAATCAAAGACCCTGTGTTCCCCTCTGCAATCCCATTTGTCAACTCTAACTCCTTCCCAACTATCAATCATTATTCAGCAGCACTTTTGTTTCTGCAAATTATTCCACAGCCGACCCCTTTAGGCTGGGTCCCCACTCCTCGTACACCTCTAATCCTCCCCCCCCCCCCCCCCAGTGACTCTGGAGAGTTCTACTGCTGCTTCTTAGTAATCCCCATTATAATGGGTGATTACATAAATATAACAGATCCTCTGCGCTTAACCCTGACCTGTGAGCATAAGTACATAAGTATTGCCATACTGGGAAAGACCAAAGGTCCATCAAGCCCAGCATCCTGTTTCCAACAGTGACCAATCCAGGTCACAAATACCTGGCAAGATCCCCCAAAAGTACAAAACATTTTATACTGCTTATACTCCTGGTGGTTGGGAGGCGGGAATAGTGCTGGGCAGACTTATACAGTCTGTGCCCTGAAGAGCATAGGTACAAATCAAAGTAGGGTATACACAAAAAGTAGTACACATGAGTTGTCTTGTTGGGCAGACTGGATGGACCGTGCAGGTCTTTTTCTGCCGTCACTTACTATGTTAGCTTATCCCAGAAATAGTGGATTTCCCCAAGTCCATTTAATAATGGTCTATGGACTTTTCCTTTAGGAAGCCAGCCAAAACTTTTTAAAACTCTGCTAAGCTAACCGCCTTTACCACATTCTTGGGCAACGAATTCCAGAGTTTAATTACACGTTGAGTGAAGAAACATTTCTCCGATTTGTTTTAAATTTACTACATTGTAGCTTCATCGCATGCCCCCTAGTCCTAGTATTTTTGGAAAACATCTACCCGTTCAACTCCACTCATTATTTTATGGGCCTCTATATCTCCCCTCACGTGCCTTTTCTCCAAGCTGAAGAGCCCTAGCCGCTTTAGCCTTTCCTCATAGGGAAGTCGTCCCATCCCCTTTATCATTTTCGGCGCCCTTCTCCGCACCTTTTCTAATTCCACTATATCTTTTTTGAGATGCGGCGACCAGAATTGAACACAATATTCAAGGTTCGGTCGCACTATGGGGCGATACAAAGGCATTATAACATCCTCATTTTTGTTTTCCATTCCTTTCCTAATAATACCTAACATTCTATTTGCTTTCTTAGCCGCAGCAGCACACCGAGCAGAAGGTTTCAATGTATCAACGACGACACCTAGATCCATTTCTTGGTCCGTGACTCCTAACGTGGAACCTTGCATGAAGTAGCTATAATTCGGGTTCCTCTTTTCCACATGCATCACTTTGCACTTGCTCACATTAGACGCCCAGTCTCCCAGTCTCGTAAGGTCCTCTTGTAATTTTTCACAATCCTCTCACGATTTAACGACTTTGAATAACTTTGTGTCATCAGCAAATTTAATTACCTCACTAGTTACTCCCATCTCTAGGTCATTTATAAATATGTTAAAAAGCAGCAGTCCCAGCACAGACCCCTGAGGAACCCCACTAACTACCCTTCTCCATTGAAAATACTGACCATTTAACCCTACATGTAAGTAGCAGGATTTACAAGTATAAATGTTCAAATGTTAATGTTACAATGCCAGCATTTACACATGTAATTGCCATAGGACAATCAAATTCAAATTGGGGGGGGGGGGGGGTAGTGTTCCAGCAGCAGTTGGGGTGGTTCAAATATTTACACATATATTCCCAATCTTGTATGAGAATATACATGTATTTCAAAATTGTTCCCTGATGGCTTTCTAAAGTGACAATAAAATGTTTAATTTGGCTATGGTTTTAGAAGGCCAATTGAGGGTTCAATTGTGTTTATAAACTTGGATTCTTTGGGGGGGGGGGGAAGTTATCAACATGGAGTACTATTAAGTCAGTTAATTTAGCACAGGTATTCATTGCATAAAATAGGACCCTGTGTGAAAATAACCCAACTTAATTATAGTCCTTATCGATACCCCCTCCTCTCTTAATTGACTGCTCTTATAAGTGTGATTTCCTAGAATATGCTCTTATATGTGTAAGGGAAGTTACTTAAACACGTATGTAATCAATATTTGACATTTACCCATATGGCACCAGTAGGTGCCTGTACAAGGTTCTGAGTGATACTGAGGGGTTTTTCCTTCACAAAAGTGTATTTTTATAAAGTATTTTTATAAAGTACTTTTGTAAAGTATGCCTAGCACAATGAGAAATATAGATACATTTCCCTAAGCATGCAGCAAGTGTAAAGTATTTACACTTGCTGCATGCTTAGGGAAATGTATCTATATTTCTCATTGTGCTAGGCATACTTTACAAAAGTCTTTGTTGTCAGCAAGCTTTTTGTAAAACAGGCTGGCAATTGTGAACATCCCGACTTGGACTTTCCATTTCTAATCTAGACACTCTATGTAAAATGTAGCTTGACATGTGATGCACTGTATGTCTATTCATGTGCACTGTCAATAAATGCTACACAAAATATATGGTATGCAATGCCTCCAAACAAAATATCCTTGTAAAACCTGCTTGTGTGTCATAGAGGGGAATAATCGAACGGCTCCGGTGAAGTTGATGGCCAGCCATCTTTGGGCCCGGCGCCGTAAGTGGGCGGAGCCAAGCGTATTTTCGAAATACGCTTGGCACCGGCCAAATCACTCGCCGGGCTTAGAATAGGATCGCCAGCGGATCGCCGGCTTTAGATGAGATGGCCGGGTCCGATTTTCAGCCATAATGGAAACCAGACCCAGCCATCTCAAATCCGGCAAAATGCAAGGCATTTGGCCATGGGAGGAGCCAGCATTTGTAGAGCACTGGCCCCCCTGACATGCCAGGACACCAACCGGGCACCCTAGGGGGCACTTAAAAAATCTTTAAAAAAAACAAAATTAGCTTCCAGGTGCATAGCCCCCTTCCCTTGTGTGCTGAGCCCCCCCAAATCCCCCTCAAAACCCACTGCCCACAAGTCTACACCATTACCATAGCCCTAAGGGGTGAAAGGGGACACCTACATGTGGGTACAGTGGGTTTTGGGGGTTTTAGAGGGCTCAACATTAACCACCACAAGTGTAACAGGTTGGCGGGGATGGGCCTGGGTCCACCTGCCTGAAGTGCAGTGCACCCACTACAAACTGCTCCAGGGACCTGCATACTGCTGTCAGGGAGCTAGGGATGACATTTGAGGCTGGCATACAGTCTGGCAAAAAATGTTTTAATTTTTTTTTTGTGTGTGTGGGAGGGGGTTGGTGACCACTTGGTGAGTAAGGGGAGGTGATCCCCGCTTCCCTCCGGTGGTCATCTGGTCAGTTGGGGCTCTTTTTTGGGACTTGGTCCTAAAAATACATGGTGAAGCCGGCCATCTCGTAACCCCGCCCGGCTCCACCCCCTTCCCGCCTTCACTACCCTACCAACACGCCCCCTTGAAGGTTGGCCGGCGCCACAACAAAAGGCAATAATACCGATTTGGCTGGGATTGAGAGATCGCCGGCGATCTGATTTGTGTCGGAAGATCGCCGGCGATCCCTTTCAAAAATAAGCCTGATAGTAGCATATTAAATGATGGCAGACCAGTACCAGCATGGTCTATCCAGTGTGTCCACACAATGGTGGGCCAGGGTTGTACAGGCTGCTCCATGCAGGTTACCTTCTTCCCCTTTGCCTTTAAGGTTGTAACTGCAACTCTGTGTAGGTTACCCCCTTCTATGCATGTTTTAAAGTGTGAAAGTCAGATATATTTTGCTTTGAATGGAAATTCTCTACGCTTTTATTTCATGCTCTTGCTTACACCAGGATCAGAGCTGCATTTTGAAGCTGGTGGCGCGATGCAGCCTCTTTTCTATCTTACCATTTAGAGGCAGAAAAGCGAATGCTACATACCTGTAGGAGGTATTCTCCGAGGACAGCAGGCTGATTGTTCTCACTGATGGGTGACGTCCACGGCAGCCCCCTCCAACCGGAAACTTCACTAGCAAAGGCCTTTGCTAGTCCTCGCGCGCCAATGCGCATGCGCGGCCGTCTTCCCGCCCGAACCGGCTCGTGTTCATCAGTCCCATATGTATCAAGACAAAGACAAGGGAAGACACAACTCCAAAGGGGAGGCGGGCGGGTATGTGAGAACAATCAGCCTACTGTCCTCGGAGAATATCTTCTACAGGTATGTAGCATTCGCTTTCTCCGAGGACAAGCAGGCTGCTTGTTCTCACTGATGGGGTATTCCCTAGCCCCCAGGCTCACTCAAAACAACAACCATGGTCAATTGGGCCTCGCAACGGCGAGGACATAACTGAGATTGACCTAACAATTCATCCAACTAACTGAGAGTGTAGCTGGAACAGAATAAATATGGGCCTAGGGGGGTGGAGTTGGATTCTAAACCCCGAACAGATTCTGAAGCACTGACTGCCCGAACCGACTGTCGCGTCGGGTATCCTGCTGCAGGCAGTAATGAGATGTGAATGTGTGGACAGATGACCACGTCGCAGCTTTGCAGATCTCTTCAATAGTGGCTGACTTCAAGTGGGCCACTGACACTGCCATGGCTCTAACATTGTGAGCCGTGACATGACCCTCAAGAGCCAGCCCAGCCTGGGCGTAAGTGAAGGAAATGCAATCTGCTAGCCAATTGGATATGGTGCGTTTCCCCACAGCCACTCCCCTCCTGTTGGGATCAAAAGAAACAAACATTTGGGCGGACTGTCTGTGGGGCTGTGTCCGCTCCAGATAGAAGGCCAATGCTCTTTTGCAGTCCAATGTGTGCAGCTGACGTTCAGCAGGGCAGGAATGAGGACGGGGAAAGAATGTTGGCAAGACAATTGACTGGTTCAGATGGAACTCCGACACCACCTTTGGCAAGAACTTAGGGTGAGTGCGGAGGCCTACTCTATTATGATGAAATTTGGTATAAGGAGCATGAGCTACTAGGGCTTGAAGCTCACTGACTCTACAAGCTGAAGTTACTGCTACCAAGAAAATGACCTTCCAGGTCAAGTACTTCAGATGGCATGAATTCAGTGGCTCAAAAGGAGGTTTCATCAGCTGGGTGAGAACGACACTGAGATCTCATGACACTGTAGGAGGTTTGACGGGGGGCTTTGACAAAAGCAAACCTCTCATGAAGCGAACAACTAAAGGCTGTCCTGAGATCGGCTTACCTTCCACACGGTAATGGTAAGCACTGATTGCGCTAAGGTGAACCCTTACAGAGTTGGTCTTGAGACCAGACTCAGACAAGTGCAGAAGGTATTCAAGCAGGGTCTGTGTAGGACAGGAGCGAGGATCTAAGGCCTTGCTGTCACACCAGACGGCAAACCTCCTCCATAAACAGAAGTAACTCCTCTTAGTGGAATCTTTTCTGGAAGCAAGCAAGACACGGGAGACACCCTCCGACAGACCCAAAGAGGCAAAGTCTATGCTCTCAACATCCAGGCCATGAGAGCCAGAGACCGGAGGTTGGGATGCAGAAGCACCCCTTCGTTCTGGGTGATGAGGGTCGGAAAACACTCCAATCTCCATGGTTCTTTGGAGGACAACTCCAGAAGAAGAGGGAACCAGATCTAACGCGGCCAAAACGGAGCAATCAGAATCATGGTGCCTCGGTCCTGCTTGAGTTTCAACAAAGTCTTCCCCACTAGAGGTATGGGAGGATAAGCATACAGCAGGCCTTCCCCCCAATTCAGGAGGAAGGCATCCGATGCCAGTCGGCCGTGGGCCTGAAGTCTGGAACAGAACTGAGGGACCATGTGGTTGGCTCGAGATGCAAAGAGATCTAACAAGGGGGTGCCCCACACCTGGAAGATTCAGCGCACTACTCTGGAGTTGAGCGACCGCTCGTGAGGTTGCATAATCCTGCTCAACCTGTCAGCCAGACTGTTGTTTACGCCTGCCAGATATGTGGCTTGGAGCATCATGCCGTAACGGCGAGCCCACAGCCACATGTTGATGGCCTCCTGACACAGGGGGCGAGATCCGGTGCCCCCCTGCTTGTTGATGTAATACATGGCAACCTGGTTGTCTGTCTGAATTTGGATAATTTGGTGGGACAGCCGATCTCTGAAAGCCTTCAGAGCGTTCCAGACCGCTCGCAACTCCAGGAGATTGATCTGTAGACCTTGTTCCTGGAGGGACCAGCTTCCCTGGGTGTGAAGCCCATCGACATGAGCTCCCCACCCCAGGAGAGACACATCCGTAGTCAGCACTTTTTGTGGATGAGAAATTTGGAAAGGACGTCCCAAAGTCAAATTGGACCAAATCGTCCACAACTGCAGGGATTTGAGAAAACTCGTGGACAGGTGGATCACGTCTTCTAGATCCCCAGCAGCCTGAAACCACTGGGAAGCTAGGGTCCATTGAGCAGATCACATGTGAAGACGGGCCATGGGAGTCACATGAACTTTGGAGGCCATGTGGCCCAGCAATCTCAATATCTGCCGAGCTGTGATCTGCTGGGACGCTCGCACCCGAGAGACGAGGGACAACAAGTTGTTGGCTCTCGTCTCTGGGAGATAGGCACGAGCCGTCCGAGAATCCAGCAGAGCTCCTATGAATTCGAGTCTTTGTACTGGGAGAAGGTGGGACTTTGGATAATTTATCACAAACCCCAGTAGCTCCAGGAGGCGAATAGTCATCTGCATGAACTGTAGAGCTCCTGCCTCGGATGTGTTCTTCACCAGCCAATCGTTGAGATAGGGGAACACGTACACTCCCAGCCTGCAAAGCGCCGCTGCTACTACAGCCAGGCACTTCGTGAACACTCTGGGCGCAGAGGCGAGCCCAAAGGGTAGCACACAGTACTGGAAGTGACGTGTGCCCAGCTGAAATCGCAGATACTGCCTGTGAGCTGGCAGTATCGGGATGTGTGTGTAGGCGTCCTTCAAGTCCAGAGAGCATAGCCAATCGTTTTCCTGAATCATGGGAAGAAGGGTGCCCAGGGAAAGCATCCTGAACTTTTCCTTGACCAGATATTTGTTCAGGGCCCTTAGGTCTAGGATGGGACGCATCCCCCGTTTTCTTTTCCACAAGGAAGTACCTGGAATAGAATCCCAGCCCTTCTTGCCCGGATGGCACAGGCTCGACCGCATTGGCGCTGAGAAGGGCGGAGAGCTCCTCTGCAAGTACCTGCTTGTGCTGGAAGCTGTAAGACTGAGCTCCCGGTGGGCAATTTGGAGGCTTCGAGGCCAAATTGAGGGTGTATCCGTGCCGGACTATTTGAAGAACCCACCGGTCGGAGGTTATAAGAGGCCACCTTTGGTGAAAAACTTTCAACCTCCCCCTGAACGGCAGATCGCCCGGCATGGACACGTTGATGTCGGCTATGCTCTGCTGGAGCCAGTCAAAAGCTTGTTCCCTGCTTTTGCTGGGGAGCCGTGGGGCCTTGCTGAGGCACACGCTGCTGACGAGAGCGAGCGCGCTGGGGCTTAGCCTGGGCCGCAGGCTGTCAAGAGGGAGGATTGTGTTGGATTATTTGTAGTAAATAATTAGCAGATTTTAGTACACACAGCTTCAGCTTTAGAAATGTTAATTTCTTTCTTCATCTCTCTCTCATTCACCCCTGAATAATTCACTGCTGAGTCACTTTAAACTTGAAGTAACAAAACATCTGTTTACTCACAGTTTGTAGTTAGATTATAATCAGACAGGCTTATATATACATATTACTATACATTTGTATTATCAGCTCCTTCCATGTGCTTAGATGGTAATGGATGCTCACACCACCATAGATCCTCTCAGGTTAGGAGAGATCATGAGCTCCATGTGCTCCATGTGCTGCATCTGCTGTGTCTAACCCCCACAGGAAGTTGCATAGCTGTGTGACCTCTCTAAGTAATTCACATCAGAGGTCACAGAGTAATCACAGAGAAATAATAGGTGACAGGCAATGCATGTAAAATACAATTACATTCCAACAAACCCCTTCTCATGCATAACTGTCATGCAATTATTTATTCATACAAAGTCCAAGCTTTATACGCAGATTCACAAAATGTTCTCTGGGTAATGGTTTGGTCATGATGTCAGCTGTCATCTCACTGGTGTGACAATAGTGTAGACTGATGACCCCTTCTTTTGCCAACTCTCGCACGTTGTGGTATTTCGTTGCGATGTGCTTGGTGCGTGACTGAACCTTGTCATTCTGTGACAGTCGGATGCAGCTCTGATTATCTTCCATTATCTGGATTGGTCTCTTTTCAGCTATTCCGAAATCCAGCAAAAGTTTTTCAATCCACATCAGTTCTCTGCACGCTTCCGATACTGCCATATATTCAGCTTCTGTAGAAGACAAACTCACAATACTTTGTTTATGACTGGCCCATGAAATTTGTACATTTCCATACATAAACACATATCCACTTGTGGATTTATAATCAGAATGATCCCCTGCCCAATCTGAATCACAGTAACATATTAGTTTTGGATTACTATTGGCTGAAATCTTTAATTTACAATCAATGGTACCCTTTAAATACCTTACCATCCTTTTAACTGCAGTCCAATCTGATTTGGTAGGTGAGCTGACCCTTCTGCTCAAAATTCCTACTGCATTTGCTATATCAGCCCTGTATGTGGTAGCTAGATATAAAAGCTTACCTATGGCTGATCTATATTGGATGTTATCTGGTAAAGGTTCTCTTACTGTTTCATCCTTCAGAAAATCAGTGATCATGGGAGTGCTTACAACTTGGGCATCTTGCATACCTAAACTTTCAATAAGCTCATTTATTTTCTGCTTCTGGCTTAGAAGATAAGAACCATCATTTTGTTTCTCAATTTCTATACCAAGATAGTATGACACATTTCCAAGTTCTTTTATCTCAACATTGTGGTTTAAACACTTTACAATGTCCTTGTACTCTTGCTCACTTTCGCTTGCAATGAGCAGATCATCAACAAAAGCTAAAATGTATGCATATTGTCCATTTGTGCACCTAGTGTACAAACATTTATCTGCTTCACCTTGCTTAAATCCTAAATTTGTCAATATTTCATGCAATTTTTCATTCCAACATTTTGCACTTTGCTTTAATCCATAAAGACCTTTGTTTAATTTACACACTAGCTGTCTTTGTTTTGTATTTATGAAACCTGTTGGCTGTTCCATGTACAAGTCTTCAGTTATATCTCCGTGAAGAAACGCTGTTTTCACATCAATGTGTTTGACTTGCATGCCTTTTGAGACTGCAATGCTCAGAAGTGTTCTGATTGTCGTGTGTTTCACTACAGGTGCAAACACTTCATCAAAATCTTCTCCATATTTTTGAAGATATCCCTTTGCCACTAATCTGGCTTTATACCTTTCCACTTTTCCTTGTGCATTCCTTTTTAACTTGAATACCCATTTGCATCCTATAGCTTTCTTGCCAGGAGGTAATTTTGTAAGAATCCAAGTATTATTTTTATCCAATGCATCAATTTCTTCTTGTGCAGCTTTATGCCATTCAGCAGCTTCTTCTGCTGGCATTTTCTCAATCTCATCCCATGTTAAGGGCTCTTGAGCTTCTGCTGACTTTGTTAGGTAAGACAGTCTTAGGGGTGGAACACCTTTGTTTTCCCTGGATGAGCGTCTGACAACAGGTTGGTCTGACCTTTCCGCATCCTCTAAATCTGAGAGTTCTTCTCCAATTGATTCCCCTTCTCCAACTGTACTGTCCTCTTCAATGATCCTTTCTGTGTCTGCTTCCTCTGCCTGTTCCTCGTTAGATACAGGTGAGTTGCTTTCAGACATCTGCCTTGGTATGGCATTTATATACACTGGCATGTCTATTATGGTTCTAGTTTCATATTCTGGATGATAAGGCTCATCTGGGATAATCCAGCCTTTATCAACCCTTTTGTTTTCATCAAAATATGTAACATGTCTTATGCCAACAATGCCAGTTTTCAGATTCAAAATTCTATATCCTTTGTGTCCTGGAGCATAGCCAACTAAAATGCCCCTTTCTGTTGTGGAATCCAGCTTATGCCTTCTTTGCTTTGGTACATGAGCATATGCTGTACTTCCAAATGTTCTTATGTGTGACAGGTTTGGCTTCCTACCATGCCATGTCTCATGTGGTGTGCGCTCAGCGCCTTTAGTTGGCATTCTGTTTTGTAGGTACACTGCTGTGAGAATGGCTTCCCCCCATAGTCTTTTAGGGAGATTGCTATCTGACAGCATACATCTGGTCATTTCCACAAGTGACCTAAATTTTCTCTCTGCAACAGAATTTTGCTCTGGTGTATAAGCTACTGTTGTGATATGCTGAATGCCTTCTTGTTCTAGAAATGTGCGCATGCTTTGTGAAGTGAACTCACCACCATTGTCGGTCTGAAGAACCTTTGGTTTTCTTTCAAATTTATTGCTCACCATGGCTACGTATTTCTTCAGCATGTCTGTGACTTGACTTTTCTCTTTCAGCAAATAGGCCACACAATATCTAGAGAAATCATCCAAGAATATTAGCACAAATCTGTTGTTTCCCAATGATGGGATATTAAACGGTCCACATAAGTCACTGTGTATTAAGTCCAGCACTTTATTACTCCTATTTCCTGTGTATGCAGGAAATGAGGGTCTCACACCTTTTTGAGTAACACAGTCTATGCATTTCTCCATATTACCAGCATCTGCACTTATCTGAATGCCGGTGGCCAGTTGCTTACTGTAAAGATCCTGGATCACCTTAGAATCACGATGTCCCAGGCGGCGGTGCCAGATTTCCAGACTACATTTACCATCATTCTTCCTTACTTGCACCATATGTGAGGCTTCACCTGAAATGCTCAGTTTATAAACATCATTATGCATAAAAGCTTCAGCATACACTTCATCATTTTTAGAGATTGTGCACTTACTGTTTTCAAAATGAATCACAAATCCCTTCTTATCTAATGTAGATACACTAAGCATATTGCAAACTGCTTGGGGAATATACAAGACATCACTTACAGGAATTTCTTTAACTTCATTAGACACTTTGCATTTTAAGAATCCAATACCTTTTGCTTGGATCTTAGCAGTCCCTGCGTTTGCAGTTTTAAGAATACCTTCCTCTGGACACATTTCCTGAAAGAAATCCTTACAATTGGTTAAATGGCATGTGCTCCCTGAATCCAAAATCCAAGTACTTTCATTTGAATTATTATTTACCATAGTCAAAGATTTTTCTGCCATTAGAAAGCCCTTGTGTTTATCTTTGTCCTTCATACATTTCCTGGTTTGAAAATTCTTTTCTTCCATTGGCTTAGGTGAGCTAGAGGGAGTGTTTTGTGTTTCCTTACACCATTTAGATACATGTCCCTCCTTTCCACATGAGTAGCAAATCAGCTTGCCCTTGGGTGGAGCTTTCCCATAGCTCCGCCTTCCTCTGTTCTTTGCCAAGAAATTTGTTTCATTTCTCTCTGACTTGCTTTGAGAACACATCTCCTCAGAATCATTTCTTATGCATTCCTGCCTTAGTTTTGATGTTGCCTGTTCAAAAGATTGCCCTTCAATGGCCTCATTTACAGACCTAAAAACATCAAACTTCTTTGATAGTGAGGTAAAAAGAAATGCTCTTTTCAATGCATCACACATGGGAATTCCAGAAAGTTCTAACTTTTGAAATGAAGACATAAGATGCATAATGTGATCATTACATTTACTTTTATCCCTTAATTTGGTTTCATTCAACTCTGCCAGCCAAATTGGTTGCTGCTTTGCATATGTAGTTGCATACATAGTTCTCAGTTTATATAAAATGTCCTTTGGTGTATCTTTTCCCTCCACTAATATGGCTTGTTTCTCTGAGAGAGCTTCCAAAAGCATGCACTTCACATAATAGTTTGCATTGTCCCATTCAGCCATATTTTCAGCTGTTCTGTCTTGATCTAAGCATATATTTAATCTTTTTGCTCGAAGGAGACATATGAATCTTAATTCCCACTGCCGATAATTAAACTCAGTTAATTTAGGCACCTTGAGAGAATAGAACAATGGTGAATTTCTTCCCTCAGCCATTTTCTTAGCCTTCTGTCTGCTGTGTGGGGGGAGAGAGAGACAGACTGAATCTTTCCTTTAAAACTTAAGAGAAAAATGTGGCCTTTTTTTTTTTTTTTTTTTTACTGCCTGGTAATATTTCTCTTCTTTTTCAATTCCTGGACCCTGGGCCCATAACCCTTTTGTTGGATTATTTGTAGTAAATAATTAGCAGATTTTAGTACACACAGCTTCAGCTTTAGAAATGTTAATTTCTTTCTTCATCTCTCTCTCATTCACCCCTGAATAATTCACTGCTGAGTCACTTTAAACTTGAAGTAACAAAACATCTGTTTACTCACAGTTTGTAGTTAGATTATAATCAGACAGGCTTATATATACATATTACTATACATTTGTATTATCAGCTCCTTCCATGTGCTTAGATGGTAATGGATGCTCACACCACCATAGATCCTCTCAGGTTAGGAGAGATCATGAGCTCCATGTGCTCCATGTGCTGCATCTGCTGTGTCTAACCCCCACAGGAAGTTGCATAGCTGTGTGACCTCTCTAAGTAATTCACATCAGAGGTCACAGAGTAATCACAGAGAAATAATAGGTGACAGGCAATGCATGTAAAATACAATTACATTCCAACAGATTGTACCTACGCTTACTAGAAGAGTAGGGAACAGCCCTCCTTCCCCCATAAAAACGTCTACCTGAAGAGGTAGATGCTGAAGGCTGCCGGCGGGAGAACTTGTCGAAAGCGGTATCCCGCTGGTGGAGCTGTTCTACCACCTGTTCGACTTTTTCCTCCAAGAATGTTGTCCGCTCGGCAAGGAGAGTCCGCAATCTGCTGCTGGATCCTATTCTCCAGGTCGGAGGCACGCAGCCATGAGAGTCTGCGCATCACCACACCTTGAGCAGCGGCCCTGGACGCAACATCAAAGGTATCATATACCCCTCTGGCCAGGAATTTTCTGCATGCCTTCAGCTGCCTGACCACCTCCTGAAACGGCTTGGCTTGCTCAGGAGGGAGCTTGTCCACCAAGCCCGCCAACTGCCACACATTGTTCCGCATATGGATGCTCGTGTAGAGCTGGTAAGACTGGATTTTGGCCACGAGCATAGAGGAATAATAGGCCTTCCTCCCAAAGGAGTCTAAGGTTCTTGAGTCTTTGCCCGGGGGCGCCGAAGCATGCTCTCTAGAACTCTTAGCCTTCTTTAGGGCCAGATCCACCACACCAGAGTCGTGAGGCAACTGAGTGTGCATCAGCTCTGGGTCCCCATGGATCCGATACTGGGATTCGATCTTCTTGGGAAGGTGGGGATTAGTTAATGGCTTGGTCCAGTTCGTCAGCAATGTCTTTTTTAGGACATGATGCATGGGTACTGTGGATGCTTCCTTAGGTGGAGAAGGATAGTCCAAGAGCTCAAACATTTCAGCCCTGGGCTCGTCCTCCACAACCACCGGGAAGGGGATGGCCGTAGACATCTCCCGGACAAAGGCTGCGAAAGACAGACTCTCGGGAGGAGAAAGCTGCCTTTCAGGGGAGGGAGTGGAAT
This sequence comes from Microcaecilia unicolor, assembly GCF_901765095.1. Taxonomy (NCBI): domain Eukaryota; kingdom Metazoa; phylum Chordata; class Amphibia; order Gymnophiona; family Siphonopidae; genus Microcaecilia; species Microcaecilia unicolor. The sequence continues at coordinate 159,707,174 of NC_044040.1, read as the reverse complement.
CAGAAGGAAGGCCATCAGACTCCTTGTCAGATAAATATCTGATGTCCTCCTCCTCCTCCTCCCACGAGGCCTCACCATCGGTGTCAGACACAAGTTCACGAACCTGCGTCTGAAGCCGTGCCCGACTCGACTCCGTGGAAACACGGCCACGGTAGGAGCGTCGAGAGGTGGACTCCCTCGCCAGCACCGGCGAAGCTCCCTCCGCCGATGTCATCGGGGAGTCTGCCTGGGAGGCGGCCGTAGCCGGTACCGCAAGCGGTACCGGTATCGGAGACCTCACCTCGGGCAAGGGGCCAGCCGGCGCCTCACTCAACGGTACCAGTGGCGCAAGCACCGCTGGTACCGGAGGGGAAGGGCGCAACAGCTCTCCCAGAATCTCTGGAAGAATGGCCCGGAGACTTTCATGCAGAGCGGCTGTGGAGAAAGACTGAGAAGCCGATGCAGGCGTCAATGTCAGAGTCTGTTCCGGGCGTGGAGGCTGTTCCGGGCTGTCCAAGGGGGAGCGCATCGACACCTCCTGAACAGAGGGTGAGCGGTCCTCCCGGTGCCAATGCCTACTGGGTGCCGACTGCCTCGGCAACCCACAGCTCTCGGTACCGAGACGGGAAGGAGACCGGTGACGATGCTTCTTAGATTTCTTCAAGCGAAGCATGTCACCGGAGCTTCCCGGTACCGACAAGGAGGACGTAGAATCCAGCCGTCGCTTCCTTGGGGCCGAGGCCGAAGAAGATCGATCTTGGGGGGGCTGTACCACAGGAGCCCTCAGGGTAAGGGGGAGACCCACCCGAAGGCTCACCGCCACCAGAAGGGGAATGGACAGCCCTCACCTGCACTCCAGACGAAGCACCACCATCCGACGACATCAGCAACAGCGGAGGTCCCGGTACCACCGACGTCGACGCAGCCTTTCGATACCGCGGTACCGACGATGGTGAAGGTAGGGGCCTCAATGCAGTCGATGCCGAAGGCAGAGGCCTTGATGCAGCCGATGCCGAAGACTTCGATGCTGTCGACGTCGATGCACTCGATGCCCGTGCTGTTGTCGTCGAAGAGCCCGAGAACAACACGTTCCACTGGGCCAATCTTGCTACCTGAGTCCTCTTTTTTTAAAACAGCACAAAGACTGCAGGCCTGCGGGCGGTGCCCAGCCCCCAGACACTGAAGACACGAAGCGTGCCTATCAGTGAGCGAGATTACCCGGGCGCACTGGGTGCACTTCTTGAATCTGCTGGAAGACTTCGATGACATGGGCGGAAAAATCACGCTGGCGAAATCAAAATTTGCGATGATGACGAAGGGCACCAAAAAGAAGGGAGAAAAACCCGAATCGAGGCCAAATAGGCCGATCCTGAAAGCGAAAGGAAACTTACTCGGGAAAAAGCTAGAACTACGGGAAAAGGGGTAAAGACCGATCGGTCTCTTTTTTTTTTTTTGCGAAAATCGCGAAGACGCGCGAGGGTCAACTTGAGGGGCACGAAACGGCGGTAAAACACGACCGTCCCGAGCACGGACAAAAGAAGACTGACGAACACGAGCCAGTTCGGGCGGGAAGAGGTCCGCGCATGTGCTGTGTGCATCGGCGCACGAGGACTAGCAAAGGCCTTTGCTAGTGAAGTTTCCGGTTGGAGGGGGCTGCCGTGGACGTCACCCATCAGTGAGAACAAGCAACCTGCTTGTCCTCGGAGAATGAAAGTGATATAGTATGGATTTTAGTCTCTCACAAAATATGAAAGTCTCTACCTACTGCAGATATGCTATTTCTAGCCAGGTTCTTTGTTCCCAGATTTTTTTTGTTGTTACATTTGTACCCCACACTTTCCCACTCATGGCAGGCTCTATGCGGTGGGCAATGGAGGGTTAAGTGACTTGCCCAGAGTCACAAGGAGCTGCCTGTGCCGGGAATCGAACTCAGTTCCTCAGTTCCCCAGGACCAAAGTCTACCACCCTAACCCACTAGACCACTCCTCCACAACAGTTTTAGAACCCTTACTGTCTTCTCCAATTTCACTAACATTTTTGTTTGTTTTCCTGCTATATGAGGATTCTGTGAGGCATACAATTTTTTTTTCTCTGCCTTGAATTGTGATACAAAATTCATTCTTCTAATAATGAAGTCTCCAAGCAGTAGCCATTTTGATGTTTTGTTTTTGAGCTCTTTTCACATTTAGGGACTTCAGGTACATTGGGTGTCACTCTTCTTTACCGTCTATTTAGCATGAACAAGTAAACTGTTTGCTAACATAGGTTTCCAGCATTTTCGTAAAGATGGGCATGCTAGCCACTGGGCGATAGTTTGCTGTTGAGGCTATGTCTAATCCTGAGCCCTTCAGTAGGGGTGTAAGAACGATTTTGCCCATATCTAAGGAAAGAGAGCCCAATTCTATTATCTCATTAAGGCAGTCTGTTAACCATTGAACAACCTCCAGTGGCATGGCTTGGAACAGGAATTATGGGCAATGATCCAGGAAGCAATGCGAGTGTGAGCATTTCAGTAGCAGTGATTTTACATCTTCAACTGATAGCGTTTGACAAACTTCCCATATCTACTACTACTACTACTACTTAACATTTCTAGAGCGCTACTAGGGTTACGCAGCGCTGTACAATTTAACAAAGAGAGACAGTCCCTGCTCAAAGAGCTTACAATCTAATAGACAAGTGAACGGTCGGTCCGATCGGGGCAGTCAAATTGGGGCAGTCTGGATTCACTGAACGGTAAGGGTTAGGTGCCGAACGCAGCATTGAAGAGGTGGGCTTTAAGCAAAGACTTGAAGATGGGCAGGGAGGGGGCTTGGCGTAAGGGTTCAGGAAGGTTGTTCCAAGCATAGGGTGAGGCGAGGCAGAATGAGCGGAGCCTGGAGTTGGCGGTGGTGGAGAAGGGTACTGAGAGGAGGGATTTATCCTGTGAACGGAGGTTACGGGCGGGAACGTAAGGGGAGATGAGGGTAGAGAGGTAGTGAGGGGCAGCAGACTGAGTGCATTTGTAGGTAAGAAGGAGAAGCTTGAATTGAATGCGGTATCTGATCGGAAGCCAGTGAAGTGACCTGAGGAGAGGGGTGATATGAGTATATCGGTTCTGGCGGAATATGAGACGTGCAGCAGAGTTCTGAACAGACTGAAGGGGGGATAGATGGCTAAGTGGGAGGCCGGTGAGGAGTAAGTTGCAGTAGTCCAGGCGAGAGGTAATGAGAGCGTGGACGAGAGTTCGGGTGGTGTGTTAAGAGAGGAAAGGGCGAATTTTGCTGATGTTAAAGAGGAAGAAGCGACAGGTCTTGGCTATCTGCTGGATATGCGCAGAGAAGGAAAGAGAGGAGTCAAAGATGACTCCGAGGTTGCGGGCAGATGAGACGGGGAGGATGAGGGTGTTATCAACTGAGATAGAAAGTGGAGGAAGAGGAGAAGTGGGTTTTGGTGGAAAGACGATAAGCTCGGTCTTGGACATGTTCAGTTTCAGGTGGCGGTTGGACATCCAGGCAGCAATGTCGGATAAGCAGGCCGATACCTTTGCCTGGGTCTCCGCGGTGATGTCTGGTGTGGAGAGATACAGTTGGGTGTCATCAGCATAGAGATGATACTGGAAACCATGAGATGAGATCAGGGAGATCTGATTTGTTTTAATTCCCTGAGTTGGCCTGAGCCAGACCCCTGCTCCCAAATCAGAGACGTTTGCGTTTTCTTCTGCTGGGTTACTTTTAGCTAGGTCAGATCTGATTTGATTGATCTTGTTTGCTGAATAATCAGCTAGTTCTTGGGTGGAGGGACATGTTTGGTTTGTACTGTCAGCAGTATAGGTGGAGGTTAGGCTTCTAACTAGGGTGAATAGTTTTTTATTGTCGGGGATAGCCTGGCCCATTAAGCTGCTGTAGGATTTTCATTTGGAATCAGCTACTTTTAGTTTATAATGATGAAAGGTGATTTTCCAGTTGGATGTATCATTAGTAGCTTTGCTTTTTCTCCATTGCTTTTCTAGGAGTCGACAGTTCAGTTTCAGCTGAGATAGCTCTTCAGAGAACCAAGGAGATTTTCGAAGTGCCTTGACCTTTTTGGTAGTAACTGGGGCAGTTTTACGGATATAACTTTAGTGTCCTAGACAGATTTAACCAATTTTTGCATAGGGATTCCAGTCTTAACTCAGCCCAGAAGCTGGATTTGTTTATTTTCCCTCTGGAGGTTATCAGCTTAAAAGGTTGATGCTTGGGCTGGCTCGTCAGATGGATATTAATAGTAAAGTCTAGTTGGAAGTGATCAGACCATGGTATAGGCTTCCACTAAAATGAGCCAATCAAGCTAGTCAGAAGGTAAGGAAGTCTAGTGTATGGCCTTGTTCATGAGTTGAACACTCCACAAACATGGTGAGTTCACTCATCTTCAAGAATGATTTAAAGTTATGAACAATGGTATCAGCTTCATTCTCTAGATGTAAGTTTAGATCTAACTACTCTAGAGAGTTGGGAAATGGTGGATGAAATGATCTCCAATAGCATAGGTTCAGCCTTGGTCCAGGCTCCTGGCAGACAGTATATGAGAAGTAGAGCGATCTGGCTAGCATATTTGGAGTCACTGCAGTATTTGCACAGCAAGTATTCCTGTTCTGGGTACACCCTTGAGCTGACTAGGGATGCGTGAAAAAGCTCTTATAAATAAGAGCAAGTCCACCCCATTTTTTACCTTTTCTTGGGGAATGAAATATGTCATATCCAGGAGGGTATAAATGAGGTAGAATCGGACTATTGACTTCTGTTAGCCAAGTCTCCAGGATAAACAGAAAATCCAGATCTGAAGATTCTTGCAGATCTATTATTAATAAGGTCTTGTTCCTCATGGATCTCGCATATATTGCTGGTACAGGGGTTAAGGGGATCATGTGTTCTAAGCAAGAGGATTGTTTGGTGAGGTTCAAAAGACAGCAAGTTTTAAGCCACTGGTGGGGATGCAGTGCATCTTGCCCAGAGTTGAACTTGGTGGGCCGCCTGTAGGCTGACGTAATAGTTGCAGGTGTCGGTGCAGTCTAGCAGGTGTCTGCCAGCGAGTATCGGCTGTTTACAGGCTCTAGGTTTTCTAGGTATATTGCATATGATGGGAATTTGACTAAAGCTGGGGCCTTCAGGCATGTTGCCCATCATGTAGCCCAATAGGGCTAGGCAGAGTATTAAAGGCCATCAAATTCTGCCAAGAGTTGCTGAGAGATTCCTTCCCTTTAGATGACCTGTTGTATATATAAAAGTCTTCTAGAAGCAAGAATTGGTCAGCTTCTCCCTGATGCCATGATTCCGTGTGTGAATCTTAGGCAGTGTGATCAGGTTATCTTATAAATAAAATAGAATAAAATATTTCTATTTTATTCCTGGTAGAGACAGTGTCATTGGATCATCTTATATAATAAAATAAAATACACTAAAGTAAAATAAAATGTTCCTATTTTTCTCCCTGTTTTCTTTCTTGGATTGTTCACCTTTCTAGTCCTTCCCACTTCAGAACTTACACCTGAGGCAATGTTCCTCTTCTACCCATCTCCAGTCTCCAAATGTGTGCCAGCGCTGTTCGGTCCTATCAGGTTTCTGGTGGTCACTTTGCTCCCAAGCTCACCAACCTGGTTCATTAGCACAGCGGTGTTGCCACTGGTCGGGTAAAGGGTTTGAGGAGCTGCAGCCAGACCCAAAGCCCTCCACAGAGATTTCTGTATTGCTTCTGGCTGGCAACACTCTTAAAGAGCTAGATTCGGCAGAAAAGAGGCGTCCTCCATTTCAGGTCCTCCCGCTCCTGTACTGTGACCAATGTACCACTCTCTCTGTTCTGCTCGCTTTCTCCTCAGGTGCCGATAATAGTGGCCCTCTACTGCATGAGCGTGCCTCACCGCCGCCCTGGTCTACCTAAGCTCTACCTCTTAATGACAATTGCTGTAGCAGGAGAGACCGTGCTCCCATACTGCCATGAGGGTGCCGAACATGCTCCACCAGTGCTGTGGGCATTCGTCGCCTGCTGGACCAGAAGCAATCTCCTGTGGGTCTTCCTTGGAAGCCAGGTGAGGAACCAGATGTCTGGCCGCTGCCATCCTGCTGAAGAAGGCAGCTGGATGACCGAGAGTGGGATCGAGTTGGATAGGGGCTCCAGAGCTCACTGCATTGTGGCCATCTTGAAAACCATGAACGAGCAGCTGCATAACTCCTGGCTTCTCCCCAAATCCACCCCCAGAACACCTCACTCTTGCCTACTTGCACAATGGCCACCCCTATGTACGCCTCCCTTGCACGTATGCACTATGTAAATTAAGTCGCTATTTGCAGAATAGAATTTAGGCGGCTTGCTGGCATATACATATTTACACATGCATAAACGTACATAAATGCTATTTTAAAATTTTAGCCCCTAGCTTATTGAATTGTCCCCAAAGTGTGTATGAGTTTCAAATTTTAAGTTTTAGTAGTGAGTTATTAAAAGTAATATGTCAATTATAAATATATGGTTATTTTTGTACAATGTAACTGTGAGAATGTACACTGTCTTTATTCTCAAACCACAGAGTTCCCAGCACTTGCTAATACCTCCTGTGCAGCTGAGCACATCAGTTTCCTTTTCAATGCCATCTTAGATTAATTGGCATTCACACAAAATATTCATCATTACATCTGAGATGTGCATAGCCATTAAAGCTGACATATCTGCCCACAGTTCCATGAAATCCAACGCTTTCTCAAGCTCCATGGGATACAGCTTATAAAATATGCCACATAACACGTCAATACCCATACTGTACAATAACGGAGGGCTTCTGTTCTCAGAAAAAAATGACACTTTGACATCCCCTGGGATTCAAAAGAGTACAGTTTCATTTCTCACTATTACCTTTCCACTTGACAAAGCAGATCACTTATGAACAAAGCTACATAAACCCTGTCATTTTTAACTATTCACACTGATCCAAGCACTTAAGGCAGAATTTCAAAGAAACCTGACCCAAAGATTTTTCTCCTCATTACATGATACCTCTTTACTTGTCATTTTGCATCATAATATACTGAAACTGTACCATCCATTAACAAAAAGGAATACATTATTTATTTAGATTTTGCTCACACCTTTTTCAGTAGTAGCTCAAGGTGAGTTACATTCAGGTACTCTGGATATTTTTCTGTCCCAGGAGCAGGGCCGCCGAGAGCCGGAGCCGGGCCCGGGACAAGGCCGCCCCTGGGCCCCCCTACTCGAGGTCGCCGCCCACCCGAGGTCGCCGGGCCCCCCTCCACCCGCTATGGGGCGGGGCCCTCGGAACTAACCTTAAGCCTCCTTTCCTTTCGCAGCAAGCAGCGGCAGGGAAGACCTCTCCTCCTTCCTTCCGTGCCCCGCCCTCGCGGACGTTATGTCAGGTGAGGGCGGGACATGGAAGGAAGGAGTGGCCTGACCTGCTGCTGCTTGCTGCGAAGTGAAAGGAGGCTTAAGGTTAGTTCTGGGAGTGACGGAGGGCGGGCCAGGCGGTGACGGAGGGCGGGCCAGGCGGTGACGGAGGGCGGGCCAGGCGGTGACAGAGGGCGGGCCAGGCGGCGGCGGCGGGCCCCCCTGGAGGCCCGGGCCCCGGGACTTTTGTCCCCCCTGTCCGCCCCTCTCGACGGCCCTGTCCAGGAGGGCTCACAATCCTAAGTTTGTACCTAAGGCAATGAAGGGTTAAGTGACCTGCCCAAGATCACAAGGAGCAGCAGTGGGATTTGAACTGGCCACCTCTGGATTGCAAGACCAGTGCTCTAACCACTAGGCCACTACTCCACATGAATCCAGTCTGATTAATTTTAACTTCTCACAGCTTTAATTGAAAAAGATAGTAAAATAATTTCCGTGTACAATGACTAAATTTAATGCTCCGAAAATCAATATCAAACATTTTTAGTTTTGCCCAAACTCCAGAGTCATATGTTAGGATAGTGGTTTCCAAACCTGTCCTGGGGGAACCCCCTAGCAATTCAGGTTTTCAGGATATCCACAATGAATATTCATGAAAGAGATTTGCATGCACCTCCTCCACTGCATGCAAATCTCTCTCATAAATATTCATTGTGGATATCCTGAAAACCTGAGTTGCCAGGGGTTCCTCCAGGACAGGTTTGGGAACCAATGTATTAGGAGCTGCAAATGGTTGTTGGGGGGGGGGGGGGAGGGGAGAGACTGCCTAGATGTTTATAAATTATGAATTATATCTCATGGCACCAGAAGCCAAAATGGTTCTGAGTAGGAAGCACAAAGGAATTGGAGGAAACTACTGAACCAAATAACAAATTCTTTTTTTCTAATGTCTCAATGTTTGGCAATTATTTAAAATTTTTAAAAATTAACTCCATTAGCAGCTGTTGAACAAAATAGGACCATTATGCATACAGTCAGAACCTGACAAGCCTTATTCAATAGATTATTCTCATAGGCACAGACAAGAAAAAAAATCTATTTTCGAATGAGGGCCAATAAAGCAACGAAATACTTGAGAGGGAAAGGTAAAGAGTAAACGTAGTATCCTGGTCACAATTACCAAGTTGTGAATGCCTTATGCCGACTGCCACTTGCATGTCAGTTTCTTGGCAGATTATTAGTAGGGTGGTTTGTCATTGCCTTTCCCAGCTGTCTTTATCCCTCATTTCTGGCCAAGTACTCACTCACTAAGCAGAAGTGGATGGGTAGCTGAGTTGGCCAGAGACCAGCTACCTCACAGAAATCCCAAAGCGGGATTTGAAAAGAGGTCTGAGCGCAGTTAGGCAAGCAATCTACTAACTGCACCATGAAGAAAGCATGGGATTACTAAAGAGAAATCAAGTCCTTGAGCTGACCCATGCCCCGCATGATAAGGAAATTGCTCTCTCAAGCTACCAAACTAAACTTTTCAATACCATAGTGGAAAAAAGATACATTTTATCTTGACTAGACTGTAAATCCATAAAGCAGGGGCTGTCATTCATGCATATCTGTTCAGCACTGCATAATGATTAGTAGTAGAAGTAGTAGCAGCAGTACTAGTAATTCTCAGAAGAACAAAGCAAAGACTATTTTGTAAAGCTAAAAGCTACTAAGATTCTGGTAGATAAATAATGGATTTCCTAAGAAAGCCACACATTACTGTGGTAATAAATAGAAATAAAACAAAACAACATTCAACTAACTTAATACATTTTTTGACAAGCTTTCAAAGACAAAGCCTTCATATACAGGTCTGTTATAAGCAAAAATGACAATATGAAAATATATATAGTGAAATATGAGAATGAAAGTCTGAGTGGGGGGAGGGGCGGATGGGTAATCAGGTGGTGTGATAAAGCAGTATAGTTTTATGGTTTTGTAATGTGATAGGAAACCCAGATCCTTGTTAAGTCCTGTCTGGTGAGTGTCAAAATATTTCATCTTTTTAACTTCAAAGGTCTTACAATTCTGGATTGTTTTGAAGTGACCTCTTAGTATTCTGACCATATGCGCATTAATGAAGTGTCCATGTTTTAAAAAATGCTCACCCACCAAACTGTCAATATTATTTGCTCTGTAGTTTTTGATTCTTGTCTTTAGCATCTGACCTGTCACCCCAATGTAGCACCCTTCTTCACATTTTCTGCATTGAATAACATATATAAAACAAACGAGGAGGTGAATTAGTAGGGTACTTATATGTTGAATGTTTTTTCCTATGTGGGAAACAATGGGGTCCTGTGATATGTGCAGGCACAATCTACAGTTTGCTATATAGCAAATACCAGTACCCTTCTCTTCTTTTTGAGCTTCCTTTGGAACTATGCTTTTCACTAATTTTTGCTTCTGATTAAGTGGCTGTTAGGCGAGCAGCATTGGTGGAGTTGGATCTTCCTGGAGTAGTGGTTGTGGATCTTTTATGATGTTTCTTTGTTTTCTTCCAAACCTCTTCTCCTTCAGTCCAAATCATAAAAATATCATCAATATATTGGTAATATTTAAAGGGTTTAGTTTAATATATATTCTAAGGTAATCAATAGAAATAAAACAAAATAAAAAATGGAAAAGAAAATAAGATGATACCTTTTTTATTGGACATAATTTAATACATTTCTTGATTAGCTTTCGAAGGTAGCCCTTCTTCGTCAGATCGGAAATAAGTAAATGTTGGTAGATGACAGTTTATATACACGTGAAACATCAAAGCATTTCAGTGACAGTCTAACAGGATGAGAGTGGATAGGTGAGAGACAGGAAGGATCGGGTGGACGAGGGGCAGGGAGATATGCATGGAGATAGAATATATATTCTAAAATATCTCTTCTAGTTCCACCTCTACAAAGATCATAAGAATATAAGCATTGCCATACTGGGACAGACCGAAGGTCCATCAATCCCAGCATCCTGTTTCCAATATTGGCCAATCCAGGTTACAAGTACCTGGTAAGATTCCAAAACAGTACATTTTATACTGCTTATCATAGAAATAAGCAGTGGATTTTCCCCAAGACCAACTTAATGAACCTTTTTTTAAACCCCACTAAGCTAACTGTTTTTACTACATTCTCTGGCAACAAATTCCAGAGTTTAATTACATGTTGAGTAAAGCAATATTTTCTCCAATTTGTTTTAAATGTACTACTTTGTAGCTTCATTACATGCCCCCTAGTCCTAGTATTTTTAGAAAGAGTAAACAAGCAATTCATGTCTACTCATTCCACTCCACTCATTATTTTATAGACCTCTATCATATCTCCCCTCAGCCATCTCTTCTCCAAGCTGAAGAGCCCTAGCCACTTTAGCCTTTCCTCATAGGGAAGTTGTCCCATTATTTTTTAAAATTTTCGTCACCCTTCTCTGTTCCTTTTCTAATTACATTATATCTTTTTTGAGATGCAATGACCAGAACTGCAAACAATATTCGAGGTGTGGTTGCACCATGGAGCAATACAAAGGCATTATAACGTCCTCATTTTTATTTTCCATTCCTTTCCTAATACTACTTAACCTTCTATTTGCTTTCGTAGCCGCCCCTGCTTACTGGGAAACCAGTAGACCCATCATATCTGGTATTGGCACACTCACAGAGGAAACATCTGGACTTCCAAAGGAGATCCTTAAACCGTTAGTACACAAGACAAACATCTTCACAGAAGACACCACAGATATTCTGAACAAATTTTAAAAAATAACATCAAGTCGCTACCCTGGCACTCGGCTGGTCACAATGGATCACAATCACTATACAGCAACATTTCCAATGCAGATGGTATAGGTGCATGTGATACCAATCTGAATATACAATCTCTTTCTTAAATTGAATACTTTTAATTTCTTGTCTCTTAATGATGTTATACTACTTAAAGTATTTTTAATTAAAATGAAGGAAAATACTTCAGTAATACCGTTGCCTCAAACACATTTCAGGCAAACTAGTAATCACCATTAATAGTCATAAAAACCTCCACCTCCTTAAGTCCTTTTTATTTAGTTTTCTATTCAAGCAATATTTGATTTTATCATTTATATCCTTAGCATAAATGTCAGCAAAACAGCAACTTAGCTGTAGTGGGCTGTGCTCTACAGAGCATCTCCGTTTCACTAACATGCTTCTTCAGGAGATGTGTGAAAAATTCTTAAACATATCTGCACTGAGCCAACAATATAGACAGGAAACCATTGCACAGAGACAGGAAACCATTGCAAAATATATCAAATTCACGCTAACTAGAGGTAGACCGAAACGGCATTTTTCAGTTTCGTCCGAAACTGAAACTGCTACCAAAGCGGTCACTTTAAGCCAAAACTGAAACTGTCGCCAAATCTTATTACCTGGTTTCTGTCGAAGCTGAAACTGAAACTAAAGATTGGTTGTGTGAATGTGAACCAATGGGGCCCATTGAGGATTGTCAGAACTTGCAGCTGGCAGCCCTCTGCTAAACCCACAGGAAATTATTCCCTGCAGTTCCAGGAACTGCAAGCACAGGCTGGCAAGGAGAGCCATTTTAACTAGTTAAGTGCTGAATATTGGCACTTAACCAAATGCCAACTGTGCATCCGAAATGCTCCCCAAATAGCCGGTTTTAAATTCGCCACTACCTGGTTATTTTCAGCAAAGATAACCATTAACATAGTAACATAGTAAATGACGGCAGATAAAGCCCTGTACGGTCCATCCAGTCTGCCCAACAAGATAAACTCGTTTTACATGGCATGTGATACTTTATATGTATACCCAAGTTTGATTTGTCCTTGCCTTTCTCAGGGCACAGACCATAGAAGTCTGCCCAGTACTGTTCTTGAACTAATTTCTGAAGCTAACATCAAAACCCCATAAATTTACATTCCAGCCCATCCCTTATCTATTCAGTCACGATCAGGGCGTATACCATAGAAGTCTGCCCAGCTCCTGTTTTGTTTCCAATTACCGGTGTCACCACCCAATCTCCGCTAAGATTCTGCAGAACCATTCCTTCTAAACAGGATTCCTTTGTGTTTATCCCACGAACATTTGAATTCCATTACCGTTTTCATCTCCACCACCTCCTGTGGGAGGACATTCCACATATCCACCACCCTCTCTGTGAAAAAATACTCCTGACATTAGTCCAGAGTCTGCCCCCCTTCAACCTCAATTCATGTCCTCTAGTTCTACCGCCTTCCCATCTCCGGAAAGGTTCATTTGCGGATTAATACCTTTCAAATATTTGAACATCTGTATCATATTACCCCTGTTTCTCCTTTCCTCCAAGGTATACATGTTCAGGTCAGCAAGTCTCTCTTCTTACAGTTTTCAACACAAATCTCATACCATTTTCGTAGCTTTTCTTTGCACCGCTTCCAGTCTTTTTACTTCTTTAGCAAGATACGGCCTCCAAAACTGAACACAATACTCCAAGTGGGGCCTCACCAATGACTTGTAGAGGGGCATCAACACCTCCTTTCTTCTGCTGGTTATGCTCCTCTCTACACAGCCTAGCATCCTTCTGGCCACGGTCGTCGCCTTGCAGCATTGTTTCTGCACCTTCAGATCCTCCGACACCAACACCCCAAGGTCTCGCTCCTGAGTCGAGCTTACCAATCTCTCCCCTCCTATCCAGTATCTCTCTTTTGGGTTTCTGCACCCCAAGTGCATCACTCTACACTTTTTGGCAGTACATTTTTAAATGGCAGACCACTTTCCCTAAAGGACTTAACAAGGCGATTGATTGGTGGGCGGTTACCCACATGTGAAGTCATAAGTAGCCTGTATATTTAAGAACTTAGTGCACATGCACCGGCGTTTCAGCCGCCAAGAGTCGAGATTGCTGACTGTTGTCACCCCGTTATCTCCATGAAAAGCAAGTAACCCCAGATTATCCTCTATTAATTGCATTTGAACTGCCAGACCCTCGACCATTCTTCTAACATTCAGACATCCCTTCTCATCGTTTCTACTCCCTCCAGGGTATCCACTCTATTGGCTATTTTTGTGTCATCCGCAAAAAGGCACACCTTTCCTTCCAACCCTTCATCAATATCTCCCACAAATATATTAAACAGAATAGGCCCCAGCACCGACCCCTGAGGAACTCCACTGCTCACACTCCTTTCCTCCGAGCAGATTCCATTTACCACCACCCTCTGTCACCTGTCGGTCAACCAGTTTCTTATCCAGTTCACCACTTTCAGTCCTAAGTTCAACCCTTTCAGCTTATTCACAAGTCTTCTGTGGGGGACCGCATCAAAGGCTTTGCTGAAGTCCAAGTAGATTACATCTAGCACACGACCCTCAACCAGTTCTTTGGTCACCCAGTCAAAAAAGTCAATAAGATTAATTTGGCAGGATTTTCCTTTGGTAAAGACATGTTGCCTCGGGTCCTGTAACCCGTCAGTTTCTAGAAAGTTAACTAACCTTTCTTCTAGCAGCAACTCCATTATTTTTCCTACCACCAACGTGAGATTTACCGGTCTGTAGTTTCCCACTTCTTCCCTGTCTCCACTTTTGTGAAGAAGGACCACATCCGCTCATCTCCAATCTCGCGGAACCTCTCCCATCTCTAAAGATCTATTAAATAAATCTTTAAGAGGTACCGCCAGGACCTCTCTGAGCGCCTTCAGTATCCTGGGATGTATCCCATCCGGCCCCATAGCTTTGTTCACCTTCTCCAGCTGTTTATAAACTCTTTCTTCCGTAAACGGCGCAGTATCCACTCCATTCCCAGATGTTCCCTCGGCAGCCAACCACGGTCCTTCCCCAGGATTTTCCTCCGTGAACACCAAAGAGAAATAATTGTTTAGCACGTTCAATTTATCTTCGTCACTCTCTACATAGCCATTCTCATTATCTTTCAGTCTCGCAATTCCATTCCTATCTCTTCTCCTTTCTCCAATATATCTGAAAAAAGTCGTCACCTCTCTTTACATCTTTAGCCATTTTTTCTTCCGCTCGCGCTTTCACTAGCCATATTTCCCTCTTCACTTCTTTCAGTTTAATCTGATAATCTTTTCTGTGATCCTCTCATTGTGTTCTTTTGTATTTCTTGAACAAAGCCTCTTTTGCTCTTATTTTTTCAGCTACTTGTTTGGAGAACCATATAGGTTTCCTGCTTCTCTTGTTTTTGTTTACTTTCCTCGCAAAAAGATCAGTCACCATATTTATAGCAGCCTTTAGCTTGGACCACTGTTTTTCCACTTCTCCTATGCCTTCCCACGTCAACAGCTCCTTCTTCAGGTATTCCCCCATTTTATCAAAATCAGTACGTCTGAAATCCAGTACTTTGAGTTTGGTGCGTCCGCACTCCACCTTCGCCCTTATATCAAACCAAACCAGTTTGCCCTGAACAGGTGACTTAACTGTCCGGGAGCCATTTCTGGCATATATTCCTATGGACGTCTTTAACATTTAATGTACTCTAAATATTAGCGTGTGGTAAAAATGCAAGTGCCCCTTAGTAAAAGAGGTCCTGAGCTAGTATTTTTATAGAAATGAACTGCTCAAATAATTCTCTTACCTCCCTCCCTAACAGACATCCAAGAATTTTCACTATTTTGTACACATCATCACTGCTACAAATATAACATCCTCTTTCCTTGATTTTCATATAGATAGAAACTTTTTTTTTTTAGCTTGAGGGTGTACACTTATCCTTGCTTTAGTGTTTGACTGCACAAGAATGGTTTATGGTAACTGACAAAACTGAAATACTGTTTCAACTGTTTTCCCTATCTGTGTCTGCCTGTCTTGCTTGCTTTTGGTCAAGCTGCTGGACAGCGCAACAATGATCCACTGTTTCTCAGAAGTACCTGGTATAACACCTACAAATCACATAAACCCTACATCATCTAGAGGAGGGGAGGTGGCCCTAGATTGTATTAGGATATTTCAAACTTAGAACCTTAATCACTATTGAAAAATGATGTGTTTCTTATGAATCCTAAACTGGAGTTCCCAGTGCAGTTCCATGGAGGCAATGCTGAGATTTTGGAGAAGGCACAGGAGACTCTTGTGGGCTGAAGTATGAAATGCTACTGTGATGCAAGACTGAATATATATGTAATCCCCAGAATGTAGAACTCTCAGAATTTTCTGAGGGGAGGGTTCTGAGTTTTCGGTGGTAAAGGATCCAGCTCATGGGGGTAGGTTGCAGAGCGAAGTGTTTCTGGTTATTGAATGACAGTAGGGAAGGAGTTAGGAATTAATAAATGTTAGTGATGGGGAGTGCAAAAAGTCTTTGGATGCCTGTACCCCCCCCCCCCCCCACCAGGACCCTTGGAGGAGAAGGGGAGTTCTGGATGGGTTCACGAAACTAAGGCTGACCATACAGGTGGTTTCTGCTAATTCCAGCATGAACCATGAGAAAGGAGGAGTGCTCCAGGTGGGAAATAGGGGATCCCAGCCTGAGAGCAGGAACAGTGAAGAGCTGTTCGGAATCAAAAGTCGTAGCCCGGAGAGGTACTCCTTTGGAGGAGAGGAGTGGACATACAGGGAGGTCTGGTCCAAAGATGGAAATCTGCTTGCTGCACAAGTGCAGCAGGCACAGCCTTAGACTGTTTCACCCAAAAGGGCTGGGTATTGGCAGGAGAAGCTGTAAATATGTATAGGATTTTAAATTGCATTTAAGAAGATACACCATATCCCTAAGTTGCTCTGGACTTACAGTTTGCATCTGATATCAAATTGGATTACAAATTGACTGTTGTTCCAAAAAGTAGTTAAGCTGCCTGTAGTTCAGTGAAGTTTGGTTTTGCATAAAACTACAAATACTTGGTGAGGCGAGTATTTCTTGGAAGTGAGAGTGAAGCCCTTGCTCCCAGACTGATCAAGAGTACTCAAGCAAACCCAGCATAACATCCTACGGCCTACCAGATTAAGTCCGGCCCTGACCTGTGCCCAAGCTCATATGACTGAGACTAGACACTGAATGAGAGTGTATTGGTGGACCTGATGTTTGTTTGTGGCCTGGGTGATGCAGACCAGAATGAGCTGGCCGGTGGGACCTGTGTTACATATATATAGTTCCCAGTCAAAACAATAGACCACATCAGTACTGGAAAGAAATTCCATACTGAAAGCATAGTGAAAGCTGTACTAATATGGCTAAAAATGTAATTATCAATGAACTTCTGAAGTTGCCTCAATATCACATTCTCAATCGCCTATGCCAGATATAGGAGATAGGAAGTAGCATGATAGCTGGCAAGGTCAAGAGCACCGAGTGTGGGCTTTTTCAAAATTGATCTAACAATCATGTTTTAGAGTGCCTGGCAACTGCCTCTAAGTAAGGGTAAGTGTGTGTGTGTGTTTGGGGGGGGGGGGGGGGGGGTAGTTATTAATGTGCATTAAGGAAAGAACACATGATTTTTGACAAATAATGCACATTAAGGGATAAATTAAGTAAATGGCACTCAAAACTCAGCACCAGAAAAAATTGATGCTCAATGCTATTCTATAATGGGTACTCAAAGATGAATGCCCATTACAACATGGCATAGAGTGCTGACTTCAGCGCCCAAATCTGGGCACCAGGACTTCCACCTGCTGAAACCAGGTGTAATCCCCGGTAATCTATACACTGTGCACAAATGTTAGGAATGCCCCTGATCCACCCACATACCTCCCATGGCCACACCCCATTTTGAGAGTTGCTCTATGAGATTTGGGCGCATAGTATTATAGAATAGTGCATTGCAAGATGTGAATCCAAACAAACTGGTGCCAGTTAGCACCCAATTATTGGCACTAATTGGCTCATTAGCAAATTTAGTTGGGCGCACATCTTAGATCCATGCCTACATGTTGGTACCCAATTTTGGGCACAATATATAGAATCCGGGAGTAAATGGCAAATTCATGCAATGTTAGCCTTATATACGCTATACTACTGCAATGTGGGTTATATATTATTTATTTAGTTGTTACATTTGTATCCCACATTTTCCCACCTATTTGCAGGCTCAATGTGGCTTACATAGTACCAGAGAGGCTTTGAAGTCTACGGTGAACAAATACAAGGTAATGTTGTGATAGGATAGAGTTCATGCAGCACTGTCACATTAGGGAGTTGTACAACGGAAGAGTTGATTAATGTCCATTACGTACTTGAGTTTTGTTGTGTAGCAGAGTTCAGGCATTTAGTTGGGTCGGTAGGGTATGAGATTCACAGTATGCAAATACATGCAATCACCCTATATATGAAAGTATGATCCCTGGCAGTAGTACTGCAAGGCCACCACTAGTGATCACCGGCATTATCTGAAACCTGGAGCCAAGTGGGGTGTGAACAGAGGGGAACCACACGTCCTTTGCCACTAGACTACCAGGGGCTGCCTGATTTATCAATTGTTTTTCTCACTGGTATATGTGGCTATAAAGCATTCTGCTGAAGTTGCTGTAGTTACAAAATTAAACATTCAGCTGTTACAGCTAATTTTAATATTTTGTCCAATATGTAGTGACTTATGGAATAGCGTTAGTGAAGAAATAATACACATACCGATCACTGAGAAAGATCTTCCATGATAGGTCAATGTTGAATTTAAAGATAATCTCTGTATGAAATGTATAGCCTTGAAAATTTTAGACTAACATATATTCTATCCAATATCTAAATACTCAAGGCCACAATCTGAATACATCATTGTACCATAAAAGAAATTGGGATCATGACCCTAAGAGAACTATGGAAAATAAAGAGGTTATGATCACTTGGGACAAAGAGCTGGATTCAAGAAAACCGGACATAGTGGTAAAAAGAAAAACCCCCACCACCAAAACAGCATTAATAATAGAGGTGCCGGTCCCTGTGAATTGCGTTGAGAGAGAGAACATTCTTGAGTTCCAAGAAATGCAGTCTGAGTACAGGAAAATGTGGCAAAGATAAAGAAATATTTCCCATCATTTTGGGAGCCACAGGCTTGATCAAAAACAATTTCCAAACACACCTGGATAAGGTACCTATATATGTTATGAACTCCAGAGGGAAACTTTATTTGGGATGATGCAAGTTTTACGGTGAGTGTTAGCAAAATATTTGAGAGACTGAAATTTTCCTCCGCGTGCCTGACCTTAGGAGTGAGGTTCGTTCCTGTCATGGCATGCAGAAAACTGATGTGCAATGATAGATGACAGTGGCTGAAGGTGAAGTTTTTCCACATTGATATAAGTCATATATTGTTTTCTGAGCACATCACACTCACAGTTTTTTTATATACTTTTTTTATTTTTAACTTTCTTGGTTTATTGAGGTAATATAGTTTGTGTATCAGGAAGATTGCTGAGGAAAATTGTATTTTGTTAGACTCCCACCTTCTAATTGAGGGAGCGTTTTACAAAGCTGAGCTAGCATTTTTAGCTCAAGGTAAAAATCAGCTGGCAGTAAACGCTGAGACACCTATAGGAATATAATGGGCATCTCAGCATTTACTGCCACTGATTTTTACCGTGAGCTATAAACGCTAGTGTGACTTTGTAAAAGACCCCCTGAATGCATAAAATTAACCAATTTGGAAAAATTGCCCTATGAAAGCCCAAATTTTATCCTTCTATGCCAATTAAAAACATATTTAAAAGAAAAAAAACTGCATTAGCGGCTGCTGGTGCAGTAATGAGCTGTATTGGCATTTCCACACGGCTTTGTAAAAGGAGAGGGGTAGTCTCACTCCAGATATCTGCTAGGCTGAAAATCCATAATCCAGTGAGGACTTTAAGATCTTCCTTCACATTTTTGGGTGGACACTCCTACTGTCGTGAAATAAGATTAGAGGAATATCATTAAAAAAAATTTAGTTATGGGTCCAACTTGGTGGAATTGCTTGCCTGTATCTTTAAGATTGGTTCAGGGTGTTGCTCTTTTTAAGAAAGGACTTGACATTTTTATTTCGACAAGCTTTTAGGGCTCTGTTTACTAAGCTACGTTATAGGCGCGTTAGCGTCTTTAACATGCGCTGTGTGTACATGCCTACAACATCCTTATAGGCGCCTACAGGGTTAATGCATCCACTAATTATAGGCGCAATAAAAATGCTAATGTGCTTTAGTAAACAGGACCCTTAATCAGTAATATGTAGTAACTCCTAATTATTTATTTTGGAGGTTTATTGCTTGGTATTTAACTAAGGTTGATTTTGTTTATTTTTATTTGAGAAGTATATATTTTATTGTATTATGTTTTTAACTATCTGTGTTACTATTTTAAGTGGCAAACAACTTTCTGGATTGTGTGGTGTAGTAAATAAATAAGAAGGGACACTAATTCCTCCTGGCAATGCACGGGGGGGGGGGGGGGGGGGTCAGACATCTGCAAGAAGTGGTGGTTTTTGCCCCTTCCTCTTTATTTTTCCAGCTTCTGAAAAATCTACCCTGGGAGCTACTAAATTACACATGTGAAACAGCCCCTAGTTGGCTATTACTTAAAGGTGAGGGGAATGGGGGGGGGGGGGGGGTCTGCTATTTTGTTTTCATTATTAAATTTTAAGTGTTAAAATGGCATCATATAATTGGATAGAAGCTTGGAAAGCCATAACCTACACCTTCACTAGTCCTCATTCTTAGGATTCAAAAAAATATCCCTGGAAGAAAAGCATGAGCAAACTGTTTACCGCCTCTTGCTCTTCAAACATCAGGAAGAAAGTTGGCAAGCCTCTTGCTTTGTGGAAATAGCTACTCCCAAGACAAACTACAGATCAAACACAGTCTTCTCTTACAGTTTGACTAGACAGATAATCACAGCAGGGAATATATTGCTGTAAAGGCATGCAGATTAGGGGAAGTTCTGGTGCACTCTTCTAAGCTCATAATACCTGACAATTTTAAAAAGGCTGAACCAGAGATAATAGGCTACAAATGGAATGAAGGATTTAGCCTACAGGAGAGTTATCCTGATTAGTGTTACTATAGCAGGATATATTTATCCACTCCTACTCTAGTTAGAATGATATTCAAGAACATTTCTGACCTCATTTGCAATTTCTTTAAATTAGCACCCTATTTCTTACACCTGTTACTCTAACTATATGTGCAGTCTTTCCTTATACCCTATACTGTCTATTAAAATGTTTTATTGTATATTGTGTTGACACTGTAATGTAGCATACTATGCCATACTTTCTATTGTTTGAATATTTTTGCTGCTGTAATTGTCTATTGTTTATGTTGACTTATTCTTGATGTATACCACCTTGAGTGAATTCTTTCAAAAAGGCTGTAAATTTCTCTCTCTCGGCTTTGGAAAAACTTTATGAAAGGCTCAAAGGACAACTGAGCCCCCTATGTAAATATGTAAATATAACCCAAGACATTAACTTTTCATTTCCTGATAAAACTAAAGCACAATTCACTCATATTTAACTTTACAAATTAGTGTTAAATATTACTGATATTAATGTGCTATAGCACCTACTAAGGCAACTCTAGCCATGCTCATAAATGGAGAATTTTATTTAAACGTATGCCATAGAGAAGAACATTCAAATCTTTCAGAGCAATATCTGTAGAAAATGATTAAAGTTTTCTTCTTACCTTAGTTTTCATCAGCACAAATATAGTGACTGGAAAATAGTTTTACTGGATAGATTTTGAGTGCCCTTTTGAGTATCCCATTGAAGTGCCTTGTAAGAACTGGGAAAGTGTTTCTGTTATCTCTGGGGAAGAAGCACCAGTTTGGAAGAGTATAAAGGACCTTCACATTGTAACAGGTGCATCGGCTGGTTTGAGTAAGTATAGTGTGGATTTCTCTAAGGCCTATGGGATGATATTGATTCTATGTTATTAAGGGGCCCTTTTACTAAGCAGCGTAAGCATCTATGCATGCCAAAATGGAGTTACCACCAGACTACCATATGGCTCTTGCAGTAATTTAATTTTTGCATTCGATTTGTGCGTCTGAAAAATATTTTTTTATTTTCAGGCGCATGTAACGGACGCGCTGGCAAGTGGCATTTGGCACGTGTAGGTCATTACCACCCGGTTAACATGCGAGTCTTTACCGCCAGGTCAATGGCTGGCGGTAAGGTCTCAGATTCAAAATGGACACGCAGCAATTTTCATTTTGCCACACGTCCATTTTCGGCAAAAAAAAAGGCCTTTTTTACAGGTGCGCTAAAAAATGGATCGGTGCGCGCCCAAAACCCATGCCTACACTACTGCAAGACATTTTTCAGCGCGCCTCTGTAAAATGACCCCTAAATTCTTAAATGTATTTATTTAGGTCAACTTATTAGTAATTGCTAATTTTGCTGCTTAGAGTTTTGCAAGTAATTGATATATAAATGCAATCAATCAATGAATATTGCAATTGTATGCTTCCTGGTGGTCTGGTTGTGGTTTTTATTGAATGGTAGTTATTGTTTATTTGAGCTTGAAATAAGAAGGAACTTCCCGGTGAGAATGGGTCTGATCATTGCTGCTGGGCCAGGGATTACATTAATGTATTATTATGTATTTTAACTGTATTTATATTATTCCTATTTGATTATATATTTTATAATGTAGCAAATAACATTGGGCTGTCCTCGGTAGATCAGAAAAACAGTACATGAAAGCCAAATTAGATCAGATTATACTTGTGTGAATTTTTCCATCCTAATAAATAAATAGTAAAATAAACTGCAGCAGGAATAACTATTCCACCTGTTTACTAAGCTGCGCTAGTTGCTGCAATGTGGCAATGCCGACACAGCCTATTCAAAGTGAATGGGCTGTGTTGGCATTAGCAGACTGGCAGCTGTTAGCGCAGCTTAGTAAACCGGGGGGGGGGGGGGTTATAGTAGAGAGTTATACTTTAAAAATTCACAATATATTTATTACATATGTCCATTACGTACTTCAACTCTTCCGCCGTACGATTCCCTAATGTGGCCACGATACATGAACTGTATCCTACCACAACATCACTTTGTATTTGTTACCCGGAGACTTCAAACCTCTCCGATACTATGAAAGCCACATTGAGCATGCAAATAGGTGGGAAAATATGGGATACAAATTACGTACTTGAGTTTTGTTGTATTGCTGAGGCATTTAAGTTGGGTCGGTGGGGTATGCCTTTTGAAACAGGTTCGTCTTTAGTGATTTCCGGAAGACACTGGATAAATTGAAATACAACTCTAAGGGCCCTGTTTACTAAGGTGAGTTAGTTTTTTAAACATGCCTACAATTAGCGTGC
The DNA here is from genome assembly GCF_901765095.1 of Microcaecilia unicolor. Taxonomy (NCBI): domain Eukaryota; kingdom Metazoa; phylum Chordata; class Amphibia; order Gymnophiona; family Siphonopidae; genus Microcaecilia; species Microcaecilia unicolor. The sequence goes on along the minus strand of NC_044040.1, from coordinate 159,684,600 downwards.
ATGTTAACCATGTAGGTGCCTATACGGATATTGTAGGCGTGTATACGGTTAATGCGCATTAAAAATGCTAATGCAGCTATAACGCAGCTTAGTAAACAGGGCCTGAAAAATAATTCAAAAAAAGAAATTCAGAAAGACATTGTTTAAGTCTGGGCTTCCTCTGTTTAACTTTAGAACAAGTGTTTTTTTTTCTGATCAAAGCTAACTGGATACAAATGAATATTGGGCTACCCAGTTACATTTTAGCCACATTCCTGGAACATCTGTCTCATTCTTAACAAGTTAAATTTTAACTGGAAACCAAGTTGCCCAACTAAAATGTAACCCTAATTTGTAAAGTTAAATATTTATCCGGAAGTTAATCAGGTAAATCTGAATATCAACATTTGCAAGCAATTATTATACTCAATGTCTGATGACTGTATTATTACATCAAATTATTTTGAAAACGCAACATAAAATCTTGCACTAAATCAAAATAATTCTTATTCCAATGTCTCTTGTAAGATACAACTGAAAGAGGATTCTATATACTGTACCTTGCCACCCTGGTTTGCACACTGGCTTAACATCAATCTGTACAAGCACATTCTGTGTTGCATGTTTCTGCCCACAGTCGTAAGCTGTTACCATGATGTCAAATTGGTGCTGTTTATCATAGCTCAGTTTCTCAGTATTTCTGATGTTACCTGCCAATTAAAGAGAAAAAAGAAATAAAATCTCAGATATGTAGTTGCTTTCAGGAGTTTGCATGTCAGTACACAATATAGAAACACCCTTTAACTCATGATCACATTGCTTAAGGCAAAACACACACACACACACACACAAATATAATAATGAAAAGTCTTACATATTTTAAATATATGCTTTTCTACTATTTTAAGTTATCATTGTGGACTAGATACTGGGGAACATTAGGTGCCATCTGTCATCTTCCATATTAAGTATTATCTTTGGATATGTACTCTGCATGTTCTGTAACTTTTCCTCCCAACACCAACTTGAGGGGTGCTTTTATAATACTGCAGCAAAAAAGGGTCTGCGCTGGCATTGGCGCATGTTTTTGACACGCGACAAGGCCCTCTTTTACCTCAGCAGGTAAAAGGCAGGTCTTTGTCTTTTTCAAGAAATGGCCGTGCCGTACAGCTATTTAGGGGGGAAGTACTTACCACCACCCATTGAGGGTAACCAGGAGGCACGTGGCACTGGCTGATTACTGCCGGGTACACACCAGCACTACAAAAATATAAATATTTTTGCAGCACCGGAAGTGGCGTGTGCTGGGGGGTGGGAATTACCGCCGGACTGCTGTAGTAGCCCAGCAGTACTTCCTTTTTAGCGAGTGGTAAGCCTGTGTTGGGCTTACCACTGCTTCCTAAAAGGGCCCCTGAGTAAGGCAAAGGAAAGGAAGCCTAGTGCTCTTAGATATGTGGTTAGCCTTTGACTTAGTTTACTATCAGCTTCTTACTGCTTGTTTGTGGGAATTAGGAATAATACCTACATCTTTAAATTTGTATTTTATTTTTTGTATGTACTAAATACTCCTTTTGGTTTTGTTTGTTTGGTTTTTGCTTTGTTTTGCAATTTATCATTCTGTAGACCTTCAGTGTGGAATACATTAAGGACAATTCCCTCTGCTATTCTTAGGGGTCCTTTTACTAAGGTGTGCCGAAAAATGGCCTCACTAGTGTAGACACATGTATTGGACGCGTGCAGGTCCATTTTTCAGCGTGCCTGCAAAAAAGGCCTTTTTCTGGCTGAAAATGGATCTGCGACAAAATAAAAATTGGCGCACATCCATTTTGGGCCTGAGACTTTACCGCCACCAATCAACCTAGTGGTAAAGTCTCGCACGTTAACCAGTTGGTAATGGTCTATGCGCATAGAATGCCAATTACTGCCCAGTTAGGGCTACGTGCAGGAACTTTTCCGGCATGCTTAGTGGACACGCATAAAAAATTACATTACCACCTGAGCCACACAGTAGCCAGGCTGTAGTTCAAAATTGACGCACGAAGGATGTGCATACACACCTACGTGGCTTGGTAAAAGGGCCCCTTAATGTTTTCTTTACCTCATTGGAAATGTTAATACAGTTCTTCTGAATTAGTGCATATTTCTATGCAAATTCTATATAACTGTTGGCATGTGTTGATCACGAAGATCAAAATCTGACTGCATTATAGTAGTATCTAGTTGATTTCAAAATAATAAACAGAATCCACTAAAGTAGGAGATTGTTTAGTTTCATAGGAAAGAGTTGTCTCTCACATTAGCTCTGTAATCTATGGACACATAATCCCTATTAAACATCAGGTTTCCCTACTGTGGGGTATTAGTGACTCTCAAATTTAAGTTTAAATATCATATTTCATCACCGATCCATTTGGCTCATGACCCACTGCTTGGGAATCTCTGTTTTAAGGAAAATTAATTGTCGTAGGCTCTTTTGGAATAATAAGAATTTGGAGAAACTGCTTCATGAATCACGGTGTATGGCAGATTGAGTAGCAGGATTCAGCTGGTAAAAAATATGGCCTTCAAACGTTTCTATCATGCTCACAAAATTTAAGCACATCACTCCTCTGCTTCTAGTCATCATGGGTTGCCAATTTTACATCAGATCATATTTAAAATCCATCTCCTAGTTTTTTTTTTTTGTACTTTGCAATTAAACATCCCTTCTTACTTGGTTAGCTTATTAACACCTTCGGTTCCTGTTTACTCTTTACACTCATCTCACCAAAAGGTAATGGTGATCCCTCCATCTATAAACTAAATCAAAAAATGGGGTAAAACCCATAAAAGTCAGTTCAAATATACAAATTATGGTAGGAATTCACCTAAGGTCTGACTTCCAAAAACGTTGATTATACAGGAGGAAAAAGCCTCAAGAAGCACTCAAGTGCCATAAGCACAAAGAGCAGGACCGCTTCATCATCGGCATGAAAAAACCTCCTCAGATATGTTTAACAGCATCCAAACAGCCTGTATCTCAACTACAGAAAATGCAGCGTTGTACTTCAAAATTGTAAGGAAAAAAGCAGCTTGAATGGTGGCCAAGCGTTTCGTTGCCTGCTTCAGGGTCCAACGGTCGGGAGTTCTATTAAAAGAAAAACAGGAGATGAGCAACGAAGGGATACATCAAGACTCCACGCAAGCTCACAGTTCTATAATTTCCCGCATATATCGGGAGATCACATCAGTCTCTTCGTACGGAAGACAGCAAACAGAAAAAATGGCGACCCTTTTTAAATGGGTTAGTGTCAGACGCACTTAGTCGCAGCAGCCAATCAGGTGACAGCTTTAAAGAGACATAACTTGGTAGAGGTACTACTACGTAATGAAGACACAAAAATCTGTTTGCTGTTGAATTTATCTAAGGAAGTTTATTCATGCCGATGATGAAGCAGTCCTGCTCTTTGTGCTTATAGCACTTGAGGGCTTCTTGAGGCTTTTTCCTCCTGTATAATCAATGTTTTTGGAAGTCAGACCTTAGGTGAAATCCTACCATAATTTGTATATTTGATCCCTCTATCTACTCATATTTATCTTGAATGATTTAGGAGGCCCATATTCAAGTGGTTTAAACAGTGCAGGAGAGACTCCTGCCAACTAAATTGCACGGGACTGCCCAAAAGCAGTACTGTCTTTGTATTGCTCCATGTTGCAATAGAATGTGGTAAAAGCAGTTAGCTTAGCATGGTTTAAAAACGGGTTGGCTCACTTCCTAAAAGAAAGGTATATATGCCATTATTAAGATGGACTTGGGAAAATCCATTGCTTATTTCTAGGATAAGCAGCATAAAATCTGTGTTACTGTTCTAGGATCTTGCCAGGTGCCTGTGACCTCGATTGGCCACTGCTGGAAACAGGATATTGGGCTTGATGGATCGTCGGTCTGTCCCAGTATGACAACGCTTATATTCTTAAACACACACACACACACACACACACTTATATATATATATATATATATATATATATATATATATATATATATATATATATATGTAGGCACTTAAGTGGACAGTGAAACTGAATACCATGACACTCTCTGGTTAGTGCCAGGGTGGAATTGGGGCAGGGTTTGTGAGGAGCCAGGAGTTCTCTGGCAGCAACGATATTTAAAGCTGGCGCCTGGATAGCATTAAAAGCAGTCATTATTATGTCTAGTTAGCTACACCAATACAGCACCTTGCTAAACACCTAAGACCCTTTATATATTGGGAGATAAATCTTTGGCCTAAAATCAATATAAATATCATATGAAAAGCAGAGAAAGTGATAGGTGAGTAAGGAAACATATTATTACAAGAAGTATTGCTTTAAATACTACAAACTCCAAAGATATAAAATGAAAAAAAATGTGTCACATCTCATTATACAAAAAAGACTGGATATTAACATTTAGGGTTAGGTTGTTTAATACCCTTTGGACCCTGTTTACTAAGGTGCGCTAGCATTTTTAGTGTGTGACAAAATTAGCGTGCGCTGTGTTGGAGCCCATAGGAATATCGTGAGCATCTACAGTTTACACACGCTAAAAATGCTAATGCGCCTTTAGCGAGGCTTAGTAAACAAGGCCCAAATGTATGTTATTTATCATCTAGCCCATTGCACAAAATAGGCCCTGTGGTAAGAAAATGTGCAGTAATGGTGTTAAATGACCCCCACTGATGAACTATAACAGTGTTTCCCAAGTTCAGTCCTGGAGTACCCCTTGCCAGTCAGGTTTTCAGGATATCCACAATGAATATGCATGAACTTTACATACTCTGCCTCCATGATATGCAAATCTCTTTCATGCATATTCACTGTGGATATCCTGAAAACCTGACTGGCAAGGGGTACGCCTGGACTGGACTTGGGAAACACTGATATATAGCAATGCTGATATTTACAGATGATATAAAAACACTGTCTTGCTCCCTTTTTAGCTTTTTTGTTCTGATTTAGGAAATAAGTCTCATGTGCAGAACCATTCCTTGTCTAAGCTGTTGTTTTTTTCCCCCAAGCTTTCATTCAAAGCCAGACTTTAACACATCATCTGTTTGAACAGTACACAGCCTTTCACTGCTCACTCTCCAAGGACATTCTGCTACAATGGAACTTGGATAACAACTGAGCCCTTGAGATACTTTTGGTCTTCAATAATCCCCTTCAGTGTCTCTAGTCTACAAAGGCCCCCAAATATATACATTATGAGTTCAATGGAGCATGCATTAGCCAAGGATTGTATTTTCAGCACACAGTGGAAGCCACTTTTCACTGAAAGAAGTGTGAAATGGGAAAATCATTCAGCATAAAAAGTGTAATGCTCAGTTTTTCTTCTTAAATCAGTGTATACAAAGCATACAAATATATAGACTAGAGGTTACAGCAGCAAGATGACAACCGAAAAAGCCCAGTTCAGATCCTGCTGTTCCTACTTGTGATCTTGGGAAAGTCGCTTAACCCTCCAATTTCGCAAGTACAATTTTTGGGGTACTTTTACCAAGCAGTGCTAAAATGCAGCCTGCAGTAGCCCCAACACGGATCTTTCCTGCATGCTGAGGCCATTTTTAGTGCTGCTGGTAAAAGGTAGATTTTTCTTATTTCCCCATTAGTACGTGTTCCCTTACTGCCACCCTATTTTGCGAGCGGAAACGGCTTACATGCTAATTCTGTGCAAATCAATTAGCACAGATATGCCCATACGCTAACTGATTAGCATAGCCATGCCCACTTTGCCCCCAACCACACTCCCAGCACTAAAAAATAAAATTTTTTAGCACGTGGGTAGCATGTGGACATGAAAAACTACTGCGGGACGCCTGGCACACCCTGTGGTAGTGCATTTTAACCTGCAGTAAGCACGTATTAGTACTTAATGCAGCTTAGTAAAAGGACCCATTAGATTGTAATGTAGATTAGGACAAGGAAATCTCTAGTGCAGATGAATGTAACTTACCGTGCACTACTGCTGAAAAAAGTATGAGCTAGATGTAAACAAATAAATAAAAATGACAATGTACTTCTCCTTATAAAAAATTGCAAGTTGGTGGCTCTTTTCAGCAAATTTAGCTAATTTCTGTGAGAAATTGTTTATGTGTTGTCATGACTGGAATTTAATGCATTCCTGGCCATGACGATGTGCAAAAAGTTTAAAAAATTTGGCTACCTCTATGTTGTGTAGAACACAGATAGCTCAGCAGTACTTCCGTTATCCGCTTTCAATTGTCAAAAACACTCCTTTAAATCCGGAACTAAAAACTTATCCCAAAGATGTAGACAAAAATTAAAATGAACTTTTAAGAAGCCAGACACTGCATACAATACAAAAACCAGAGAAAGTGAAGCAATGACGCATGTCCCTCTGTACTGAGCAAAATATAAAAGATAACATGAAAATATTACAAATTAAGAAATAAAAACAAAAGAAAGAGGAAATAAATGTAATAACTTTTTTATTGGATAACATTGGCATTCGCAAGTTTAATTCGCCACTTACTACTACTACTTAACATTTCTAAAGCACTACTAGGGTTATGCAGCGCTGTACAATTTCACAAAGAAGGGCAGTCCCTGCTCAAAGGAGCTTACAATCTAAAGGACAAAAATGTGCTTCACTTCACAGACAAACCCAAATCCAATGACATACGAGGCAATTATATTTTTCAAACTGGAAGACACCGACCGCAGCTTTATTTGCTAAACATCAACTTTACAAACTAAGGGGGTTGATTACTAAAGCAGATAACTCGAGCTAAGCTTTAGTAAAGAACCCCCTTAACCTTTTCAAACATATCACCACCCATTTAGCTAGATGGTAACGTACTAGCTTCACCATTTAACCTCCTCCTATCATACCATCCTCATTACCGATCCCACGACCCACAGTAACATAGGGTCACGACCCATCCTGTGGCGGTGATGCACACAAGACCAACATTGCTTGGCCTAAATTAGGCCCTATAATTTGAAATTCTGGCCAAATTTACAAAAATAAACTTAATATCCCATAACCAAGCTGCGGCCCCCACAACCTTCCCAATTCTAAAACACACACACAAAAAAATTCCACCAGGGTGGGTGAATTTCACCCACACTCCTTTTCCCATACAATTTTTCCCTTCCTGCCCAGTAACCCTCAATCTCTCCTGCTAACACTAAGCCTGCCCTCGACATACACCTTTCTATCCAATCCCTGCTTCCAAAATATTGTCTCCCTCCCCCCAATTGCCTCCCTTTTCACAAATGTCCTAACTTTACCAACCCTAAATGTATTTACATTTCATTAATTATTTCAATATCACTCCTAGAAAACCCTACATTTCCTAAAACAATTCTTTATAAATTAACCCCTTTTATCCCCTATTACAGTGGCTCTCTGCTGCTCAGCCAATGTTATATACCCTTCTCTTTAGTGTGTAGGTTTTTTTTAACTTAATATATTTTTTGACTAGCTTTCAAAGGCCAAAATCTCATTCCTCAAGTATAAGACCTCCCCCCAAGTTAGGCACGAAGACCCAGTATTTTGTAACAACGTGCACAACCTTATGGAATACCCCGGACATGCCCATGCCTCTCCCATGGTCACACTCTCTTTTTGATTTGCATGTGATGGGATTTTGCCACCATGCAGTATAGAATAGTATGCAGCCAGAAATGCATGCAAATCCTAATTGGTGGTGAACAGAAGCAGATCAAACTCAGCAGTAAGAACTAAAAGATCCTTTTATTCTGGTATAAAACACAAACAAGCCCAACAATGGCCATGTTTCGTCCACACAAGGGCTGCGACAGGGGCTAGAAAATATCAAGTGGTGGTCAGAATGCACCTCACCACCATAGCTCATTTCTACCGCGAGCTAGAAAGGCTACCTTCTTATTAAAAGACCCCCCCCCCCCCTAAGAGAATGGATCAGATGGCGGTGGGATAAGCATAGCTCCTCCGTGCTTATGGGAGATTTAAGTTAAGACCTGATGTTGTGTGAGCCCAAGGCAAGATTTAACATTGTTGGTTTTGAAACATATAATTCTGGTCATTAGCATGTCTATGCTTTTTTCTAATAATAGCTTGCTGCAGATAATAGTTAACTAAAATTAGTGTGACAATAATTGAGAAAAAAGGGGCAGAAAATTAATCAGACCTTATAATGTGTGTGAATTATGTGCCTATAGCTCATTTCAGCATGATTATAGAGAGAGGCTGAGGAGTTATGGAAGTAACTGGATAATTGAATTGCATAATAGCTACTGTAAAGTCACTTTTTAATATAGAAGACTACAATGATATAAATCTCACTGAAGCAACAAATGATCTGTATAAAATAATACCAGGCCAATATATTCAACTGCCGTGGTCAGCTATTTTTTTTTTTTATCCAGCTGCGGCTGTCAAAAAGAAAATATGGAAATTCAGATGACAGTTGACGCTGAATATCCAAATAGAACAATGAGCAATCGTGCCATCTGGATAACAGCAATATTCACACCACTATCTGGAAAACTAATGCATAATAGGTTCTTTTTACAAAGTGGAGGTAAGCCCAATGTAGGCTTACCGCTTGCTCTTTTAGAACTACTGTCAGCCAAATGCGGCCGCCAGTGGTAGTCCTGCCCTGAGCGCGTGCCATTTCTGGGGGAAAAAGAAAACCCCTGGAAATGGCTAGAGCAGTGGCAACCCGGTGCTAATAGGGCATCGCTGCGTACTGCTCGATTACTGCCGGGCTAGTGCCGGAGCCCTTATCGCAACCTCAATGGGTGGTGGTAAAAGCTCCCTGCCGCGTGGCCTCGCTTTGAGAGTTATCTCACCACATGGCAATTTATTTTTTGGGGTTTTACTGGCTGCAGGAAAAAGGGCCCTGGCGTGCGGGAAAAACGGCCCCCGCCGCCAGTGTAGGGCCCTTTTTCCAGCAGCTTAGTAAAAGGACCCTACAGTTAGGTAAGTGCTTTATCCAAATTGTTATCCAGACATCACTTCTAACCACGTAACCGATTCTCTGCCCATGTGCCTCCTTGGCACTATCCAGATCCTGCTGGGGCAGTCAGTGATGATTTTTAGTGGCACTATCTGGATAGTATCTTAATTGAGGAGTGGGGGACAATACATATCAGTTTTAAAATGAAATAAAACAATTCCCATTAATTTATCACAGAGTAACAGTCACTTCTGTATTAACACTGAGGATTCAGCACAAGATAAAGAATTTCAACCCACTAACCATGTGGAGGAAAAGGCCAAAACAGTTCATAACAATGGCCTTTGCTGGTGAATAGGATCATGCTGTTAGAACATAAGAACTTAAGACTAGCCATACTGAGTCAGACCAATGGTCCATCTAGTCCAGTATCCTGCTTCCAACAGTGTCCAATCTAAGTCACAAGTACCTGGCAGAAACCCAATGTGTGGCAACATTCCATGCTATCAATTCCAGAGCAAGCAGTGGCTACCCACATGTCCATCTCAATAACAGACTATCAACTTTTTCTCCAGGATTTTGCCCAAACCTTTTTGAAACCCAGATATGCTACCTGTTGTTACCACAAACTCCGACAACAAGGTCCACAGCTTAAATGTTATTTGAGTGAAAAAATATTTTCCCCTATTTGTTTTAAAAGTATTACCATGTAATTTCATTGTGTGTTCCCTGGTCTTTGCACTTGTTGAAGGAGTGAAAAATAGATTCACTTTTACCCGTTCTACACCACTCAGGATTGTTGTAGACCTCAATCATATTCCCTTCTCAGCCATCTCTTTTGCAAGCTGAAGAGCCCCAATGTCTTTAGCCTTTCATCATACAGGAGGAGTTCCATCCCATTTATCATTCTGGTCGCTCTTCCTTGAACCTTTTCTAATTTTGCTATATCATTTTGAGAAACAGTGACCAGAACTGAAACCAATACTCAAGGTGAGGTCACACCATGAGGCAATACAGAGGCAATATAATAGTCTTGGTTTTATTTTGCATCCCTTTCCTAATAATTCCTAGTATCATGTTTGCTTTTTTGATTTCAGCATATTGTCTACAATGACATCTGTATCTTTTTCTTGAGTGCTGACTTCTAAGATGGACCCTAGCATTGGATTATTTTTCCCAATGTGCATCACTTTGCATTTGCCAACATTAAACTTCACCTGCCATTTGGATGCCCAGTCTTCCAGTTTCCTAAGGTTTTCCTGCAATTTTTCATCATCCATATGTGTTTTGACAACTTTGAATAGTTTTGTGTCATCTGCAAATTTAATCACCTCACTCATTATTCTGATTTCCAGATCATTTATAAATAAGTTAAATAGCACGTTTCCCAGTACAGATCCCTGCAGCACTCCACTATTCACCCTCCTCCACTGAGAAAAATGGCCATTTAAACATACTCTCTGTTTTCTGTCCAATAACTAATTTCTAATTCACAATAGGATGCTGTCTCCTATCCCATGACTTTTTAATTTTTTTAAGGAGTCTCTCATGAGGAACATTTTAAAAGATTTCTGAAAATCTAGATATACTACATCAATCGGCTTACCTTTATCCACAAGTTTATTCATGCTTTCAAAGAAAAGAAGCAAATTGGTGAGGCAAGACTTCCCTTGGCTGAACCCATGCTGACTGTCTCCCAGTAAACCATGTTTATCTATGTGTTCCATAATTTTATTCTTTATAATAGTTTCCACTATTTTGCCCAGCACTGAAGTCAGGCTTAGTGGTCTGTAGTTTATAGTTGTAGTTCATTTAGGTTTGTTATACCGCCATTACCTAACTGTAATTTCCTGGATCACTCCTGGAATCCTTTTAAAAAATCGACGTACATTGGCCACCGTCCAACCTTCAGGCACTACGAACGATTTTAACTACAGAGTTCCAAAGCACTATACAATTTTGTATAAGCACTCATTTTGTTGTTTTGTGCACATTATGAACTGATTTGTAAAAGTTTACATGAAAACTGACCTGTTGTGGAGCTTTTTTTAAGCTGGTAATGGAATATAAGGAAGAACTGAGTGGCATTCAAACTTCTGAGGCTTTTTCCTCCACATGGTTAATGGGCTGAAATTCTTTATCTTGTGCTGAATTCTTAGTGTTAATACACAAGTGACTATATTAATCTGTGATAAGTAGAGATTATTTTATTTCATTTTAAAATTACTATCTGGATAGTGCCCCTGAAAATTGCTGGATAACCCCAGCCAGAAGCATTTATCCAGACAGCCGATGCTGCTCTTCAGATAAGTTCTTCTGAATACTGACCCGTATATGGTAGCTTTATTTTAGATGAGCTCATGAAACCATGGACAGCAGACATATTGCTATTGTTACAACCATTATTTTCAACATAATATTGTTTTACTTCTAATAACTGGTATTTTTGGGTGGGTTTAGGAGTTTTTTTATATCACATTTGTATCTCCTTCTTCCAGAGGCATCAGTAGCAGTAAAATTAAAAAGTTGGCAAGCACACATTGGAGGTCCTTTTCTAACAAAGTAATAAAATTTATAAAGTAAACGATGTGCTCCTACTATACTTAAAAGTAAACAAGCCTAAGTGGAAGAGTCTAATTCAATTTGGCCTCCATTTTACAAAATTCAGGATGTAGGCACAGATAGAAATTTCTAGGGGTCCAAGCAATATACCCCCCCCCCCAATCCCTCTTCACCTACTGCTGATGAACTGGCCTAAATACATTTTTTTTTCTAGCAGGAGGAGAAACAATCCAGAACAATCCAGGGCTATCGAGAGGGCCGGGGGTTGCAGGGGTGGCAGAATACCCCGGGCTCAGCCTCCAAGGGGGGGGGGGCCCGGTCCCAGCACTGGCAAGCATCTTCCTGCCTGCTGCCGGGTCTGTCCTCTCGCCTGCTCCTGCGTGCCGCCCATGACCTGGATGATCGTGTTAATGCAATCATCTGGATCCCAACTCCCGGCACGGACAGGAGCAGGAAAGACAGACTATGGGTCCCCCCTTGGAGGCAGAAACTGAAAAATAAGGGGCGGGAAGGAGTGGAAATGTGGGGGGGGGGGAGGGGGGTGCATAGTAGTCTGGTTCTGCACCGGGTCTGGCTGTGTCTTTCAGCAGCCCTGAAACAATCCCGCCCCTTACTTACGTCTGCAGATATTAGGCCACAGACACACTTCAGAAATTTTGCAGAATTTATTTATATTTCACCTCTTTGAAAACTAATTCTGAATGTTAATGACTAAGGAACATTTTGTTGTACACATTCATTTCTAGCTTTTCATACTTTTTTTGAATGAGATATGTGGAGGGGCATAATCAAACGGGGCGTCCAAGTTTTCCTGGGTCCGTCCTCGCAGGACAGCTCCATGAAGGGGCAGGGAAACCCGTATTATCGAAACAAGAAGGGCGTCCATCTTTCGTTTCGATAATACGGTCGGGGATGCCAAAATCTAAACATTTAGGTTGACCTTAGAGATGGTCGTCCTTAGAGATGGTCGTCCTCGGTTTTCGGCGATAATGGAAACCGAGGACGCCCGTGTCAGAAATAACCAAATCCAAGCCATTTGGTCATGCAAGGAGTCAGCATTCGTAGTGCACTGGTCCCCCTGACATGCCAGGACACCAACCAGGCACCCTAGGGGGCACTGCAGTGGACTTCAGAAATTGTTCCCAAGTGCATAACTACCTTACCTTGTGCGCTGAGCCCCCCAACCCCCCCAAAAACCCACTACCCACAACTGTACACCACTACCATAGCCCTTACGGGTGAAGGGGACACCTACATGTGGGTACAGTGGGTTTGAAGTGGGTTCTGAAGGGCTCACATTTACCACCACAAGGTAGGGGGGAATGGGCCTGGATCCGCCTGCCTGAAGTGCACTGCACCCACTAAAACTGCTCCAGGGACCTGCATACTGCTGTCATGGAGCTGGGTATGACATTTGAGGCTGGCATAGAGGCTGGGAAAAATATTTAAGAAGTTTTTTTTTTAGGGTGGGGAGGGGGTTGGTGACCACTGGGGGAGTAAGAGGAGGTCATCCTCGATTCCTTCCGGTGGTCATCTGGTCAGTTTGGGCACCTTTTTGAGGCTTGGTCGCAAGAAAAAATGGAACAAGTAAAGTCGGCCAAGTGCTCGTCAGGGACGCCCTTCTTTTTTCCATTATCAGCCGAGGACGCCCATCTCTTAAGCATGTCCCAGTCCAGCCTTCGCTACGCTGCCGATATGCCCCCGTGAACTTTGGTCATCCCCGCGACGGAAAACAGTTGAGGGCGTCCAAAATCGGCTTTCGATTATGCTGATTTGGGTGACCCTGAGAGAAGGACGCCCATCTCCCAATTTGTGTCAGAAGGAAGGAATCCCCAGAAGCTTAGCCAGTGGTGGGAGGCAGGGCTGGTGGTTGGGAGGTGGGATAGTGCTGGGCAGACTTATACGGTCTGTGCCAGAACCGGTGGTGGGAGGCGGGGCAGGTGGTTGGGGGGCGGGGATAGTGCTGGGCAGACAAATCAAGGTAAGGTATACACAAAAAGTGGCACATGTGAGTTTATCTTGTTGGGCAGACTGGATGGACCATGCAGGTCTTTTTCTGCTGTCATCTACTATGTTATGTTACTATGTAAGATGGGCGCCCTTCTCTTTCAAAAATAAGCCTGATAGTGTATCACATGTCAAGTGGTCTCAGTAAAACCTTTTTTGCCCCCAAGAGCCAGTGTTGCCTCATTACTTTAGTTGGCTATTTTTTTTTCCAGAACAGCTTTGTTTCTGCACATTTCTTTATCGTATCTGTCACTTTCTGCTAAAGAACAGTAAACTAAAACCAAGACAGAAATCCCTGTGGATAGCATGTCAGCCAAAGCTTCATTTTCCCATAGGGATCCATAACTTCTGATCACGTCAGTTTGCGTCACTTCACATTAGTACCAGCAGGTGACTTCATGACAGTTTTTCAATTTAGGTGTGTCATCCACAGTGGCTTTTGTTTTGAGAAACCTGAGATTGGCACAGAAGGCTTGCACTGCTTCTTACTCTGAAATGTGGTACAGGGGCAGCACAGATTTGCACCCACTATAGTGGATACACATCTATCAAACTTTCAAAATGCTTCACTAATAGTCCCCTAATAGTGTATGCAAATGAAAAATTTAAAATGTGCAATTTCTACATTAATAATAAATTAATCAGTGGGATGACAGCCATATGGGGTGGAGTAAGCGTAACCTAACTGGACTATAATTAAAGATGTCATAGGCTATACAGCACCACGTATTCAATAGTTTTCAAGGTCATTTCCATGAATAAAAAAGTGTCCCTATTTACTATTGTGTCTAAATTGCCAAAATTAACATACAAAAAATTGCAAAACCCTTGCATTAACTGTTTCTGCATGTCCTCAGTAGTTTCCTTAATACAGAAGAAATGTTGCTGGAATTTAGGAAGTAGGATGATATGTGCTTACCCTCGGATTCTATATAACGTGCCTAGAGTTCTGTGCCGAAATCTAAGCAGATTGTATAATAGCTCATGTAACTTAGGGGCCCTTTTACAAAGATGTGCAAGCGTCTATGTGCATCCAGTGCATGTCAAATCGGCATTACCACCTGGCTACCACGTGCCCTGGGCGGTAATTCCAAATTTGGCGCATGCCGAAAACACAAAGTAGAAAATATTTTCTATTTTCAACCACGGGGCACTTACCCGGCGGTAAATTGCAGTGGGCGTGTGCTGCATGCTTACTGCCCGGGTTGCACGTGAGACCTTACTGCTAAGTTAATGGGTGGCGGTAAGGTCTCAGGCCGAAAATGGACATGAGCTGGTTTTCATTTTACCACAAGTCCATTTTCTGGTCCCTAAAAAAAGGCCCATTTTTGAGGATCCAGTAAAAAAAAAAAAAAAAAGGCCCAGTGCACACCCAAAAGGTGTGCTCACACTGCCGCAGGCCACTTTTTCCAATGCCTTAAAGGGCCCTCAATTGACTTAATAAGCTAATCAGCGTTAACAGCAACAAGCAATAATGAGCACTAATTAGTACAAGTTGCTAAGCATATTCTGTAAAGCAGTGCATCTAATTTCTAATGTGCACAGGTAAAATGGGTGTGGTTAAGGGAGAGGACATGGGCGTTTTGTGAAATTTATGCACGTAGCTATAGAATATGGCCCAGTGCGTGTAAATCTACACGCCAGGATTTACACCACATTTTCACTGGTGTAAATGGAAGCACATAGTTTTAGGTGCTTAGATATCAACTAAGCATATTCTATATACCACACCTAAATCCAGGCACCTTTTATAGAATACGGTTAGTCGGCATTAATTTTCACGCCGCTTTTTTAGGTGCCATATGTAGAATCCTCCTAAGCATTAATTCTATAACAGCAGTTGTGCAAGCTACTGCTCTTATAGAATACTAATGTAAGCCTGAATTTAAACATGACTAACTTTAGGTATAAGCACTTGCATCAGCTCAATGACTCGTGTAAATGCTCAAACCATTTAAAAAGGAGATAGAGCAGCTTTTAAACTAGAACCTAGGGGAAGGCCGACAGTTGTTCAAAAGCGCATGGTTTGGTACAAGGTATCTTTCAAAAATATCATCCAGGGAAGACAGGGTATCCTGATAACAAGGTTGCAATAGAGACCATAGTAGACCAGGTGTCTTTAAAAAGCAGACAAAAGATTGCAAATTAACACTGTCAACTGCTGAGCAAGATGTAAATAGGAGCATCAAACTGTTTGAAATGTCTCTATGCGAATACCAGAAGAAATAAGATGGGAGAGTTAGAATATATTGCACTAAATGAAAAAATAGATATAATAGGCATCTCTGAGACCTGGTGGAAGGAGGCTAACCAGTGGGATACTGTCTTACCAGGGTGCAAATTATATTGTGAGGACGATAGGGTGGTTCAAATTGTTGGAGGGGTAGTATTGTATGTTAAGGAGGGCCTTGAATCAAATAGATTGAAAATTCTGCAGGAATCAAAATACATCTTGGAATCCCTATGGATTGAAATTACATGTGTAAAGGAGAAGTGGATAGTGATAGGAGTGTACTACCATCCACCTGGCCAGGATGAACAGACGGATGTAGAAATGTTATCGGAAATTATGAAGGCTAACAAACAAACTGGACAACACAATAATAATGGGTGATTTCAATTACCCCAATATTGACTGGGTAAATATAACGTCAGGGCTAGATGGGTAAAATTCCTTGACAAAATCAAGGACTGCTTTATAGAGCAGCTGGTACAGGAGCCAACAAGAGGAGGAAAAATTCTAGACCTAGTCCATAGTGGAGCGCATGATCTGGTGCAGGAGGTAATGGTGATGGGCCCACTTGATAGCAGTGATCATAATATGATCAGATTTGATATCGGCTTTTGAGTAAATACACACAGGAAATCCAATTCGTTAGCATTTAACTTTCAAAAAGGAGACTATGATAAAATGAGAAGAACAGTGAAAAAAAAGCAGCTGCAAAGGTCAAACATTTACATCAGGCGTGCATGCTGTTCAAAAATACCATCCTGGAAGTCCAGGCCAAATATATACTGCGTATTAAAAAAGGAGGAAGGAAGTCCAAATGACAGCCAGAATGATTAAAACGTGAGGTGAAGGAAACTATTAGAGCTAAAAGAAAATCCTTCAGAAAATGTTAGAAGGATCCAACTGAAAATAATAAGAAACAGCATAAGGAATGGCAAGTCAAATGCAAAGCGCTGATATGGAAGGCAAAGTGGACTTTGAAAAAAAGATTGAAAAAAAGATTGCGTTGGAGGCAAAAACACATAGTAACATTTTTTTTTAGGTATATTAAAAGCAAGAAGCCGCAACAGAATCAGTTGGACCACTAGGTGACTGAGGGGTAAAAGGGGCAATCAGGGAAGACAAAGCCATAGTGGAAAGATTAAACAAATTCTTTGCTTCGGTCTTCACCGAGGAAGATTTGGGAAAGATACCGGTGCCAGAAAAGATATTCAAAGCTGACGAGTCAGAGAAACTGAAAGAAATCTCTATAAACCTGGAAGATGTAATGGCGCAATTAGAGAAATTGAACAGTAGCAAATCACCTGAACCAAATGGTATGCGTCCCAGAGTACTGATAGAATTGAAAAATTAACTTGCAGAGCTATTGTTAATATTATGTAATTTATCTTTAAAATCAAGCATGGTACCGTTAGATTGGAGGGTGGCCAATGTAACACCGATTTTTTTAAAAAAGGTTCCAGAGGTGATCCGGGAAATTATAGATCAGTGAGTCTGAATTCGGTGCCGGGCAAAATGGTAGAGACTATTATAAAGAACAAAATTACAGAGCATATTCAAAAGCATGGATTAATGAGACAAAGCCAACATGGATTTATAGTGAAAGGAAATCGTGCATCACCAATCTATTACATTTCTTTGAAGGGGTGAACAAGCATGTGGATAAAGGTGAGCCAGTCGATATTGTGTATCTAGATTTTCAGAAGGCATTTGACAAAGAGTTGTGGAATATAAGGTAGTATACTAGTGTGGATTAAAAACTGGTTAAAAGTAGGTAAAATGGTCATTATTTTCAATGGAAAAGGGTACATAGTGGGGTTCCTCAGGGGTTTGTGCTGAGATCATTGCTTTTTAACATATTTATAAATGATCTAGAGATAGCAGAAACTAATGAGGTTATTCAAAGTTGATAAATCGCAAAAGACTTGTGGAAAAGATGTTTAATGTGAGCAAGTGCAAAGTGACGCATGTGGGAAAGAGGAAACCGAACTATAGCCATGTAGTGCAAGGTTTCATATTAATTGTCACCAACCAGGAAAGGGATCTAGATGTCATCGTTGATGACACGTTGAAACCCACTGATCAGTGTGCGGAGGTGGATAAGAAAGCAAATAGAATGCTAGGTATTATTAAGAAAGAAATATAAAACAAAAATGAGGACATTATAATGCCTTTGTATCACTCCATGATGTGACCACACCTCCAATATTGTGTGCAGTTCTGGTCACCGCATCTCAAAAAAGATATAGTGGAATTAGGAAAGGTACAGAGAAGGGCGATGAAAATGATAAAGGGGATGGGACGATTTCCCTATGGGGAAAGGCTAAAGTGGCAAGGGTTCTTCAGCTTAGAAAAAAAGACAGCTAAGGGGAGATATGATAGAGGTCTATAAAATAATGAGTGGAGTGGAATGGATGTGAATCGTTTGTTTACTCTTTCTAAAAATACTAGGACTAGGGGCATGCGATGAAGCTACAAAGTAGTAAATTTAATATGAATCAGAGAAAATATTTCTTCAACTCAATGTGTAATTAAACTCTGGAATTCGTTGCTAGAGAATACAGTAAAAGCAGTTAGCTTAGTGGGGTTTAAAAAGAAAAATCCGTAAGCCATTATAAAATGACTTGGGGAAAATCCACTGCTTATTTCTAGGATAAGCAGCATAAAATGAAGTGTACTGTTTTGGGATCTTACCAAGTACTCATGACCTGGATTGGCCACTGTTGGAAACAGGATGCTGGGCTTGATGGACAGTCGGTCTGTCCCAGTATGGAAATACTTAAACTGAAGGCAGTATTTATTTTAATTTATTTATTTTATTGCATTTGTATCCCACATTTTCCCACCAATTTGCAGGCTCAATGTGGCTTACATAGTTTGTTATGGCATAGTCATTACATGATATCAGATACACTTAGTATTGTATAGAGATTAAGTAAGGGAAGATAGTGGAGGAGTGGCCTAGTGGTTAGGGTGGTGGACTTTGGTCCCGAGGAACTGAGTTCAATTCCCACTTCAGGCACAGGCAGCTCCTTGTGACTCTGGGCAAGTCACTTAACCCTCCATTGCCCCATGTAAGCCACATTGAGCCTGCCATGAGTGGGAAAGCGCGGGGTACAAATGTAACAAAAAATAAAAATAAAAGAGCGAAGGTGTTAGACAGGATAGTGTGGAAGGTGGACTTTAATAATTGGAAATATTGGTGTGGTAATGTTGTACAGGGTATGGGTTCTTTTAATATGCCTTGTTGAAGAGATGTGTCTTCAAAGATTTGCGGAAGTTAGTTATCTCATCAATAGCTTTAAGGGCTGTAGGCAGTGCATTCCACAGCTGGGTGCTCATGTAAGAGAAGGTGATGGCGTGTAACAGCTTGTATTTTAGTCCTTTACAGCTGGGGAAGTGCAGGTTGAGAAATTTGTGGGATGATCTTATGGCGTTACTGGGAGGGAGGTCCACAAGGTTTTGCATGTAGATTGGGGCGTCTGCATGGATGATTTTGTGTACAATCGTACAGATTTTCAACGCAATGCATTCCTTACGTGGGAGCCAGTGAAGTTTCTCTCTTAAGGGTTTTGCATTTTCGTATTTGTTTTTTCCAAATATGAGTCTGGCGGCAGTATTCTGAGCTGTTTGGAGTTTTTTGCAGCCAGCGTACAGTGCG
This sequence comes from Microcaecilia unicolor, assembly GCF_901765095.1. Classification (NCBI taxonomy): domain Eukaryota; kingdom Metazoa; phylum Chordata; class Amphibia; order Gymnophiona; family Siphonopidae; genus Microcaecilia; species Microcaecilia unicolor. The sequence goes on along the minus strand of NC_044040.1, from coordinate 159,665,231 downwards.
TTGCAGTAGTCCAGATGACTTATTACCATTGCTTGTACTAAGGTACGGAATATGTATGGTGTGTACAATGATAGTATTCAATAACCTGCATGCATAACTGCCTGACATGTCCCCATCTTGTCCATGCCCCTCCCAAGTCCACACCCACTTGAAGTTGCGTGCTCTGGAATTTTGGCACACAATTTATAGAATAGTGGCTAATGGTAGTTACACTCATAACTGCTAATGGGTTCCAATTAGTGCCATTTAAGGCCAATAATTGTCTGTAAACACCAATTGTTGAATTTACATGCACATCTGACCTCATTCTATAACTTGTGTGTGCACATTTGAACAATAGCCAGAAATCTGAGCAGACAAGTTTATAGAATTCAGGGGTAATTGTATTGCAGTTTGGACAAATTCCTGGAGAAAAAGTCCATAAAAGTTACAAACCAGGAACACTTGAAAAAACCATCACATATACCTTGAAATGAGCTACAGAAATCTAATCTGCCTTTTGAGATCTGACCATTACTTGTGACATGGTCGGGTCACTGCTGGATACAGGATGGTGAGCTTAGAACTTGTTTTGATTCAGTATAGCTTTCCTTATGTTTTTAAGCACTGCTTTGACTTACAGAAATGTCTTTGAAAATTACCTTCAAATGCAAATGCAATTATACATGTATAAAGTGTAATTACTATGTTCTCTTTGGTTTCTATTTCAGCATTCCTGTAAATGCTGATGTTGTGATAAAAAAAAGTGTCTGGTATAGCCAACTTATCATCACTTACTTTATTTCAGGAAAAAAAACTATTAACACTTCACTGCTGCAAGTTAAAAGAACACCATGGTATGAAAGTGAAAATGACTGAGTGAAATCATCATACACCCATCTCAGTACTGTGGATAATATACATCTATGTTGGCCAACCTGAAATTCTCTCTGGTGCTTGTCACTCAAAGAATAGAATTTTCTTTTCCTAGTGTGGTAAATGAAAAGTTTGTCCTTGCAATGTTAGTAATCAAATATAAACTGACAGCTAAAGTAAAATAAATAACATGAAATAAAATAAAATAAAATAAAATATATACCGTGCCACCCACTTAAGAAAGACCTTAAAAAAGGAAAGTACACTTAGGCAAGACTTGGAAGAAAATATTACATAACAGGCTCTGCATGTGTTCAGCTCTAGAGCTTGTATATTTCAACATGTTACAGTTTCCACGGTTCACCGGGGGTCCTGTTTACTAAGGTATGTTAGTGTTTTTAGCGCACCTTCACTTAGCATGCGCACTAATCATGTAGGCGCCTATAGGAATATTGTAGGCACGTACATGGTTAACGCACCTATAACGCTGCTTAGTAAACAGGGCTCTGAAGTCTTTAACTATTCCCCCCCCCCCCCCAGTCATAATTTACAAGTACTCACCATTTCTATCAATGGCAAAAGGAACATCGGTTGTGACAATTTCATAGTTACAGATCTGGCTGTATTGGGGAGAGCAGTCTTCATCTATAGCTTCTACCTGCAGTATGCTGTCATAGATTTTTCCCTCCGTCACTGTGGCCTTGTATGCAGGTTCCTTGAACGCAGGTGCAAACTCATTCACATCATTGACCTGGATGTGCACCACTGCCCTAAAAAGAGATTTAGGAGAATATTTAGAGAGTAAAGAAAGCATAACTTCAAATAAGCTGAGAGCAATGTCATTTGCAAAGGATGGCACGGGCATTTTGAAGTCAGTCACAAAGGGGCTGATTAGGAGCAGAATATTCCATGTATCTGGCTGACCTTTGGCTAACACTGGCTCTCTACTTGCTGGAAAAGTCTACTGCGATGATCTCATTCTTGCTTGTCTGTCAATCATATAAAAAGGATGATCCTAATCCAGAGTGTTCAGAATTTAGTTACATTTTAAAATTTAGATGAAATGATGAAAGCAAGTGGTATTATTCACTGATATTTTGGGGCATACTGAAGAATTAAAACAAATTGATTTACATTCCAAAGGGTCCTTGGATACTACTACTAATAATTTCTTTAGCACTACTAAACATATGCAGTGCTGTACACATTATATGCAAGTACTTTCTTTAGAGGGCTCACAAACTAAAGTTGATGTTTTTTTTTAAATATACCTGGGGAAATGTAGGGTTAAATGACTAGCTCAAGGTCACAACGAGTTGCAGTGGGACTTAAACCCAGGTCACTAGGATCAAAGCCCGATAGCCATAAGCCACTCCTCCAGGATACTGTCCTGTTTTTCACAAGTAAGGAATTTGTATCTATAAGTAATTTGTGTTTAATTGATCAATTTATTCTTCATTTTCCTGATGTAAGAGGAGTCAAACATAAATGGGTATTTCTGTCATCATTTTCTTATCAAGCCATTAAGATTTGGAATAGTTTAGGACCTCTTATCAAGCCGTACTAGTGGCTCCTGGTGCGGTATTGCAATGCAAGAACCGCTATCGTGGCTTAATAAAAGGTGCTCTTACTGCTGTCACTGGGAACTCAATCTAATTATATGAGATTCTGTCAACCTTCAAAAGCTTATTTATCTCATCAACTTTTTGAACACAATCAGGCCCTTTTAGAAAAGGGTCGTCGTGCGGCAACCCGGAACTACCGCTGACCCAATGTGGCTACCAGCAGTACTCCTGCCTCAAACATGCATCATTTCTGGCACGCTTGATAATATTTTTGTAAATAATAGCGTGGTACTAACTCAACAGTAAACGGGCAGCACCACATGCTGCCCGGTTACCACAGGAGCCCTTACTGCCACCTCAAGGGGTGGCGGTAAGGGCTCCCCCTCCCTCGCATGGCCACACAGTAAATGCAATTTTACCGCATGGCCATGTCGATTTTCAACCTTTTTTACCCACTGTGGTAAAAAGGGTCTTGGCACGCTGCAACAAAGGCTGCTACTGCTACCACAGGACCCTTTTTACCACAGCTGGGTGAAAGGATCCCAATATATGATGGGGCCCTTTAACTAAGCTGCATTAGGTGCTAATGCATGCTTAATAAAGCATAAATGGCCTAACGGATGCGCTAATGCATTCTGTGTTAACGTGCACACATGGCAAAAACCATGTGCTATTTATGTTTTTGTATTTTTTGAGGGGCGTGTCAGGGGTGGAGAGTGGGTGTTCCTGCACTAACCAGTTAGCGCATATACATTACCACACGATAACTGGTTGGCGTACAGATACCACGGGAGCCCTTTCAGCCTACAAAATAGGTGGTGGTAAGTGCTTCCACAGTAATTTTTAAAAATGGCCGTGGGCTAATGGCTTGGATATAACAAAAGAGAGGGAACGAAGTACAAACTAAAGTCCAAACAACAAAAAAAAAAAAAACAGCACCACGGGCCTTTAAAAATGGAACACAGTTCTTTAATGAATGAGCCTTGACAAAAAGACCCGACACGGGCCGTGTTTCGGTGACTAGCACCTGCGTCAGGGGTCACAGTGATGACGTGGAAAACTTGGGGAATAACTCGAATATATTCCTCTACAATATATTATTCCTTACCCCACGTCTCATGTAGTAAAAGCTACAAAGCACCAAGGCACTTTCACTTTCTGTATCCATACAGAAAGTGAAAGTGCCTTGGTGCTTTGTAGCTTTTACTACATGAGACGTGGGGTAAGGAATAATATATTGTAGAGGAATATATTCGAGTTATTCCCCAAGTTTTCCACGTCATCACTGTGACCCCTGACGCAGGTGCTAGTCACCGAAACACGGCCCGTGTCGGGTCTTTTTGTCAAGGCTCATTCATTAAAGAACTGTGTTCCATTTTTAAAGGCCCGTGGTGCTGTTTTTTTTTTTTTTTGCGTGGGCTAATGGCAACATTAGCACATGATTTAATAACTGGAAAGCAAAACTCAATACACTGTGCTACATTTTTGCTTATATAGACCCTGAACAATCGCATCACCGGACCAACAAAAATGTTGATTACAGAATGAACCTCAACTGCCCAGAAGGAACTACAATGCCTCACCTCTTAATCACCACATTTTCTTCAAAATGAGGGCTTTCTAAGGATTCAAATCTGGTATATTCAACTTGTTACAAATGACCATACACCCGTTCTAAACAAAGCAGGTCTATCAAGCTTTTTTTGTTTGTTTGTTTTAAATGATGAGACAGTATAAACTTCCTTCCTTCTGAAGTGGAGCCAAACCTATTCCCTTGAGGCACATGTCACTCAAACTAAAGATGAGCAATCCAAAAGGCCTCTGGAGCACAACTGAAATTTAGTTTTCATCCCACTCTCGACTAACCACACTGGTCTTCTAAAGTGGTACTGGGATTTCAGAAAGGTTTTGGCAATGTGGAAGTTTGGGGTGATGGGGGGGGGGGGGGGGGCAGGGGAAATCTACATGAGTCTTAAACATAGAAATTAGCTGATTTCTTTTTTTTATTATTTTTATTTCCTGCAGGTGTAAGCAAGGACACATTCTTATGCCTGTGAAAGATATACTTTGAATAAAGCTCAGCTTGAAAACTGAAACAGAGAACTCGAATCTGACAAATAATAATGCTTCAGTTTAAAGGGGATTTTGGGGGTCTAGGCAGTCCTTTTACTAAGGTGCACTAAATGATAAGATGCCCATTATATTCCTATGTCATTTAGCATATGTTAAATGTGTTAGCACACCTTAGTAAAAGGACCTCTTAATATTGAAGATTCTGTTTTTCATAAGCAAAATAGTCAACAGATAAAAGATAGGCTTGACAAAAGCTATTATTCAACTTCTTTTCCTATGACTTCGATGTCTGAAAAATAAGCTATCTGAGAAAGACCTATATTTCCAGAAATAACACAAAATGTGAATTTCAGAAATAGAACAGAACTTAGGAAGTTTTGAACTGGCTTCCAAATTTGAGCTATACCACCACTATTGTACCTTTCTTTTCTGCAGCCTTCTGTTTATATTTGTAACTTAAACTTACTGTAGGCCACCAAAAAACACAATTAAGCTCCACTTCACTTTTCAAATGTACTAGTATCCTTTGCATGGAAAGTGAAACAAGAATGTCTAGAAGCTAGACAAGGATAACTGTGGATACGATGAGTGAAGAACTATAACAACATGGGCATTCGGCATTCACTCAGTCACCCCCTTCTATCCAAACACCACACCAGAAGCCAATTTCTTTAACGAATGTGGATTTATTTAGGCCGCAGCCAGGTCCGCAAAAATTTATTTACCGTAAACCTTCACATAAACAATCATTGGTAACATCATTGATAAACATCTCCCTCCGAGTACACAGCCCTTCTTGCTTATATTACTACAGGCTGTGCCGTCCAAGCACCCTGTTCCTCCTCAGTGCTGTCTGCTATAGCACGCTGTCCAATCAAATGCATCCCGTACAAGGATGCATTTACCACTTTAACCAAAGCTATTGGCCCCCTGGCCGTCCAAGCCAGGAGACTAGCCGTGTCCATCTTGTTCTGTAATCCTGCCCGCATGCAGGCATAACATTTATACTGCTCCCTCTGCTTGCTGAAATCCAAATGGCGCTGTGTTTCCCTTCACAGCCCTTCTTCACCCCGCCTCCTTACCCGCCCCTTTACCCATCACCCTTCAATCTCCTATCCTTCCTATCCACTCCCACTCCTCCCTCCCTCTCCCCCCCCCCACCCCAGATTCTTCCTGAGCCTTCAGCCCGGTTGTAATCGGCTCCCCTTTAAGGGTGAGCCTTTCCATTTCCTAGAGACAAGAAAAGCTCGACATCCAGTATCTCTTGCATTTTCTTCCATAGCTCCTGCCATAAAATCTAAATAGACAGTTCTAGAGCACAAAATTCAGTGTACCCACTACTCTGCTACAGTAACAACCACTATCAGTTGTCACTGTGCCAGCCTTCCATTTTCTCCATGGGGTCCAGAAGTGTGATGCTCCATAAAATAGAGGGATTGTGTTGCGCTGCTATATAAAGTTCCTCTATTTACCTTCCTCTAAAAGTACTTCCAATTTCTTTCTACATTTTGCAATTGAAGGGGCTCTTTTCCTAACATTCGTTAGAAATGGGCTTAGCTCATTCTAATGAAGGACTGTCCCCTTGGGCTAAGCACATTTTTAATGCTGTATAAAATACAGCTTATTTTTTCAGGTCCCAAGATAATTTTACCATTAGCACAGGGGAACTGAAAAATAATCAATGCAGGAGCATTTTCCACTTCCTATTTAGGAGGCACTAAGTGCTCCCACGTTAACTCTGTGTTAACCAGTTAGCCCGCGCCCATCGGAACGCTAGCTGGTTAACACAGACATGCTCATTCCTCACTCATGGCCTGTCCCTTTCTAAAAGATACTTTAAAAATTTCATTAACTTACACCTAGTTGCATGGAAAATACAAATTATCGTTAGGGCTTAACACCCTTCAGTAAAAGGTCTCATAATTTTGGCACCCCTGTTCTTGCTGGGAATACAACATCTCATAGCATAAGTATTGGTTGATCTGATTCCACAAGAATGTAACTGCCCCTGAAAAGGGCAATTTTGAGTGAATATCCAGAAAACTTGATTAGCTGTGGGATCCTTGGGACAGATTAGAGAAACCCAACTCTACACAGTGCATAGTTGACATATGGAATCACTTCCACAAGATATTTTGGAAAGAAGATAACACAAAAAGTTCACAAAGGGTTTAGAAAATGTATAGAAGATATATTTATTAGGTATCATTGATATAACAGGTATATCCTTGGCATACTTAATTTCTAATGCACAATTGCTAGAATGGGCATCACTCCAACTTCCCTGCTCCTTATAAACTTCATTGAAGAACCTGCTGCTTACCACTGTTGAGAAAACAGGATGTTGGGCCACACAGAATTTGAGTTTGACACAGTTTAGAATTTCTTATATTAGTATTTTTACCTACCATAATAAGAAGCAACATTATCAAATCACCATCTGGTCAATTCATTTTATCTCTGTTTATTATGCAGTTCTGCACAGTTGTCTGAATGTCCCCAAGGCACATATTCACACAACAAATGCAAGCTATGATCATCTCTTTAAAGTGGTTGCTCAGGGTGCAAATTATCGACATGGGCAACCAATAAAGATGGGTTATTCTACTGTTAACTCGGTTATTAGTAACTAGGTTTCAATGAATAAGATGGGACCTATGCTAAAATAGCACAAGTTAATGGTAAAAATAACATGTCTTAACAGTAGACCATATTGATATGCCCCTAAAGTTGCAAATGTATTTACCTTCTAATTATGTATATGGGAGGCAGTAGTTCTTTCTACTCCAATCCAATGACCACAAAACTATAAGAATATTCTCACTTCTAATGATCTGCAGAAGTAATACATTCATCACTTCAGATCATGATCTGAGACAACACTAGTCCCAGGCATCAACAGTTAAGGTTTCATTGATTAATGTGCATTAGCTGGTTAATATACATTAATGCATATTAACATACATTAGGTATTTCAAGCCCAGATATTCTCAATACATTCAATTTACTATGCACTTGACTCAAATTAACATACTTTTGTAAACAGAGCCCTTAGGCCTTTTTGTGAAAATGATCACTTGCTTAAGAGCACCTGAAGGGGCTGGAACAAGAATCCTTAAATATGGCAGATAAAAAAGTGTGCTTTGCCAGGAACAGGCTAGGGATGCAGCCACACTCTTTAACCACCATACTAAGCTTTATCTTTTGTAGCTTTCTGTTAGTGCACTCTGTAAAATAACATCAACCCGACAAGGGTTGGAACAATATTCAAATGCCACGATCAGCATTTTTTAAAAGTCAATGTTTGTTTTAAATGCAGACTGTGATGTTTAAATTGTCCACATACACTCAGCATGGTTTTCCACAGTGAACAGTGTTAGCTATGGGGTCTTTTTACTAAGCTGCAGTAAAATGTGGCCTGTGGTAGAGTGGGTGTGTGTTTTTGGAGTGCGCTGGGTCATTTTTTATCACGGATGGAAAAGAAGGCTTTTTTCAATGGGGGCAGTAAACGGCCATGTGCTAGAATTAAAGGTAATGTGCGGCTATTTACTACCTGAGCCCTTACCACCACCAACTGACCTAGCAGTAAGGGCTTACGTGATACATGTGCAGTACTCATGCAGAATGCGCCAATGTGGCCATGCTGCTGATTCTTGCAGGGAACACCTCCTGCGGTAGAAAATAGAAAAAATATTTTCTACTGTGGGAAACAGCGTGCACCAACTTCAATATTACTGCCAAATTGGTGCGCTACCCAGGTGGTAGTGTCGATTTGGTGTGCGCCACACATGCGAAAGCCCTACCACTGCTATAGGAACAACTCTGCAGTTTAAGTTAGGACAGTCTTTTTGCTGTCATAAAATTATCTGCATATGGCACTGGCTCCCAAACTTGTCCTGGGGGAACCCAGCCAGTCTGGTTTTAAGGATATCTGCAATGGATATTCATGAGATTGGTTATCGTGTAGTGCTTCCACTGCATGCAAATTTTCTCTCTTCCATATTCAGTGTAGATATCCAGAAAACGTGACTGGCTGGGGTTCCCCCAAGACAGGTTTGGGAACATATTTACAGTGCCTAAGTGCAAATTCTAATTATGTATGCAATTTCCATTATAGAATACTAGCATGAGTCCCGCATTTACATACTGTTACATCTGTGCTCACCTCGCCCTCTGGTGGCCAGAACCGGTGGCTGCTGTGGACCGTCACCCGTTCCAGATTTCAGGCTAGTCCGGTCCGGATCTTCTGGGCTGCCAGACTTGCTTGCTTGGATTGAACCTACACAGCACCCGTAGTTTCCTGGTGATGGTTGCAGCTGAGCTCCAGGTGTTGCTGGGCTTATTAGCCATTCTGAAACCTTGCTGCTTTGCCTTTGCATTGCGTCTAAGGCACTGGTATGTTGGTGCTTTTGCACTCCAGCCTGAGTTTGTTTCCTTGCTCTAGTTCTTGCCTGCAGTCTTGCCTGTTCTAGTTAGTCTATGTTTAGTTTAGGGTATTGCTTGTTTACTGTATTGCTGGTTTCCCAGTCTTGTTTATATGTCTTTGCCTAGTTCTGGGTTTATCTGTGTTTGTTCCCCGTTTCAGTGGCTGCTCGTAGCTTTCAGTCCTGTCCTTTAGCCTATCCTTTCCCTGCCTTGCTGTCCCTGTGCTGCCTAGCTGTTAGCCAGTCCTGCCCTGTCCAGTAAGTCCTGCCGGCCACCTGAAGCCTTGAGCTCAACTCTTGGTGGAAAGTGGCCAAGTGCAGGCGAAGCCTAACTGTTTGTCAGAGATCTGCCCTGTCTCTAGCATGGGGTGGTTTTGCCTGCCACAGCCGCTCCTCGGCAGTAGGCCAAGGGCTCACAAACCCAATGTCCAGCTTTGAAAATGTGACACATACCTATTTTTAGGCATGAGCACTAATGCCAGCTGAATGGCAATTTGCCGGTCACCATGTCAGAGGACTGACTTGTTTGTTGCATGTCAAAAAAAAGCAGTATCCCCTGAGAAAGCTTGTCTGGGTGAAACAGGTCCCCACTGGGAGGTTTGACTATTGGAAGCATAAATTAAGTGCTTCTCTTATACATGCTGTGTGACAGCAGTTGGCAAGCTAAAGAAACGTTTGTTAACAGTGACTGAACTCGATGTTTAATTACAATATTATATAAGATATTTTCATTGCCTTTAAAGGGTGAAACTGTTCAAGCAGAAGAAATCAAATTGAATTAAATAAGCAAGATTGAACTGAAAATGTTTGGGAGGTTTTTTTTAGCCGATGATTGGTCCTAGTCAGAGGGAGGCTTGGCTTTTGAAAAATCAAGTTGGTTATGCCCAGCTGATGGCAATTACCTTTGACTGCTGAGGGTTTTTTTTTACTCCTTTTTAAATTAATAAAAAAGTTCCTGAAAAAAAGTGTTTCCTGTTTGAAGAACAATTTTTCTTGTCACTTTATTTGTTATTTGGATGTGTAGGTTTTCCACGATTTTTGATTTTTACTTGTATAAATGCTCACATATAAATGTAGGCGGCTAGGCATGTCAATGCTAGTATTTCATAACATATGTGCGCATAAGTGCTAGACAAGCCCTTGACATACCAATGCCCCTCTCAGGTCCATGCACTCCTTGTAGTTGCACGCTATGGATTCTATGCACGCAATTTACAGAATTCCATCTAAGGGCATTTATGTACATACCTATTAATTAGTGCACCAATTAGCATCAATAATTGATTTTTAATGATAATTAACTAATTATCAAATTACATTATCCCCTTGATTTTATATAGTGTGCCTAGAGATCCATGCCAAAATTGGCAGATTCTATAACAATGCACGTAATTTAACAAGCTAATGAGCGCTGATAACAGCACTTAAGCAATAATGAGCACTAATTGGCACGGATTAGAATGGAGGTGCACAAATCGCTAAGTGTATTCGGTTATGATGTGCGCCAAACTTCTAATGCATGCAGGCAAAAAGGGGTGTGGTTAAGGGTGGGGAAATTGGCTTTTTGTGGGCATTCTGAAATTTATGCGCCTAGTTAAAGAATATGGCCCAGTGCACCTAAATCTATGTGCTGGGATTTAAGTCACATTTTCATTGGTGTAAATGGATATGTGCAGATTTAGGTGCTGAAATATCAATTAAGTGTATTCTATAATCAGCACCTAAACCTAGGCACCGATTATAGAATATGCTTAGTTGGCACTGATTTCAGAACTGATTTTTAAGGCGCCATATATAAAATCTTCCTCTATGCTTGTAACTGACACTATAACTTGTGCATGCAACTTTTCATGCCAAGCATGAAATTTGAGCATGGAATTTATAGAATTAGGGGGAAAGTGGCTAAATATCACCGACTACCTGTAGATTTGAGTGGAAGTCAATGCATCAGCCTCAATCTGCTCCGGCGGTATCCAGAAAGTGCCATGGTGGTAAGAATTTTCGGTGGCAATGCTGCTATAGTACTACTGAAAGTCCCTACATAGATCCCAGATAGGGCACTTATTTGGACAGCAGCTACTGTGTATATGGATAAAGGATTTTTCATATCTGGTTCTGTATATTCTTTCATTTAAGCTTGAGTCTGTGCTGCTGCTATTCAGCTTACAGTCTTGTGTTTATTTGTTATATTTGTATCCCACATTTTCTCTCCTATTTGCAGGCTCAATGTGGCTTACATAGTACCGTAAAGGCGTTCACCAATTCCGGTATGAACAAATACAGTAATGTTGTGGTAGAATAAGGTTCATGTGTACAGACACATTAGAGAATCATATAAAAATGTGTGGATGTATAAGCATGTGTAAGTATATGTCAGTGTTCTTCAAAGCTGTGGATCTTGTCTGTAGAACCTGTGTACTAGTCCTGGCCTGCTGCACAGTAGTTGCACAGAAACCTCCCTCCTGCTGCTGCTGCTCCATTTTTCACTCCTGAAATTGTGTTAGTAACAACTTTAAAAACTGTAGTAAATCTATGACAGCCTTAATAAAAACAAACTTTTGCTATCCATAAGTGTCTTCATGACTTCCAAGTGAACAGTTAGTTGTGAAAAATATTACTCAAAAGCTATACCGAACAAGTGGGTGAAAAAAATAAAGCATTTCTCTAATGCAGAATAAGTTATTCAAACTTCACATTTTCCTTATAAGGATACACGTCAACAAAGGTTGCAGGTGATAGCTTTTTAATAGACAACAACACAATTTTGATTCCTTTGAAAGTTCTGATTTTTTTTAGCACAAAGGTTATTTTCCATGTAGTACGCAAAAAATCCATACCAACGGGGAAATAAGAATGGAGCTGAGATTAGCACAGTCTTTTACGTCAGTGATTTTTGTGTATCTCGAGTGTATCACATCAGAAATAAAAACTGTACATAAAAGTAGCAAAAAAAAACCCCTGTTAAAATAGAACACAGATTTCTAATGCAGTGTCATAACATCAGCCTATAAGTTTATCAAAGAAAATGGAATTAACTATGAGGCCCTTTTTAAAAAAGTTTGTTATGCTGTTAACATGCAGTTTAGCACAAAGTAACAGCAAACGCACTAACCACTTTTTCGGCATTTTTTGGGTTACCGAGCGCTATGTCACAGTTTATGTTTAAATCTTTTTATTGGCAAGACTATCAATGAATACACATGTCCAAGATTGCCATCAGATAATAACGAAAAAGCTTATACATCAAATAGCTACCCAGCATCCTTTTGTCATCAATGGTTTCCTTTTTTAACACCCCCCCCCCAATAATAACCAAGCAACCAACTATCCAGTCTCACAACTACTGAATCAACGAGCAAACGTTATCATTAGTCCATTGTACCAATAAAACCCCCAATGCCTCCCTCCTTTGCCCGCCCTCCCTCCCTCCCTCTTTCTCTTCCGCCCTCCCCCCTCAAGGTTCTGGGCTTGGGATCTGGTGTCACTTCTTTAGGACAGTTGAAGGTGCTATTGTAGTCTCGACACTCCATTTCAATCTGTGCAGAATCCTCTGCCTGGTGTGGGGCTGAAGGGTGGTCCAGTAGCGCTCCCACACCCTGCGAAATGCGTTCCGCTCCTGCTCTAAATGAGCAGACTTAGCAAATCCACACAGTTCCAGGTGTAATAATTCTGTCATCTTTGTTCTCCACAGTTCTCTTGTGGGTGCCTGAGTCTCTCTCCAGCTGAGCAAAATCACTTTCTTTCCGGTCAACACTGCCCTTCTGAGAAAGACTATACATCCCACTGGGATCGGTTTTGCAATTGCATATATGTCAAATAATAACAACGGGGTGTCTCCCACTTTCCGCTTCCAGCATCGGCTACTCTCTGCCAAAATTTGCATCCAAAATGTTCTAATCTGTGCCATTTGCTCTCCACATTTAGGGCAATTCCCTGTTCTGAAACCCACCCTCCGTGCCCTGGCTGGCGCTATATAGGCCCGCGTAGCAAACTTATACTGCTGCTCCCATTACTGAATAAATGCTGACCTTTGTTTTGGGGCAGAACTAGGCAGGGCATTGACAGAGAGCAGGTGTAGGAAGTATACCTCAAAATTTGGCGCTTACTGCATGCTAAATAATGCACAGTTACCATGGGACTACTTACCACATCTTAAATAAGAGGTGCTAACCCCCTTATTCTATACCTTTACCCCCAGATTCTATATAATGCGTGGCAAGTTGTGTGTGTCAAATTTATGCACACATCTTAAGTTAGTAATGAGCCAATCAGCACTACTAGACTAACAATCAATTATCACAACTAATTGGCAATAATTGGAATTAACACAAGCTTCTTTTTAGACGTATTCTAAAAACAGGTGCTCATATAACTTCGAATGCGCATAGCTGAAAAGAGCGGTGTGACCATGGGAGGAGTGTGGGCATGTTTATTTATTTTTTATTTAGATTTTGCTCACACTTTTTTCAGTAGTAGCTCAAGGTGAGTTACATTCAGGGACACTGGATATTTCTCTGTCCCAGGAGGGCTCACAATCTAAATTTGTACCTGAGGAAATGGGGGGTTAAGTGATTTGCTCAATATCACAAGGAGCAGCAGTGGGATTTGAACCGGCCACCTCAGGATTGCAAGACCGGTGCTCTAACCACTAGGCCACTCCTCCATTTGTGCGTGTGCTTATAGAATTCAAGGGAATGCACCTACATTTAGGTGCGGGTATTTACACCACGTTTTCAGTGGCGTAAATGGCCGCACCAGCCTATGTGCTATTCTATAAACTGCATCTAACTTTAGGTGTGGTTTATAGAATAGCACTATGTGCTATTTTTAGACTCCTGAAGAAGGTGCTATGGCACCGAAACACGGCTGTGTTGAGTCAACCTGTTATAATAAATATTATACTTGTTTCAAATATACGTCTCCCCTATTGATTGGAAAGAGCCTATCTTCCCCCACTCTTATCTTTTTCTCTCCATTTAGGCGCTAAAGGCCATTTACAGAATCTGGCCTTTAGTGCCTAAATGTAAATGTCATTTGCACACTAAGGGCCGCTTTTACAAAGGCGTACTAGCGTTTTCAATGCACACTAAAAATAAGCATGTGCTAAACGTTAGAGATGCCCATATATTCCTATGAGTGTCTCTAGCTTTTAGCGTGGGCTAAAAATGCTATAACACCTTTGTAAAAGACCCCCTTAGATTATAGGCCAATGATCGAGTGGTATTCTACAAGTGTGCAAGTCACAGCGCATAAATGCAGGGGGCATGAACTTAAAAGAGGTACATGGGTAAGCAATAGGGGTCTTCCAAACTAAAGTGATACATTTAGGCATGCACATTTATGCCTGCTATTTATTGATAAGGCATAAATGGGCATATCTAAATATTACATGCAACTGCCTTACTTATGCTATAATGGAATCTGGACTCTTAGATTCTGTTATACAATTTGTGCTTAGGGTACTGCATGTTGGCACTTAAACTTTGGCACACTTTATAGAATTGCCCCCCCCCCCCCATGTGCCTCTGCACTATCTGTAAACTGAATATAGTGTGTTAATCCAAATGTTAATGCAAGACCTGCAATGAAAAATGGTGAGCATGCCCCCAATAGCTGCTGCATTAGATATGCAGATACCATGTATTAATTTTCTGTGGTAAGCTGTTACTATGCCCCCATATTCATGGAGGCAGGATAAATTGTCCTGTATACTTAATATGAGTATAATTTGTATTTAATTGCATTGTCTGTGTAAAAGATAGCACTGTGTATTAGGACTGCATTTCCTATTGGCTGTTAGCTCTGAGCTAGGACCAACCCTCCCTCTCTGCCCCTGCAGGCTGTGTGAGAGAGCCCAGTTTTTCCTTGCATGCCTTGGTAATCAGCAGCTATTCTAGGGGGCTAAGCCCTCCTTTTTTACTATAATTCCATCAAGATTTTTTTAGCATTTTCTCAAGTCATTCTCCTTTTATTTACCCTGAGCTTCTCCCCCTTATTCTCCTTTGAGTGTTACAGCTTTTCCTCTCAGCTGGGCTGAGTTTCTGGACATCTCATTGCCTCTAGGGTGGCTAGATACAGACTATGTGCAGAAGGCAACAATTCTCTTCTAAGCAACTGAAATGTAAGTTGTTTTTTCTTTGTTATGAGTGCTACAATAAAGAAGATTTGCTTAAGAACAGAGTCTGCTGGTAAAAATTCTACTTGGGAATGGTTTAAGCTGGCTGTTTTTTTTTTAAAGTTCAATCAATTTTATTGATTTTTCCACTATCCCCACTATTATTTAATATAGCTTTGGAACCTCTACTCTTAAGCTGGCTGTTTAAGCTACACTATACTTTGCCTAGAACAGTACAGCTATATTAACTGCAAAATCTAAAGTGCTTTAGTAAAAAGACCCCTACACTTGTTAACCTTTAATATTTGCTGTTCAACTGAAATGACATGCTATTTTGTGCATAGCTATGCTCCAACACATCAGAGCACTATGAATGGGAACATTACATTTTCCTTTTCATTATGTTCGCTCATTGTAATTTGTGATGAGAAATACTGGGTAATTTCTTTCTTGTGACTAATTTAAACAGCAGCAGCAACAAAAATCACTTCAAGCAATATTAGATATAAAAGTGAAAACTTCAATCAATACCCATGGCTTCCTTCTTTCTATTTATCACTTACTTATGAGATTTTTTCCAGTTGGTTCCACTAGGTCCTGCTCCACAGTCATACGCCTGGATGATAAATGTGTACTCTTTCTGCAATTCACAGTCAATTGAACGTTTTGCTTGAATACGACCTTCTCCAGATGTCTTGTTCAGAACCACAGCTTCAAAGGGCATTTCCTGGCCACGAATTTTGAAAGCACAAATCTCACCTGTAAGAAGAAAGCATGAGGAAATACATTTTTCTTAAAACAAAAAGCAAGCAAACCTGAAGTTCTGTTGCAGTGAAATTGTTGGTTTCAGTTTAAAGGTATATTTTTCAGCTTCAAATAAAAATGTCAGTACAATGAGAACTGAAATATATCAGAAAATCATCATTTTACTGTGGCTTTTCCATACTTTCTGCTAATCTAGTTCAATCAATATCAGTTCTACCTTTAGGGCTTTGTCATAGATATACTGAATTATAGTACAGTTATGAACATATGGACCATTCAATTGGGTTCGCTTTGAGCATGAAAACAATATTCTAGAAGACTTTTGGACATTTTTTTTCCAAACAGTTTACACATTTCCTAACCCACATTAGAGCTTTTCAACATGTCAAAATCAGCCTTCAAACTAATGTGCCTACAATCTGCATTATACTATGTATCAATTTTCTGTGTGCTAAACACACATTACTATGTGAGGATTTAGCTTTATGGAGCCGAAGCAGGAAGCTACCACAGGCTACAGTGTACCCTTGACAAGCAATTTACCTGCTCTTTAATGGCTGCTGCATGCTAAGAGAGTTTATGCGTTGGTATTTACTCCCATGGTAGACATCAGTACACAGCACATTATAATGAATGCCAAAGAACTGATCAGCAATCTCTCAGCAACGCAGGGCTGAGTGCTGATGTTTACTGCAAGGTCTGAAATTGGCATACAGCCTCCATGATCAGCATCAGTTCCATCTTTTTCCTTTGTCCCATTAAATGATGTCTCTTTGGCACCTTCTCAACTCCCAATATGACTGGCACCTTCCCCCCCCCTCCCCCCATAAAATTATTGCCCCAACATAGGGGGAGGGCTGGGTTGCCACTAAACAGCAGAGGGAAACTTCTTTGAATGGGAGGGTAGGGGGATGGGGTTAAAATTGGGGCCCATGCAGACTGCTGGCAACTTTTTTCTTTTAAACTGTCACCTTTTCTCTCAGAGCCTCAGCCAATCACCAGCCAAGCATGACAGGAAAGATAACATTTCACAATGAGCTATCTTTCAGGGTGTGAAAACTAACAACTTATAGCAGCAGCTTCAGAGAGCATTTTCCATCTCACAGATAGGCTGCAGAGAATACCTTCCCGCCCACCCTACCCCTCTACTCACCCACCCCTAGAGTGACATGTCTTATATAACCTCCCTATCAACCCACTCATTACTTTTACCTCACCCATTTCTATTTTTCTATCACCTTCTCCCACTACTCCAACCAGAGTTACACCTAATCACACTGACCACCCTTCAACATCTTCAGTCCTTCTGTGACTGTTCTCTTGTGCTTGACTGCTTAAATATTTTAAATTTAAATGCTTTACTTTTTGTCTATTAGATTGTAAGCTCTTTGAGCAGGGACTGTCTTTCTTCTGTGTTTGTACAGCGCTGCGTACACTTTGTAGCGCTCTAGAAATGTTAAATAGTAGTAGTAGTAGTATGAGCTGCAGATTACTGCTTCAATATTAATATGACAGTAATTTGCATGCTCAT
The DNA here is from genome assembly GCF_901765095.1 of Microcaecilia unicolor. Lineage (NCBI taxonomy): Eukaryota > Metazoa > Chordata > Amphibia > Gymnophiona > Siphonopidae > Microcaecilia > Microcaecilia unicolor. Next base: position 159,647,903 of record NC_044040.1, on the reverse strand, counting down.
TGCTTATAGCATGTCACCTTATTTTCAGATCAGTAATTTTGTAGTACAGCCATGCACTGAGCCAGCTCTACTGTAAAGATTTCTACAGTGGCCCCTAGGAGGCGTGTTTTCAAAGCACTTAGACTTACATAGTTACATATTATGGGGCTCATTTTCAAAGCACTTACACTTACAAAGTTTCCATAGGGTTCTATGTAACTTTATAAGTCTAAGTGATTTGAAAACACTATGGAACTTTATAGGGTTCTATGTAACTTTATAAGTTTAATGCTTTGAAAATGAGCCCCTATTGGGCTCATTTTCGAAAGAGAAGGACGCCCATCTTTCGACACAAATTGGAAGATGGATGTCCTTCTCATAGGGTCGTCCAACTCGGTATAAACGAAAGCCGATTTTGGATGTCCCCAACTGCTATCCGTTGCAGGGACGGCCACCAAAATTCAAGGGGGCGTGTGGCGTAGCACAGGCAGGACTTGGGTGTGCCTAACACTTGGACGTCCTTGGCCCATAATCGAAAGAAACAAGGGCGTCCCTGACGAACACATGGACGGCTTTACTTGGTTGTGTTTTTGTTACGACCAAGGCACAAAAAGGTGCCCGAAATGACCAGATGACCAGCAGAGATAATCAGGATGACTTCCCCTTACTCCCCCAGTGGCCACTAACCCCCTCCTACCCTCAAAAAATATCTTTAAAAATATTTTTTACCAGCCTCTATGCCAGCCTCAGTTGTCATACTCAGGTCCATGACAGCAGTATGCAGGTCCCTGGAGCAGTTTTAGTGGGTACTGCAGTGCACTTCAGGCAGACGGACCCAGGCCCTTCCCCCCCTACCTGATACATTTGTAGAAGAAACAGTGAGCCCTCCAAAACCCACCAGAAACCCATTGTACCCACATCTAGGGCTATGGTAGTGGTGTACAGTTGTGGGTAATTGGTTTTATGGGGGGTTGGGGGGCTCAGCACACAAGGTAAGGGAGCTATGTACCTGGGAGCAATTTATGAAGTCCACTGCAGTGCCCCCTAGGGTGCCTGGCTCGTGTCCTGGCATGTCAGGGCGACCAGTGCACTACAAATACTGGCTCCTCCTATGACCAAATGGCTTGCATTTGGTCGTTTCTGACATGGGCGTCCTTGGTTTCCATTGTCGCCGAAAATCAGAAACGACCAAGTCTAGGGATGACCATCTCTAGGGACAACCAAATTTAAGGATTTGGATATCCCTGAATGTATTATCGAAATGAAAGATGGACGTCCATCTTGTTTTGAAAATACGGGTTTCCCTGCCCCTGGATGGGGACATTTTGCGAGGACATCCATATCAAAACATGGACATCCATTTCAAAAATGCCCCTCCATGTTTCCTAGATAAATTAACAGGGAGAGGTCAACTAGTTTCATCTAATGGATATGGGGGAATAAAGGTCAATGAACAAGTTGTAGGTGATATCTTTTCATTAGACTAACTTAGAGGGTCTTTTACAAAGGCGCACTGGCGTTTTTAGCGAGCGCTAATGATTAGTGTGCACTAAATGCTAGAGACGCCCATAGGAATATATGGACATCTCTAGTGTTTAGCGCACACTTATTTTTAGAGTACCTTTGTAAAAGGACCCCTTAATGTTGCTCTGACGCTTTCAAGAGTTATCTTTACTTTTTTAGGTCAGCAAAACTAATACAATTATCCTGGTCTTAGGCTTTCTGCATATGTTAAACAAGCACAGTGAAAGAGGGAGGGGGGGAGGTAGACAGAAGTGATGCAACAGTAAGAAATTATAGTTCAAAGACCCTGTGTCTGATAATGAGTGAGAGAGCCAATGTCTCTATTGAGTCCTTTTGTATTTTATCATTCTAATTTTAAACATTTTCTGTTTCTGTGTGCTCTTGAAGGTTCAACTAAGGGAGTAATCTTCCTTTTACAAATGTTTACCCGCTGGGCTTTCATTCTGTTTTTTGCTTTTGTAGTAGTTTATGTCTATGGAAGTTATTTTAGAGTATAGTTTAGCATTTAAAGTTGCTGTTTTAGAATTTAATATAACATCAGTTTAGAGTACAGTTAGCAGTTAAAGGAACACTCTTTTTAGAGTATAGGACCAAATGCTAAATGTGGCACTGAAAAAAATTGGCACAGAATAAAAACACGCTTAGCACTATTCTATAAACCGCACCTAACGGTAGTTGTGATTTACAGAATATGTGTAGTGCCCTGACCAGTGAGTAATTTAGGCGCAACCATTTACACCAACTAAAGCCATGTGTAAATACCTGTACATATCTTATGTGTGGATCGGAACTATTTTATAGCAATGCACATAATTTCTAGAAATATCCATGACTCTCCCATGGCCACATTCCCTTTTGAGATCCGCATTAGAATTTACATGTACTCCTTTACAGAATATTCTTAGAAAGCTGCATGCTTAAATTCTTAATAGTGCCAATAACTGCTTGTTATTGGCCAATTATCAGTGCCAATTGGCTTGTTAAACAATTCAGTTATGTGCACAATTTAGCCGCACTACAAAATTTGTGCATGCAGCTTTAATTGTCGTATATAGAATCCAGGAGTTAATGTGGAACCCAACATCATGTAGCTATTATTTGAGTTATTCTTCCCAATGTGCACCACTTCACATTTGTCCACTTTATGTTTATGTTTAATTCTTTTTTATTAGCATAAACACCAAACACCATACAACTATTGTTAACATCTTACATGAGCCTGGTTCAGTTTTGTAAAGTAATTTACCCTCCTGTACAAACTCCATCTCTTTTAGTGACATCAAAACACAGATAGTAAAACTACAAGATATTTCAACATTTTCTCCCCCCCCCCCCCCCCTTTGTCCACTTTAAAGTTCATTTGCCATTTGGATGCCCAGTCTTCCAGTCTCCCAATACAAATTTCTCAGTCAGCATATGATATAACAACTTTGATAAACCAATTATCTGCTAAACCTAAGCCTTGCTCCTCACCATTAACAAAAATAAAAATAGTTTGCAAAATATCTTTCAGTTCTTTCCTCATGTCAGAAGATACACACTACAGTATTATAAATTTTATCACAATGAAGCCAGATAATATGCAATTTGAATTCTAGAGATAAATCGAATCACTCTATATTATTAACACCTTTTGAACTATTAGGCACAAATCATACATAATCCAAGAACTAGCTGGCTGAGATTATGAAAAATCAAAATTAGTTACAAACTTTTAGTGGTTTAATATCATACATTTTAGTTTATATTTCCTCAATAGTAAGAACAACATAAATAGAAAAATCAGAATTAGAGCCATTTTGACCCAAATTGTAATGAAGCGTAAGTCTAAGTGCTTTGAAAATGAGCTCCATAACGCTATACCTGTTTGTGTGCCTAAGGCCTGCATTAATCAAACTGAGGCCTATGAGCCAAATGTTAACTGCATCCTAACCATCCTGTTATAAATTCCTAATACACTGCATAATGGACTTTACCAAGGACACCTTGTTGTGCTAGAGACATTGAATTGGCCTTTGTTTATTGTTCTTTGTGTGAACATGAGGCCTAGGACCATACACAATATACTTTTGGTCCTATGTCCTCAGTTAGCAACACTGCAAGTACACTGGCCTAAACTGATCTGATACCATAGTCCATCCTGGCTTGTGTTTTGTTGTGACCAGCTCTTCCCATCATCCAATCAGAAAACTGTTTTACACATGACGTCTGGTATATATTCATGGGCTCATGCCACCTGAATGGGGCTCAGTGGCTATGAGAGTTCATGAAGTCCACACAGAGATGTGAAGCAGAGAGAGAGAGAAAGGCTCTTAAGCCTAAACTTACTACGCGGAGCTAAACTATGTCAAGCTGAACCTTAATCTGTGAAATACTTGCTTCAGTCACAGGCTACAATTTATAAATCACAAAAGATGATCATAAGGTTCAAACAAATCAAAGATTACTGACCAGCAGACTGCTAATTCTTGATTCACAATTCAAAAATTTTATATTACTCCCACGTCTAGTAATTTTTTTTTCCTAGATTTACTGTAAGAATTGTATTCTCCTATTAAATTCACATGTTATCTTCTATAACAGAAATGAGACTGAAACATCAGATCAGTGTGGAAACACACTTATGTGCCCAATTACAAGACAGCATCTAAGTGTTTTTGTGTTCAACTGCAAAAGGGGTATGGCCATGGGAGGGGCACAAGCGGGTCAGGAATGTACCGGAAACTTGTGCACAGTTTTATAGAATACCATGGATATGCACCCAATTGGAATACCAGGTTTCAGCTGGTTTAAGTCTTCATGCCCAAAGTTGAGCACAGAATTCAGTGCCCAATGCTATTCCATAAAGAAATCTCATACCGATACACCTTTCATAGAATCTGGGTGCCAACTTGTTTCTGGTACCCAAATGTGGGTACCATTTACTGAATACAACCCTTAGTGTCAATGAAAATCCCTATTACTGTCTCAGAATTATCCAAAGTGAGGATAGAATGACTCCTATACACTTAGTGGTGATATTCAGGTGATACCCATATGGTTAAGCAGTTACGTTTAGGCATGCAAAAAAGCAGGACCTACATTAAACTGCTTAACCATAGATATATGGGGCAATTCTATAAGCAGGTACATAGAGATATACACCACTTAGATGTGTCAAAGGCTCCACTGATGACAGACACCTATTCTATAAGGTTGCATGCCTAAATGCCATATTGCCTAACTGCAAGGTGGGTATATGCATAGGCTAAGCATAGGTGGGCCCACAGGCGTGACTCCCTTTATGCACATGGGGTAGATTCTATATTTGGTGCCTGAAATCCAATAGATTACATCTAGCACACATTCTTCATCCAGTTCTTTGGTCACTGAGTCAAAGAAGTCAATCAGATTCATTTGGCAGGATTTTCCTTTGGTACAGCCAAGTTGCCTCGGATTTTGTAACCCACTGGCTTCTAGAAAGTCAACTATCCTTTCCTTCAGCAGCGATTCCATTATATTTCCTACTGTAGCATGAAATGAGGAATTTTCAGAGTTATTGATTTTGCTGAAATCAAGATACAAAGTGTATATACATAAAATATACAGCTGCAAAGATTTTATTAGATAAACTGGTCTGACTCACCTTCCCCCTGGAGACTACTGATAACAAAAACTAGCCGGGTGGATACTTACAGTCAATCAATACATCTCCAAAGAACAAAAATCTGAATATTGACGGCATTCACAGAGACTGGAGTAAACAAAAGACTGTGCAACTCCACCTAATCTAACAAAAGAAGCCCACCTATTCTCAGACAATGATTCTTTTAATCCTGTCAAATACCTGTGTATCTACCAGAAGATGGCCAGACAGAAACTCTTATGATGTCATTAAAACATGTGACCAGTTGCCATGCTCCATCTCAAAACTAGAATGAACTAGTTTTCAGCTATCCCTGAGCTTTCATTGGCTCAAATACACCCCACCTGACTTCAGCCTATGGTCCATCCTAGAACATTTTCAGTTTGCTCTCTTCTCTCTGGTCTCTTGTCTTTCTGCTGCTTCCTGATCTACACCTCCATACACCTTCACTGGGCCTTGCTGGACTTCACAGACATCCAAAAGACTCTCTCTAGGCTCCAGCAACAACTCTGCAACAAAAAGACTTCTTTTCCAGCAAGGATCTCCTTCATCACTCCAACCAGCAGCCTCCATCAAAGTGAGCTACTATTAATCCAGCCTAATTTATAAGTCAGACTTTCTGTCTTGTAAAGCACATTTCCATTGTGTAAGATCCCTAAAAACTGCCTCTCTTTAATATTATTGCTTTACCTGTATTGTAAATAAACCTTTTAAAGTTAAATATCTGGTCTTTATGTTCTGAGCACATGTCCTTAAACTTTACAGTGCAGGCTAATGTAATTCCCCTTTCTTGCATATTATTTTTTATACTATACTACCACCGATGAGAGGCTTACCAGCCTGTAGTTTCCCATTTCCCTGTCTCCACTTCTGTGAAGAGGGACCACATCAGCTCATCTCCAATCCCTTGGAACCTCTCTCATCTCTAAATAACTATTCAATAAATCCTTAAGCGGTCCCGTCAGGACTTCTCTGAGATCTCTCAGTATCCTGAGATGTATATCATCTGGCCCCAGAGCTTTGTCCACGTTCAGATTTTCAAGCTGTTTATAAACGCTTTCTTCCATGAACGGTGCAATATCCACTCAATTCCCTGATATTCCCTCGGCAACCGACTGTGGTCCTTCTCCAGGATTTTCTTCCATGAACACAGAAGAGATTTGTTTAGCATGTTTGCTTTATCCTCATCACTCTCCATATAGCTACTCTCTGTATCTTTCAGTCTTGTGATTCCACTCCTATTTTTTCTCCTTTCCCCATTTTTCTTCAACCTGCGTTTTCACTAACCATATTTCCATCTTTGCTTCTTGAGCTTAATCCAGTAATCTTTTCCATGATCTTCTCATTGCGTTATTCTGTATTTCTTGAACGAAGCCTCTTTTGCACTTATTTTTTTCAGCCACTTGTTTGGAGAACTATATAAGCTTCCTGTTCCTCTTTTGTTTACTTTCCTTGCATAAAGATCGATTGTACAAAATGTCAGAGATAACTGTAAAGTCCAAGAAAGGATTGAGTAAATGGGTAAGAACAATAATAGGCAGTAGACAAGAAGATCCAATGTCCCCACTGTTATTCATAACAGTTCTGGGGAAGATTGTGGAACAAATGGAAGTACAGGAAGTGCAAGAGCATGGAGGTGTGGTGATACAGGGAAGGCACATTAAGAATTTGCAATTTGCAGACAATATGGATCTATTGATGAAAGGGTAGGACCACCTGCTAATACAATTGACAGAAATATATCAGGCTGACAAAAACTTTGTGAATTTCACATGAACATGGTTAAGACAAAAGTGATAAAATTTCCCCTGCAATCAGCCTCTCCTAAGGACTGAGTAAATTATCCCCTGCGAATGCTTCCTTAACGTTTGGAGGTTAGAACTCCTCCCCCTCAACCTTCTATGCATATTTCTCCATTTGCGTCTCCTTCTGTGGAATATTATTTTTGTTTAAATGACAAGGATATGTCAGAAATTAGACAAACTCATGCAAGGCAGCAATTCACACCCATGCAAGGCGTCTGGTTGGCTTGGAGGAGGTGGCAGTTGTGACCAAAGTTCTGAGAGCCATATAGCTTGACTCGAGATGGAATTACAATCATAATTCTTTACTAGAATATTAAATAAGGAAGAATAAATGATGGGTAGCCTGAGAGGAATGTGCACAGGTGCTGAACAGAACTTTGTGAATGACAAGAATGGGATTATTGCCTCCAAAAAAGTGTCTGGGAAATTCCTGTAATTTATTATCATTACTACCTTTTTAAAAAAAAAGAGATAAAGGGAGTTTATTAATCCTAGAATTAATTGGACTTCATAGTTCTTGTCCAATATTCTGAAAAGGAGATGAACAGTAAGTGGAATCTAGCACATACAGAGATTCTAGCAAGTGAGTAGTTAATGAAGTGACAGCATGATGGCCATTATAAAGCTTCTATCTATTTAAAACAGCCAAGACAACAGAGAGTGTTATCTATTGAAGCAGCAAAAGAGTATTTAAAGCCCTCCCCCACTTTTGGAAAGAAAATATTCTCACTCCTGGGAGATAAACAGAAGAGGAGCTCTAAAAGATAAGTCAAAAGGGAATGATCCAGAAAAATAAAATGGGATAATAAAGATGATTATTTTATTAAGGACTTATAGAAAGAAAGATATTGCAGGATGACTTATCTGGTTTACTACTATGCTAAAGAAAATTTCTGAATTACAGAGGTAATAAAACCTCACAAATATAGTATGTAGTTGATGCTAAACCAAAAGAAGGTTTAGGGAATAGTATAGTGAATAAGACAGACAAAAAAAAAACAGGATTAGCAGGACACACCCTAATCTCTGTAGCAGCTAAGAGAAAGAAAACCGAGTTAAATAGCAAAATAGCAATAGCCCCACAATATGAGAGTAAAACCCTTTGAAACTGAGAATACTTAGGGGTCCTTTTACCAAGCTGTGGCAAAAAGGTCCCTGCGCTAGCGGTGGGGGCCGTTTTTGCCATGGGTAAAAAAGGCTGAAAATAGCCATGGCTATGCGGTAAGATTGCTCTTACCATATGGCCATGTGAGGGGGAGCACTTACCGCCACCCACTGAGATGGAGGTAAGGGCTTCCACACCAACCTAGCAGTAACCTGGTAGCATGCGGTACTGTCTGATTACCGCCGGGTTATCGTCATGCTAAAAAAAGCTGGATGATTTTCCCTTGAACATGAAATGGTGCGTGACGGGGCTGGAACTACCACCAGTGCCTGTGTTGGGCAATAGATCCAGATTAGCATGTGGTAAGACCATGTTGGGTTTACTGCTGCTTTGTAAAAGGGCCCCATAAGTGCTGAGGGAGATTTTTCAGCTGTGAAGAGGGGAAACATGTTACACAACAGGAAGAAAGCTCTCTCTTAATGCTATATCATGTTTTATTTTATTTACTTATTTTATATGTTGATCACTTATTGGAGATGAAATGAATGCTGTTAAGTCCAATGTAAGTATTACATAGCTGGGTTTCAAAAGAACTATTTTCCAACATTTTTATGCATCTGGCAGTTTCATTTTTGTTATTGCTTTATATTCCTCCTTTTTCCATTTTTATCTCTCAGGCTTTCTTCTTTCCTCGGTACATCTGTATTTCATTCTCTCCCTTCTATGGAGGAGTGGCCTAGTGGTTAGGGTGGTGGACTTTGGTCCTGGGGAACTGAGGAACTGAGCTCGATTCCCACTTCAGGCACAGCTCCTTGTGACTCTGGGCAAGTCACTTAACCCTCCATTGTCCCAGGTACAAATATGTACCTGTATATGTAAGCCGAATTGAGCCTGCCATGAGTGGGAAAGCGCGGGGTACAAATGTAACTAAAAAAAAAAACAACTTACTCTCTTTCTCAAGACTATCCTCCCTCAACTATCCACTCCGATCACCCACTATTGCCCAGCTTGACCACCTTTCCAAAACTGTCACCGTTACCTCTCCTGGAAAAAAATGTAGATTTTTTTTCACTTTAAAGTTTTTATTGATCTCTTCATCCATTACAATTCTTGTGAACAAACTTTATCAACAGTAAATCCAAAAATTAACATTTCACGAGTAACCACGCAATAACAGCTCATGGACAGATCATATTAAGTGTTAAATTTGTTTACTTAACTGCCCCCCCCCCGTCCTAAACCAATTTCTACCTCTCCTTTCCTACACATTGTCTCTCTTATTCTAGCCTGTCTCCCAGTTTATTCCCTCCTCCTATTTCTCCTTCCCAAACATATTTTTCCTACTACAAACTAGCTTTCAATTTATCTGCCCCTGCCTAAAAATCGAAGAGTGTTTTTTTTTTAATTTTCCTTCTACCAGCTATAGGCAGCAGAAGAGGGGGAGCCACAGATGTCATGACACCATCAAATTTGTCCTTCCATCTCCTGCTAGATATTGATTTCCTTTCCCTGCCCTTGTGGTCTCCAGCATATTTCTATTGCCTTCCCCCTTCCTCCACAAGGTGTTGATTTCCTCCCTACCTGGGCAGCAATGCTGCAATCTCTATAGCAAAACAGGCATCATCATAGTTGGTTGTCACAGGATCTTGAACATCTACGCATGTTCAAGGCCTGCCAGCTTCTGCCTCTTATGAAACAGGAAAGAGAGAAATGCTGGACATCACTGGGGAGGAGGTGAAAGAGATACTGAAGGGATTGGGGAAGGGGCAGACCGACAGTGATGTGGGCCCTCGGCCAAAAGGGTCATGGGCCCCAACCACCTATCAAAAGTGATTAAATTAGACCCCGATTGTGAGCCCTTGAGCACTACTCTATTGTCCCAATGGTCAATCCGTCCCTGGGCTGGGGGGTAGTAAGGAAGGAGATAAATGCTAGACACCATAGGGGTGGGTAAAGATCCTGAAGAAGTGGGGGGTGGGGGGAGAAGGAAAAAGAGAAATTTTGGACACCACGATGGGGGAGAGGGCGAAAATTGAGAGGTAGGGAAGGAATGAAATGCTGGACACTATGAGGGGGGAGGGGAGATAGTAGACCCTGGAGAGGGGAGTTTGAAAGGTAGGGAAGAAGAGAAATGTTGGGAAGGTCAAGAGATAGGGAAGGAGAGAAATGCTAGATGGGGAAAGGAGGTCTGAGAAGCAAGAAAGGAGATGTTGGACACTATGGCGGAGGGGGCAGAGATGCAGTAGAGGAGACAGAGATGCTGGATGCCATGAGGACGACGACTATGGGATGGTAGGCAAGGAAAAGAGAGATGCTGAAGTTAGGAGTAGGGATGGAGGTGGAGTTAGAGCAGTGCAGGTAGCAGGGGCAGCAGAATGCCCCCAACCCTGCTCTGTGTTTTTTCTCATCTTTCTCTTCACCCATCTCTGTTCTCTGTTCCCTTAACCCCTTGCTTATTTCTCCTTTCCTCTTCTTGCCATTCTGCATGGTTGTTTCACAAAATATCAATTTCAGTAGCTCTTATCCGGGTAGGAGCAGCTCCTACCTAAATATGCACCGCTTACCAGAGCAGTGGAAAATGCTGCTTAAAATGTTTACTGACCAAGTCAGAACTATCTGGATAGTGCTGGGGCAGTCCGAGAATGGAGTGAAAAGTTATCTGGGTACTGACAACATTCAGTGCCAGTATTCAGACAACTATCTACATCATTTAGCTGTCCTAATTTATCTGGAAGGCTGAATATGAGCACTAGACAGATAAGTTCTGGACGCCACCTTATATCTGGACATCCACCACTGGTATCAAGGCATGGTACAGTGCTAAATACCAGAGTACAAATTTACAGGCTGCGATTGGCATTTGAATTCAACGCTGACCACGGGGTATAAATATCAGGGGGTACATTTTTCATTTCACCAGATAACTTTTAATTTCAAAATCACTGCAATCCAGTGCATACTTAAGAAATAATCAGGAGTAAAACAGCAGGAATAAAATTACAAAGTATATGGGCCAATATGTTAACTGGGAATTCAGCATTGTAATTATTATAGCTTTTCAGAATTACAAGTCCCTCTGTACCATGAATAAAAATTCAGTATTAAAAAAGAAATCAGTAAACGGAGGCATAATAAATACATATTACAGAAAGACAACCAGAAAATATACTATATTTAAAATAATCTATTTAAATAGAGTATAAAATCTGATTGATCATTGTCTAAATAAATGGAATCCTACATATAGTATCTTCAAAGACTAAGCTGCCCTCTTGTTAAAAATTACTGAAATAGAAATTATTCCTAAAACAACATTAGTTCAGAATCCAGGTAGTAAAATAGCTAATAAATCATAGTCCCCTTATGAACCAAGTGGGAAAAGCATGTGGAGCGTGGCTCACAGAATCCTTTCCCATCACTGTGTGTGTGCAGGGCAGGATTAAAGCAGAGGCAAACTAAAGAATAATAAAATTAAACCAACAGTGTAAATGAAGATAATTTTAGAAGGCTTGTATGACATTTATATGTGTTTAAACCCCACACGTATACTGTAAAGAATCTGGTCGATATTCAAAATGATTTAATCAGGAGGAAAGGCTGCTGCTCGCTCAAATCACACTCTGTGGGCAGGACACTGATATTCAGTGCACTTAACCGAACAGTACTGCTATCAGCTCTGACCAGCCATTTTTGAAGTGTGTCAGAGAAGGGTATTCAGATGGCAGAGTAAGGGAGGAGCTGGCAGCTATATGTGTGCCAGCAATAGTCAGTGCTGGTGCCCACTTAGCTAAGCAGCCAAATAGGACTGTGTAAGTAGCAGTCCTAACTTTGGCTGTTTAGCTATGTGGATGCTGGCACTGAAAATTAGTAGGGATGTGCATAACTTCCAGGTCAAGAACCCCTCTCCTTTCATCCCTCTTCCCCCCCCCCCCCCCCCCCCCCCAAGGACTGCCATAGGCCTATTTGCCTAATAATCCCTGGTGGTCTAGTAGGAAATGGGCACAATTGTTGCTTACTCACTCCTGCCCGTTGCTGCTGCTTCTTCAAAATGGCTGCTGTGACCTCTAGCAGCAGCCTCACAGCTAAATATCAGCTGGGACCCGCATAAGACCCAGCGGCTAGAACATAATGAATTAGCCCCACATATTCAATACCAGTGCCCAGATATGGCTGATCATTGAATATCTGGGGTTAAATCTACCCACAGTAGTCAGTCTTCAAAAAATTCTGAGCGCCGCAAGCTGAATCTTGACTGGAATAATTCTGGAAATTCATGATTTATATTTACAATGGCAATTCACGTATACTTTAAAAAAATACAGATGCCAGAATATACACAGACAAAGAGAAAGAGAAAAATGAAGGCAAAGACCATATGGTCTGTCCAGTCTGCCCAACCATTATTCCTTCCTCTCTCTTGAATTCAGATACAGTCAGTCCACCGGGAGGACGTTTCATGCATTTACCACTCCATGAAGAAGTATTTCCTTAGGTTCCTCCTCATCCGGGCCGGCTTAACCATTGGACCAGGTGAAGCTCTGGCCTATCGGTGATTAAGAGAACCCAAAATACCCAGCCTCTGACCTTACCTGGTCTGTAGGTTAAGCCTTTCCTTCTCATCTGTCCCCCTTTCTGCGTGTCTGGCAGTGCTCCCCCACCTCTCTCACCCATGATCCTGTACACTGGTAACCAGCAGCAGCAGCATAATAGCATAATCTTCCCTCTGCTGTGTCCTTCCTCCTCTGATGAAATGTTGGGTGGGATGCAGCAGAGGGAAGATCCAGGGGCAGGCCAAAGACAGCCTGTCATGCTGCTGCCAGCTAATGATGTACACTTTAGAGGACAATAGGGGAGGGAGAGACATGAAGGAGCACTGCTGGGCTTGCAAGAAGGGGGAAAACAGCATACAAAAGCAACCAACCAAACAAACAAACAAACAAACAGAGCAAACACTGGGCCTTCAGGATTGAGAAAAATGTAGTCCTTTATTTATGATGAAAACCCGACACGGGCCTTGTTTGGCATATAAACGCCTGCATCAGGGGTCAAAGAGCTCTTCTAGGTCAGCTAATTAGCTAGTTGACAAAGATGTAGAATAAACAATCAGGTTATATTTCCCGCTGTTTGATAGAATAAACAATCAGGTTATATTTCCCGCTGTTTGGCGGTTTATGCGGCTGAAGGCGTTCTACAAACGAGCTGCTCAAACAGCGGGAAATATAACCTGATTGTTTATTCTACATCTTTGTCAACTAGCTGACCTAGAAGAGCTCTTTGACCCCTGATGCAGGCGTTTATACGTCGAAACACGGCCCGTGTCGGGTTTTCATCATAAATAAAGGACTACATTTTTCTCAATCCTGAAGGCCCAGTGTTTACTCTGTTTGTTTGTTTGTTTGTTTGCTTGCAAGAAGGGGGACAGATCAGAGGGAAAGAGAGAATGGATCCGGGAGGGGAGGGGAGGAGAGGAACGGAACCTGCAGGGGGAGAGGGCACCGGAAGCATCGTGATGGGGGGGCAGTTGCCGCCAAAGCAAGTTGGTTCAGGGCACCACTTTCTCTTGAACCGGCCCTGCTCCTCATTCTGTCCTCTTTCTCCTTCACCTACTACTGGCTAACTGCTCATTTGACCTAGTGATTGAACATCTCTAGTGTTTAAAACTGTCTCAAAAATATCACTTGACTCCTTAACTGGCTGATCCTGGATATCCAGTTTTGTAAAACCCAGCACTTACATGTGTAAGAATTTACATTTACACACGCAAGTTGCAAAATCAGCACTTGCACAGGCAAATCCCTTCATGATGTGTTGGTAAAATGGCTACTTCTTAGCCAGGATCAGGTGACCCTCAGGGGGAGGAATGCTGGCTTCGGCCTAACCCCTGGTAAGCCTTTTCTTGGTTGAGAGGTGCCCAGCTCTCCCACCGGTTGCCTTCTCAGGTGCCGTGGAGGACTTGCAGCTCATCTGCATATCCTCGGAGCCTTCGCCGGAGTGACTTCCAGGTCCGTTCCGATCCACTCGGGGCCTCTGCTCAAGGTGCCGCGCGCCGTTAGGCGCGCGAAAGCTTTCCTTCTAATATGTTCTGGGAGAAGAGGATATTTCTCTGGTAAGTGAACAAATTTTGCTTGTGCTTTCGGAACTTGAAGATTGGGGTTTAAAGGAGGAACTGTAAGTTAGTGATAGGCTGATATCCTTAATACTTTAGCAAGTTTTAAATTACGGAAAAACTCAAAAAACACTAAGATGGAGTCAGCAGTCCAGCAGCGAGAGGGGTGCTATCCAGTCTTTTGCATTGAGTGTCACATGTATGATTATCTCCCAATTGGTGAGGTGTCATATGTGTGTGCCCGATGCAAAGAGCTCCTAGCTCTCAGAGAACGTGTCCGTTCTCTTGAGGCTAGAGTAGCAGACTTGATGGAGCTGAGGGAGACAGAGAGGTACATAGAGGAGACCTACAGGGATGTTGTAGAGAAGTCCCACCTCCAGTCAGGTAGCCCCTGTGCTACCTTGGAGGAGGGAGGTCTCCTAGAAGAAGAGCATCACCCTGGTGAAGTAGGAAGTACTCCTGTAGCCAGGACCTGCCCACCAGGGGATGTATCATCCTTTCGCACCGAGGATATATCTCCAAATGTTGCCCGGGAGGGAAAGGTTAGGACAGCTGTTGTACTTGGTGATTCGATCATTAGGCATATAGATAGCTGGGTGGCTGGTGGACGTGAGGATCGCCTGGTGACTTGCCTGCCTGGTGCGAAGGTGGCGGACCTCACGCGTCACCTAGATAGGATTTTATATAGTGCTGGGGAGGAGACGGCTGTCTTGGTACATGTGGGTACTAATGACATAGGAAAATGTGGGAGAGAGGTTCTGGAAGCAAAATTTAGGCTCTTAGGTAGAAAGCTGAAATCCAGATCCTCCAGGGTAGCATTTTCTGAAATGCTACCTGTGCCACGTGCAGGGCCCAAGAGACAGGCAGAGCTCCAGAGTCTCAATGCGTGGATGAGACGATGGTGCAGGGAGGAGGGCAACATTCTGGGGAAGGGGGAGCCTATTCCGAAAGGATGGGCTCCATCTTAACCAGAGTGGGACCAGGCTGCTGGCATCGGCGTTTAAGAAGGAGATAGAGCAGCTTTTAAACTAGAAATGGGGGGAAGGCCGACAGTCGCTCAAAAGAGCATGGTTCGGGATAAGGTATCTTTCAAAGATATCACCATAACAGGGAAGATAGAGTATCCTGATAGTGAGGTTGCAAAAGAGATTGTAGTAGATCGGGTATCTTTAAATAACAATAAAAATCAGACAAAAGATTGCCAATTAATACTGTCAAGTACTAAGCATGATGTACAGTGGGGGAAATAAGTATTTGATCCCTTGCTGATTTTGTAAGTTTGCCCACTGACAAAGACATGAGCAGCCCATAATTGAAGGGTAGGTTATTGGTAACAGTGAGAGATAGCACATCACAAATTAAATCCGGAAAATCACATTGTGGAAAGTATATGAATTTATTTGCATTCTGCAGAGGGAAATAAGTATTTGATCCCCCACCAACCAGTAAGAGATCTGGCCCCTACAGACCAGGTAGATGCTCCAAATCAACTCGTTACCTGCATGACAGACAGCTGTCGGCAATGGTCACCTGTATGAAAGACACCTGTCCACAGACTCAGTGAATCAGTCAGACTCTAACCTCTACAAAATGGCCAAGAGCAAGGAGCTGTCTAAGGATGTCAGGGACAAGATCATACACCTGCACAAGGCTGGAATGGGCTACAAAACCATCAGTAAGACGCTGGGCGAGAAGGAGACAACTGTTGGTGCCATAGTAAGAAAATGGAAGAAGTACAAAATGACTGTCAATCGACAAAGATCTGGGGCTCCACGCAAAATCTCACCTCGTGGGGTATCCTTGATCATGAGGAAGGTTAGAAATCAGCCTACAACTACAAGGGGGGAACTTGTCAATGATCTCAAGGCAGCTGGGACCACTGTCACCACGAAAACCATTGGTAACACATTACGACATAACGGATTGCAATCCTGCAGTGCCCGCAAGGTCCCCCTGCTCCGGAAGGCACATGTGACGGCCCGTCTGAAGTTTGCCAGTGAACACCTGGATGATGCCGAGAGTGTTTGGGAGAAGGTGCTGTGGTCAGATGAGACAAAAATTGAGCTCTTTGGCATGAACTCAACTCGCCGTGTTTGGAGGAAGAGAAATGCTGCCTATGACCCAAAGAACACCGTCCCCACTGTCAAGCATGGAGGTGGAAATGTTATGTTTTGGGGGTGTTTCTCTGCTAAGGGCACAGGACTACTTCACCGCATCAATGGGAGAATGGATGGGGCCATGTACCGTACAATTCTGAGTGACAACCTCCTTCCCTCCACCAGGGCCTTAAAAATGGGTCGTGGCTGGGTCTTCCAGCACGACAGTGACCCAAAACATACAGCCAAGGCAACAAAGGAGTGGCTCAGGAAGAAGCACATTAGGGTCATGGAGTGGCCTAGCCAGTCACCAGACCTTAATCCCATTGAAAACTTATGGAGGGAGCTGAAGCTGCGAGTTGCCAAGCGACAGCCCAGAACTCTTAATGATTTAGAGATGATCTGCAAAGAGGAGTGGACCAAAATTCCTCCTGACATGTGTGCAAACCTCATCATCAACTACAGAAGACGTCTGACCGCTGTGCTTGCCAACAAGGGTTTTGCCACCAAGTATTAGGTCTTGTTTGCCAGAGGGATTAAATACTTATTTCCCTCTGCAGAATGCAAATAAATTCATATACTTTCCACAATGTGATTTTCCGGATTTAATTTGTGATGTGCTATCTCTCACTGTTACCAATAACCTACCCTTCAATTATGGGCTGCTCATGTCTTTGTCAGTGGGCAAACTTACAAAATCAGCAAGGGATCAAATACTTATTTCCCCCACTGTACTTAGGAACAACAAACATAGTTTGAAATGTCTATATGCGAATGCCAGGAGCCTAAGAAATAAGATGGGGGAGTTGGAATATATTGCACTAAATGAAAAATTAGATATAATAGGCATCTCTGAGACCTGGTGGAAGGAGGATAACCAGTGGGACACTGTCATACCGGGGTACAAATTATATCGTAGTGATAGGGTGAATCGGATTGGTGGAGGGGTAGCATTGTATATTAACGAGAGCCTTGAATCAAATAGATTGAAAATTCTGCAGGAAACAAAACACTCCTTGGAATCACTGTGGATTGAAATTCCATGTGCAAAGGGGAAAAGGATAGTGATAGGAGTGTACTACCGTCCGCCTGGCCAGGACGAACAGACGGATGCGGAAATGTTAAAGGAAATCAGGGACGCAAACAAACTGGGCAACACAATAATAATGGGGGATTTCAATTACCCGCATATAGACTGGGTTAATGTAACATCTGTACACGCAAGGGACATAAGATTTCTTGATGAACTCAAGGACAGCTTCATGGAACAGCTAGTTCAGGAGCCGACAAGAGAAGGAAAAATACTAGACTTAGTCCTTAGTGGTGCTCATGATCTAGTGCAGGGGGTAACGATACGAGGGCCGCTTGATAACAGTGATCATAATATGATCGGTTTTGATATTGGCATTGAAGGAAGTGAAACTAGGAAATCAAGTACGCTAGCGTTTAACTATAGAAAAGGTGATTACGACAAAATGAGAAAAATGGTGAAAAAAGACTGAAAGGAGCAGCTCGCAGAGTAAAAAACTTGCATCAGGCGTGGATGCTGTTTAAAAACACCATCCTGGAGGTTCAGGACAAATATATTCCACGTATTAGAAAAAAGGGAAAAAGACTAAACGTCAGCCGGCGTGGCTAAACAGTAAGATAAAGGAAATCATTAGAGCCAAAAAACAATCCTTCAGAAAGTGGAGAAGAGAACCAACTGAAAGTAACAGGATAGATCATAAGGAATGCCAAGCCAAATGCAAAGCGGAGATAAGGAGGGCAAAAAAGGACTTTGAGAAGAAATTAGCGTTGGAAGCAAAAATACATAGTAAAAATTTTTTTAGATACATTAAAAGCAGGAAACCGGCCAAAGAGTCGGTTGGGCCGCTGGACGAAATGGTGTTAAAGGGGCGATCAAGGAGGACAAAGCCGTAGCGGAGAAATTAAATGAATTCTTTGCTTCGGTCTTCACCGAGGAGGATTTGGGGGGGACACCGGTGCCGGAAAGAATATTTGAAGCGGGGGAGTCGGAGAAACTAAACAAATTCTCTGTAACCTTGGAGGATGTAATGGGTCAGTTCAGCAAGCTGAAGAGTAGTAAATCACCGGGACCTGATGGTATTCATCCCAGAGTATTAATAGAACTAAAAAATGAACTTGCGGAGCTACTGTTAGAAATATGCAATCTGTCCCTAAAATCGAGTGTAGTACCGGAAGACTGGAGGGTAGCCAATGTTACTCCGATTTTTAAGAAGGGTTCCAGAGGAGATCCGGGAAATTATAGACCGGTGAGTCTGACGTCGGTGCCGGGCAAGATGGTGGAGGCTATTATTAAGAATAAAATTGCAGAGCATATACAAAAACATGGACTGATGAGACAAAGTCAGCACGGATTTAGTGAAGGGAAGTCTTGCCTCACCAATCTAATGCATTTTTTTGAGGGGGTAAGCAAACATGTGGACAATGGGGAGCCGGTTGATATTGTATATCTGGATTTTCAGAAGGCGTTTGACAAAGTGCCGCACGAAAGACTCCTGAAGAAATTGCAGAGTCATGGAATCGGAGGTAGGGTATTATTATGGATTAAGAACTGGTTGAAAGATAGGAAGCAGAGAGTAGGATTGCGTGGCCAGTATTCTCAGTGGAGGAGGGTAGTTAGTGGGGTCCCGCAGGGGTCTGTGCTGGGTCCTTTGCTTTTTAATGTATTTATAAATGACCTAGGGATGGGAATAACTAGTGAGGTAATTAAATTCGCCGATGACACAAAATTATTCAGGGTCGTCAAGTCGCAGGAGGAATGTGAACGATTACAGGAGGACCTTGCGAGACTGGGAGAATGGGCGTGCAAGTGGCAGATGAAGTTCAATGTTGACAAGTGCAAAGTGATGCATGTGGGTAAGAGGAACCCGAATTATAGCTACGTCTTGCAAGGTTCCGCGTTAGGAGTTACGGATCAAGAAAGGGATCTGGGTGTCGTCGTCGATGATACGCTGAAACCTTCTGCTCAGTGTGCTGCTGCGGCTAGGAAAGCGAATAGAATGTTGGGTGTTATTAGGAAGGGTATGGAGTCCAGGTGTGCGGATGTTATAATGCCGTTGTATCGCTCCATGGTGCGACCGCACCTGGAGTATTGTGTTCAGTACTGGTCTCCGTATCTCAAAAAAGATATAGTAGAATTGGAAAAGGTACAGCAAAGGGCGACGAAAATGATAGTGGGGATGGGACGACTTTCCTATGAAGAGAGGCTGAGAAGGCTAGGGCTTTTCAGCTTGGAGAAGAGACGGCTGAGGGGAGATATGATAGAAGTGTATAAAATAATGAGTGGAATGGATCGGGTGGATGTGAAGCGACTGTTCACGCTATCCAAAAATACTAGGACTAGAGGGCATGAGTTGAAGCTACAGTGTGGTAAATTTAAAACGAATCGGAGAAAATTTTTCTTCACCCAACGTGTAATTAGACTCTGGAATTCGTTGCCGGAGAACGTGGTACGGGCGGTTAGCTTGACGGAGTTTAAAAAGGGGTTAGATAGATTCCTAAAGGACAAGTCCATAGACCGCTATTAAATGGACTTGGAAAAATTCCGCATTTTTAGGTATAACTTGTCTGGAATGTTTTTACGTTTGGGGAGCGTGCCAGGTGCCCTTGACCTGGATTGGCCACTGTCGGTGACAGGATGCTGGGCTAGATGGACCTATGGTGTTTCCCAGTATGGCACTACTTATGTACTTATGTACTTATGACGTACTACACAATACAGGTATATGCATACACACCCTTAGAAACAGTTTGCATCCCTGGCTCTTAACTGGGCCTGCCCTAGTCATTTCTACACATGGCAGCTCCACAAAATGGTGTCTGATTGGGGAGGGGGGGCGAGGGGGGCAGGCTTAATCCCAGTAGGTTGGGTAGAGGATCAGATGCTAGGAGCTGATCAAAGGAGAGGATCTCATGCCAGGTGGTGATCAGAGTAGGAGGCTGGCACTAGTCTTTACACCTGCCCCTGCAACCAGGTACGTGTGAGCCTCAGGGCAGGTGAAAATGATGTCTATAAATTTTAATATCAATTTGTATTCCCCTTGTAAAATTGCAGTGATATGTTAGGCCCACCTCCATTGCCCAGCCATGCCTATATGCAATCCATGTATGATATGAAACCCCAAATGTAAATGGTGGCTTTCCAAAATTTCTATTTGAATGTGTAGGTGGATCTACCACTACAAAAGCTGATATTTACACATGGGGATTCTTCTAAAATAGAATGTACAATAAAAGAAATAGACACCTTAGGGGTGTAATTATCAACATGGGCTAATGTTAAGACGTGTTATTTTACCACTAACTTCTGATGTTTTATCACAGGTTCCATTTTATGCAATGAGACCTACGTATTCATAACTGGGGTTAAATGTAACATAACATATGCTAACTGTTGCCCACACTGATAACTTTCCTCCTTAATGACTTTTGCAGGGAAAGGAGGCAGTGGGGGAGGGGAACTGCAAGATGGGAAAGGCATGCTTCATGGGATTATTTCTATTGTGTGTGTGTGTGTGTATATGTATATATATATATATATATATATACACACACACACACACACACATATATATATATATATATATATATATATATATATATATATATATATATACATATACACACACACATATACACACACATACACATATAAATATATATACATATATATTGAACATATAATAATTATGAGACCTCGTCAATAATCAGAAGGACACTGGGATTAGGTGAATATGAGAAATTAGCTCTCAAAGTTTATTAATTACTCACCAAAAGCAGGATTCATCAAAGTGCATAAATCAGTCATTTCATTTCTCATATTGGGATAGCAGCGCTCCATGACACAACAGGTGCCGTCACAGTTTACTGTATTCTCCGACTGACTTAACAAATTGCCAGTATTTATACTTTCCTTCTACCATTGTTTTCTATTAGCCTATACATTTGGCCACCTGCAATTTCATCATAATTGGCACATACATCCAATTATGGCCAAGTTTCAACTTTAGTAAGTTTGCTTATCTTCAAGCTTCGCTCAGCTCCCCTCTAAATTCAACTTTTCTGCACCTGGCCTTATCTTTGCCCAATTATCTCTTATCGAAGTTTCTCAAAATGCCTATGTCCAGCTGTATGTTACACAATCCTTGCCAACTCTGTAACTCTGCCAAGCTTCATCAGGCTGTCACATTTCTTCTAGTAAAATATCAAGTGTGAGAGATCCTATGATTTTACAGGCCTAGTTTGCTAGAAAGCCTGAACCTGTTTTTTTACTGCAGCCAATTTGTGACAGTTATCTACAATACATATACATATATATATATATACACACACACACACTCATACATACATAGAGAGACGTGTGTGTGTGTGTGTGTGTGTGTGTGTGTGTGTGTGTGTGTGTGTGTGTGTGTGTGTGTGTGTGTGAGTTACGTGACTGTGGGATGGAGTACATGCATGATAGAAAACAAATGAGAGCGAAGGGTAGTTTGAAGAAGTATAATTCTCTAACTCAGTTGTTCCCAAATCTGATCCTGGAGGCACCCCAGCCAGTCAGGTTTTCAGGATATCCACAGTGAATATTAATGAGAGAGATTTGCATGCACTGCCTCCACCTCATGCAGATCTCTAATTTATTTATTCATTTAGATTTTGCTCACACCTTTTTCAGTAGTAGCTCAAGGTGATATTTCTCTGTCCCAGGAGGGCTCACAATCAAAGTTTGTACCTGAAGCAAGGGAGGGTTAAGTGACTTGCCCAAGATCACAAGGAGCAGTAGCGGGATTTGAACCGACCACCTCTGGATTGAAAGACCGGTGCTCTAACCACTAGGTCACTAATGAATATTAATTGTGGGTATCCTGAAAACCTGGCTGGCTGGGGTGCCTCCAGGATCAGGTTTGGGAACCACTGTTCTAACTGCTATGCTACAATGCAGCAATGCCTCTGCTGCTATTGCTGCAACAATTCTTGCATATAAATGCTTTGGGCTATGGGGTGGGGGCAGGGGCTTTATTTCTCTTGAACACCTAGTTTTATCTGCACCACTGTCAAACTTAAATGCGTCATTTCATTGGTTTTTCTCTCCATGCCAAATCGGATCCCTTTCCACTACATTTTCAGAAAGTTATTTTGCCCCCAGACAGACATTTTTTCAACTACTTATAGTTGATTTCTTCAATTGGGTTAGAACGAATAAAAACTGCATCTGTATCAGTCCACTTTACTGCCCAGTATAATTTAGATGAGGGTTATTGACCTATGTCTGCATAAATTCTATCGGCATCTATATGGAAGTGGCATTCAGTTAGTATAAGCATCTTTGGTGCTCCCATTCATTTTGTATGAGCATTTTTTAGCTCGCTTTATTGTTTATGATTGCCTGCTTTCTATTTGCATATCAAAAATCTGCAGTACAGGATGAAACAATTCATTCCAGCCAGTCATCCTTCAGTAGACACTAGCACAACAGACACTATAAATGCCCTAATTCTATGTCTGTCTGAAAGATGGATCGTCCAATGATTTCTCCTCTAGATTAGTAAGGTCCGCCATGATGAAAAGAGAAGATAATTTGTTCTGCACTGTGATAACCCAGCTTAGTGTGTATGTCCTTAAAGAAAAAAAAAGAAAAAGGTGACTATTATTATCAAAAAAACTTAGAGAGCTGAGTGTATCAGATTTCAAAGGGTATTGCAATCCATGCAGTAATTTGTAGTCACGTTAAGCACTGCTGAATGTTAAAGGACAAATGCTAATACAATATATAAAGCTAGCTTATCATATTAAGAAGCTAATGATGTATGATGTGACTTGGATTGGAAACCATAATGAAGATCTTGGATTAAGATCTTAGCCAGTGGATACTTGGCATGCTTGCAGAATTATAAATGTTTTAAGCACTGGTTCTTGATATCTAAATCAAAACAGAATTACAGAGCACAGTATGATCTGTCACTCTGGTGAGGGGCACGGAAATGCAATAAAATAAAACAGTCTAAGTATGTGATTTTTGCAGGAATACCTTTTTTTTTTTTTACTGAAGTCAGTTGGGGAAATTATTCAACAACCTGGTCACGTGCTACAAAGGCACAGTCATATCAGTGGTACAAAGTAAGTAGTAGGTACAAATTCATCTCGTTCATATTTATTATGGATATCCTGAAAACCTAAGTTTGTCCCAAGGACTGAGTTGAGAACTCCTGCGCTATATAACCTTTTTATCCTTCCTGGATCCCTTCGTTTATTCTCAGTCCTATACCTAGACAGAAACAGAGATTTTTCTTTATATATGGATGGTTCATGGTATATTAATCATAAGTACTGTAGCTCAATTATCTGGAAATGACTCACGCCTTTGCAAGGACACATGGCTCACATGATTAATATTATGATCTATTTCTCTCAACCTGCTCTAAGGAACAGTCCTAAAAAGCTGCCAGTGTAAGGAGATGACTGGCTAATAGCATTTTCACCAACACTGTCTTGCAATCTGCTCTTTGATTGCCATGAAGAGTAATTTGTTTGTGAGCTTCCACCCCTGTCTGTGGAAGAGCAGATGGGCACCTCTTGCACGCAAACCAACCCTGTGGTGGAGAGAAGGTTCATCCTGGTCGTAAAAACTACTACATATCCACCATTCTGCCACTGTTCATTCCCAACATTTTCTCTTGCAACATGAGTCAGGAATGCAATTTTTTTTTTCATTCTCCACTCTGTGTAACGTGGAAGGGCATAATCGAAAGGGGTGCCCAAGTTTTCCTGAGAACGTCCTCGCAGGACGTCCCGGCAAAGGGGCGGGGAAACTACTACTACAAATCTTTCATTTCAATAATACGTTCGGGGATGCCTCCAGGATCAGGTTTGAGAACCACTGCTCTAACTGCTATGCTACAATTCAGCAATGCTTCTGCTGCTATTGCTGGAACAATTTATTGCATATAAATGCTTTGGGCTATGGGGTGAGGGTGGGGGCAGGGGCTTTATTTCTCTTGAACACTTAGTTTTATCTGCACCATTGTCAAACTTAAATGTGTCATTTCATTGATTTTTCTCTCCATGCCAAAGCTGATCCCTTTCCATTACATTTAGGTTGTCCCTAGAGATGGTCGTCCTTAGACTTGGTCATTTATGATTTTCGGCGATAATGGAAACTAAGGACACCCATCTCAGAAACGACCAAATGCAAGCCCTTTGGTCATGGGAGGAACCAGCATTCGTAGTGCACTGGTCCCCCTGACATGCCAGGACACCAACTGGGCACCCTAGGGGGCACTGCAGTGGACTTCAGAAAGAGCTCCCAGGTACATAGCTCCCTTACCTTGTGTGCTGAGCCCACCAAAACCCACTACCCACAACTGTACACCACTACCATAGCCCTTACAGGTGAAGGGGGGCACCTACACGTGGGTACAGTGGGTTTCTGGTGGGTTTTGGAGGGCTCACATTTACCACCACAAGTGTAACAGGTGGCGGGGGGATAGGCCTGGGTCCGCCTGCCTGAAGTGCACTGCACCCACTAAAACTGCTCCAGGGACCTGCATACTGCTGTGATTGACCTGAGTATGACATTTGAGGCTGGCACAAAATATTTTAAAACTATTTTTTGAGGGTGGGAGAGGGTTAGTGACTACAAGGGGAGTAAGAGGAGGCCATCCCCGATTTCCTCTGGTGGTCATCTGGTCAGTTCGGGCACCTTTTTGTGCCTTGGTCGTAACAAAAAAAAAAAGGACCAAGTAAAGTTGTCCAAGTGCTCATCAGGGACAACCTTTTTTTTCGATTATGGGTCGAGGACGCTCATGTGTTAGCAACACCCAAGTCCCGCCTTCACTACTCCCCCAGGAACTTTGGTCGTCCCCACGACGGAAAGCAGTTGGGGATGCCCAAAATCGGCTTTCGATTATGCCGATTTGGGCGACCCTGGGAGAAGGAAGCCCATCTTCCGATTTCTGTTGAAAGATGGGCGTCCTTCTATTTCAAAAATAAGCTTGATAGTAACATAGTAAATGACGGCAGATAAAGACCTGTACAGTCCATCCAGTCTACCCAACAAGATAAACTCATTTGCATGGTATGTGATACTTTATAACATCATTTGTTATGCACACCTAACCATAGGCGTAGACTGGGGGGGGGGGCGAGGGGGGGCAATGCCCCCCCAAACGACGATGACGTGAACTGGCGCTAGAATGAAAAAAAAAAAAAAAAACAAGCAGGCACGCGCTCGTCTCCGTCCGCTTCGCTGCTTCCCTGCCCTCTCTGTCTGCGTCCCGCCCGAAAGGAAATGACATCAGAGGAAGGCGGGACGCAGACAGAGAGGGCAGGGAAGCAGCGAAGCAGACGGAGACGAGCGTGTCTATAATCTACCCCCTCTCTTCCTACCCTCCGGCGCAGGCAGCACCAATCTTCTCTAAGCCTTTCTTGTTCCTGGCAGCGGTAGCGACGTACACGCTGCCTTCAGCTCTGCCCCGAAGCCTTCTCTTCAAGTTCCTGTTCCCTGGAAACAGGAACTTGAAGAGAAGGCTTCCGGGGCAGACCGAAGGCAGCGTGTACGTCGCTACCGCTGCCAGGAACACAGAAAGGCTGAAGAAGACTGCTGCCTGCACCGGAGGGAGGGAGGAAGAGAGGGGGTAAACGGAGTCACGATCCTGGACCTCGCGGGGGGGGGGGGGGCAGCAGAGGGAAGATGAATGGGACTGGGAGGGTGGAGAGCAGAGGGAAGGAGTAAGAGATGGATGGGACTGGGAGGGGTGGGAAGCAGAGGGAAGGAGCAAGAGATGGATGGGACTGGGAGGGGTGGGTGGGTGGGGAGCAGAGGGAAGGAGTAAGAGATGGATGGGACTGGGAGGGGTGGGTGGGGAGCAGAGGGAAGGACCAGGAATTGGATTGGACTGGACTGGGAAAGGAGGTCAGAGGGAAGGAGCAGGAGATGGATGGGACTGGGAGGGTGGGAAGCAGTGGGAAGGAGCAGGAGATGGATGGGACTGGGAGGGTGGGGAGCAGAGGGATGGACCAGGAGATGGATGGGATTTGGAGAGGTCAGGCACAGCAGAGGGAAGGAGCAAGAGATGGATGGGACGGAGGGATGGTGAGCAGAGGGAAGGAACAGAAGATGGATGGGACTGGGAGGGGTGGGGAGCAGCGGGAAGGAGCAAGAGATGGTTGGGACTGGGAGGGGTGGGGAGCAGAGGGAAGGAGCAAGAGATGGATGGGACTGGGAGGGTGGGGAGCAGAGGGAAGCCTACTGGAAAGAAGACACTGCATAAAACAGAAGACACTGGGATCAAAGCGAATAGAAAAACTAAATGATCAGACAACAAAGGTAAATAAAAGTTTATTTTATTCATAATTTATTAATTGAAATGTGTCAGCTTTTTGAAATGTGCATCTGTGATATTTTGCCTGTAAATTTCATTTCCTTCCTCCATATTAGCATATTCATTTGCATATGTATATATGCAAATGATATGCTAATATGCTCCGCCCATTCTTTGCCCCCCCCAAATGAAACAGTCAAACTACGCCTATGACACCTAACATAGTGGCCCTTGTACTAAAGCACAGATATTAGCGAACACTAAATGCTGTGCGTCCTATTTTTAAACTGTAGACTACATGACAGCACATGGTAATGGTCCCTTAGCACTTGCTAAACTTTAATAAAAGAGCCCCATAGTCAATCCTACTTCGCTATGCTGCAACTAAGGCTGCCCATTGTCATGGCCCAAAGACATCCCAGCTGTCATTCTGGTGCCAAGTAAAACTGGCTGAAGGAAAAAACAGTGAGAATGGAGGATGATCAAGGGTACTGAGAAGGAATAGGAATGAGAGAGAGGTGAGGCAAAAACAGGGGTGAGGGATACTTATGTTTATTCCCAATTTTGAAGTACAGCAAAAAGCACCAGCAGCCTTCAGAAACGGGACACAGTTCTATTTATTGTAAAAATCGATATTCCAATATGGACACGACGTGGGCCGTGTTTCTGCGCATAGCACCTGCATCAGGGGTCAAATGTTTATTAAGGAATGGAGCGACTTTATGACTTCAATACATCAAGCAACTACCTTATAGAACAGATGGAATATCGTCCTATTTCACAAGGAAGAGATCTGATTGCTGCATATAGCATTCATCTCACATTACAGCATATTTGACTGCTGACGCAGGCGCTGTGCGTCAAAACATGGCCTGTGTCAGGTCCATATTGGAATATCGATTTTTACAATAAATAGAACTGTGTACCATTTTTGATGGCTTCTGGTTCTTTTTGCTGTATTTTGGATTTTGTTCTGTACTTTGGACCCTCTCTGTATTGCTATATTCCCAATTTTGATACACTACAATTCATACATTTATCAAAGTGGTATACAATACCAAACATAAGTAAAGTAAAAAGGAGAAAAAAATGGGAAAAATGTAAAATGAGGTGATTTTGTTTTTCATTTGTACTAATGTAAGGAGGAAGGAGGTGGAATTACAAAACTCCAAGGGGCCATTTTAAAAATACTGCCTGCTAAAAAGGAAGTACCACCAGGCTACTGCAACAGCCTGGTGGTAGTTCCCACCCCCAGCACGCTGTCATAATTTTTTATTTTTGTAGAGTTGGTGTGTACCTGGTGGTAATTGGACAGTGCTGCGCGCTGCCCGCTGCCCGGTTACCGCTGGGTTAGTACTGGAATCCTTACTGCCACCTCAATGGGTGGCAGTAAGGGCTCCCCTCCGAAGTGGCCATGCAACAAGTGCTTCACTTGCAGCATGGCCATTTCCTGAAGTAAAACCTACCTTTTACCCACTGTGGTACAAGGGGGCCTTGGCGTGCGTCAAAAACATGTGCCAATGCCAGTGTAGGCCTCCTTTTGCTGCAGCTTGGTAAAAGGGGCTCCAAATTACTAAGGGTCAACTTGTAGACAGAGATTAGGGAAAAACAGAATTGCTCAACAATTATTTCCATTTGTTAGACACAGAAGAAAATCCCAGCAAAGGTCTGGGAATGTTTGACAAAGATACATATGGGAATGACACATATATGGAATAGTTCATGGCAGAACGATTATGAACATCTTGCGAAACTGATCGTGGACAAAGCCATGGGACTGGATAAAATACATCCCAAGATACTGGGGGATCTTAAGATGTTTTGGTAGGCCTTCTAAAGGGTGTGTTTAATGGATTCTTGAAGGCTGGAGAAGTTCCCCAGGATTGGAGAAAGGTTGATATGATCCCGCTTCACAAAGGTGGCAAAAGAGAAGAGGCAGAGAACTATAGACCAGTCAGCCTTATTGTGGTGGTGGGGGGGGGGGGGGGGGGGAGGGGGTTAACAGAGACACTGCTGAAGGAAAGGATAGTCAAGGTTAGTCAGCTTTCTGTAATCCAATGAGTTACAAGACCTCAGGGCAAATTTATTTTACCAAAGACAAATCATGTCAAACAAATCTGATTTCTTTGACTGGGTGACCAAAGTATTGCATCAAGGGCGATTTCAGCAAAGCTTTGATACTGTTCCTCATAAGAGATGCATAAAGAAACTGAGTGGCTTGTGAGTGGGACCTGAGGTAGTACACTAGATCAGAAATTAGTCAACTGATAAGTAGCAGAAGTTGGTGGTCAATGGAATTCACTTAAAAGAAAGGTGAATAGTGGAGTGCCTGGGGGGTCTATCCTGGAGCAGATTTTGTTCAATATATTTGTCAGCCCAGTATGCTTTCAACAATGGCCAATCCAGGTCACAAGTGACAGAATTCCAAAAAGTAGCAAGATTTTTTGCTATTGATCTTAGGGATAAGTAATGGCTTTTCTCTGGAGTTCGTAAAACACAACACGCATAGGCAACCTTTCCAGGTGTGCTTGGAAATTCTTTTTAATCAAGCATGTGGCTCCCAAAATGATGGGAAATATTTCTGTTATCTGTCTGCCATATTTTCATAGTCTCAGACTGCATTTCTTGGTATTTGAGAATCTTCTGTCTCCACATGATTCACAGAGTAGTGTCACGAAGGGGATAAGAGAACGGGGGGGGGGGGGGGGGGGGTACTGACGGAGAAGATAAGGCCCAGAGGAAGGGACAACCCAAATTCTTAGCTCAGGGAGTTTCACATGTCAGGAGAAAGCATAGATCATTTTCCCCAGAGGGCTGGAGGCAGGGTAAAAACTACGATTCCCAGCAGCCCTTGAGGAAGTCTTACAACAGAATCAAAGACTTCCAGCAGCCCCCAGTGGAGCCCAAGGGAAAGGCAGGTAAAGGTGAAACCCAAGACATGGAGGGGAGACCAGGAATGGAAGGGGAGCCTCTAAGTAGAGCTAATCAGGAGGAGGAGGATCAGCTGGGGAATGGGTGGGGTGAGGAGCCCATGGCATGGAAGGGGGAAGAAAAGGAGGAAGAAGTGAGGCAAGAGGAGCAAATGGAGATTGCAGCTATGGCAAGATCCACAAGTAAAAGGTTCAGACAGCAGGTAACCGCTTGGTGCGGGGTCTTGGTAAACAAGGGAAGGCAGTGGCTATCCTGGAGGAGCCAGGGAGCGACGGGGTTAAGTGGGAGGAAGCCAGGAGATAGAGGGCCAGAGGAGGGAAGGCACCCCTAGGATCTCCCTGCCTCTGAACTGCTGATGGGATTTCTAAACTGCTTTTGTGAACTGCCTGTTTAGAAGTGCTTGTTTTCTTTGAACTGCTTTGTTTTTCTTTGCGGAACGTTTTTTGCTTTTGGGATTACTTATTTTGAATTGCATCATTGGGACTGCTGAGATTCATGTTCTGTTGGTTTATGAATTGCATTTTTGCATTTTTGAAGCTGTGGAGATTCCTGAACTGCTTTGCTTCTGGAACTGCATTATTAAAAACTACTTTTTCTAAACTGTTTTTGGGATTGCATTCTTGAAACCGCTGGGATAATTTCCCTGGCGGATATCTCGGGAGCTGTGCTGGAATAGTACTACTGATGTACCTCAGGTCGGAGGGTACACCTGGAGGATTACAGGGAGTTGTACCTAAGTGGAATATCATATAGAAAACTTGGGCCGGAGGCCAGAGTTTTCTGAGAGGAACGGAGGGATCCTTCACAGTAGTCACTTGGGACTGATACCTCTATGAAAAGCCTTTCTAGTGTTTTTCTTTTACAATTTTGTTAACAATATAATAGTAGTAAAATAAAAATATAAGCATAAATACAATCGCTGAGGCCAACTTCAAGATAGGCAAACTGAGTCCTAATAATAAAAATAACATGATGCAGTGCAAGAAATATTCACTTTAAAAGAGCACAGCAGAACAATCTTACAACATAAATAAGATAAATGTTAGCAGGGTACAAATGATGCATCATAATAGGAAGCATGGAAAAACATCCCTTTATTCCCAAGCAAAGAGCGGAAAGTTCTAGCAAGTTTACAAGTTGTTCATCTGAAGAACCAGTTAGAGCACAAAGTAGTAGCTTACCAATCAATGGCACTGGGATACATTTTTCAAGAAAATATGGGAATATTTTTTTTCATTTAATACATGGTTAAGGTCTGGGACTTGTTGGCAGTTAGCATAGCCGAGTTAAAAAAAAACCCCAAACAAATCAAAAGCAGCAGCAAAGGTTCGGATGAACATAGGTTTGGATGAATTCCTGGATGTAACATCCATATACTGTTATTAAGGTATACCTGGGAAATCCCTGGGGGTAAGCAGCATGGGATCTTTCCACTTTTTAAGATTCTGCCAGGTACATATGATCTGGATTGACCAACGTTGGAAGAAGGATATTGGACTAGATGAACCTTTTGGTCTGGTCCAGTACAGCAGTTCTTATGTTCTTAGCTTCTAAAACAGAGGTGTCCAAGTTCTTCCAAGTGAGCCACATGATAAGAAATCCATATGTTTTCAGGCTACATGACTATTTAAGCATGTTATAACTTGATTTGTGTGAATCTATTCTGAAAATGTCATTTCAAATTTACCAAATACCTCTGCAAAGCTTCAAAATCATGTGTGCTAATTAGGTTACTTTTTCCTAAACATCTCAAGTGGGCTGAATCCAAATGTTAAGTGGGCCACATTTGGCCCTCAGGCTGCACATTGGACAACTCTGCTCTAAATAATGGGTCATGTGAATTGTTTTTTCATGAGGGGGATTACTTGCCTCACCAACTGGCAAAGGGTATAAGGAATTCTCACTGGCTTCCCAATAAGGAAAGCAGGGAAAATTTTATATGAAGTCAGAGTTCATAAAAAGGAGAATTTGTAAGGAAAAGTTCCCAACAACAGCACATTCCTACTTCTGGGACTCAAGTTACTCTGGCTTTTCCTCATTCATCAGAAAGCAGTTAAGGTGTGCTCTAAGGACACTGCACTCTTCCATCATGTCTTTGTGCAAGGCCATGTTTTGTGGAATAACACAGAGCAAATATCAAGAGAGATTAACATATCTTGGACCAAGAAATCAGTTTGTTTTTCATGTTGATGTATTTTATCTTAGAATTGGTAAACCACAGCATTATTATTTTTCAAAATCAGCAAATTCAATGAATTGTAGCTGTAGAACATGTAATAAGTAGTTGCATATTCTTGCTTTTAATTACCAAATGATGCCACTCTCATAGGGTTTATCTACAAAGATAAGCAGTACACTGTTAGGAGATTTGGAAAGTGTAGTATTGCTTTAATTTTCTTTAAAGAAAG
Organism: Microcaecilia unicolor; assembly: GCF_901765095.1. Taxonomy (NCBI): domain Eukaryota; kingdom Metazoa; phylum Chordata; class Amphibia; order Gymnophiona; family Siphonopidae; genus Microcaecilia; species Microcaecilia unicolor. The sequence continues at coordinate 159,615,984 of NC_044040.1, read as the reverse complement.
ATCTTTATTGTATTTGCCATGGAATACAGTTACCTTTGTGGAAAAGTTAAGTATTTTTTTTTCATCACAGCTACATGTTAGATTTTGGAGAAGATGAACAAAATGATCAAATGGGATAGTATCAGAAACTGCTTGACAGAAAGCTGTCCTCAGTGGGAGTCCTCAAGGCCCATCAACAGGATGAATTTACTTCAAGTATTACACATTCAGATGCAAATTAGTCTCATGCACATGTAAATTGGATATCCTAAAAAGCTGACAAGTAAGTGGATCTTGAGGGCTGAACCTGTGAACCACAATCATCAGCTGAAAATGAGCAAAGATCTCAAGCCTTTGATTGAGTTATAATTAGACCATAATAGAGATAGAGAGGGAGCGGGAGTCAGAAAATTGGGTTAAATGTTCATTCTTTCTAAAACAAAGACAATATTCAGTGGTATACTCACTGTTTAACTTTAAAATATATAACTTACGCATTTAAAGTGCTGGCATTGAAAATCTATCTATAACAAGGTGTCCTTTTACTAAGCCGTGGTAAGCACTAACATGTGCTTACTACAGAGTTGCACGGGGACAGAAATCTAACCCGTCCCCGCGTGGATCTAACCTGTCCCTGCCTGTCCCCATGGGGAGTCTAACCCGTTCCCACTGCAAGTAAACTCCTCCATCCCAGCTCCTTGCCCTTGCTGTATCGCAGTCACCTTGACCCCCCCCCCCCCCACCCCAAGAAAGCCAGATTCTACAAGCAGTAAAAATTCTAGTAAAAGAAACATAAATCATTTTCTTCTGTACTTTGCTAAGACAGCAGATGTACAGATTAGCAGGACCTAAAATAGTCCAAAACAAGTAAAGTCAGAAACAACACAGTTTATACTTAATTGTTCAACTGCCCTTAGGATTCACCTTTGGGTTTAAAAGCAAGACCATTGTGCATGTAAGGTCTGGATAAACAAATTAAAGCAAAGTTTAAAGCAAATGCCCTTAATATGTAATACTTGGTAGCAATAATGAAACAGTGATAGTATATTCACTTAGCAAGCAGCCTGAGACAACAGATTTATTTTCCACTGAACATAATTAACGTTGTATAAACCTGGCGGCTAATAGTGTGCTGAACTGGACAATGTTTTCACATTTAGACTGACACTGGACAGAACTTCTGCATGAAGGAAACCCTTCCCTCATTAATCAATACCTCTCTGTGAAATAGTAGTAATAAAAAAGGCAAGTGCATTTTTATAATATACCACTGCAATCCACAAAACAAAAGGAGCAAATTCCCATGTGCTATCTTTTTCTTTTAATGTAGGCATAGGAAAAAAAATATCTTAAATGCTCCCAGGTTTCAACTTAATTCTTGTTTAATGTGGGATATAAATGTAATAAATAAGTAAATAAATGGATAGAACCTCTGAATGTTGAGCACCTGATACTCATAACATGATATCTATCTTAGTGGGCAAAAACAGTGGAGAAAAAAAGGAATCTTCTCGCAGATGGTGTCCAACAAACTTCTTTATTTCAACAAACTTCAAAATTTTAATAGCAGTAAACACCTGACATGACTCATATTTTGGCCCTACCGGCCTGCATCAGGGGTCTAGGAATTAAGTCAAATCCTACATATTCCCAGAAATATCATCAGATAAAATCTACACTCGAAATCCTAAAATCCATCAAGTGGAAGATGCTTCCAAAACGACTTCCTAATTCTGTTATTTACATATCATCACTTGAATGTAGGACTTATGTAGTCAGTACCTGAATTTTACCATCCTATTTCTGCCTCAAACTATACAACATTTTAAATGTATAACTGGCCATTTTGTGAATGAAATGGCCAAAGTTAAAGCTACAACAATGAGTAAGTTAAAAACAAACATACACGTATGAGGTCAGCCTTATTCTATTCATATAAATCTAAAGATATTCAAAATGATATGCTGAAATCTGACCAGTCTATTGGGATACAAATTTGCTATGACAAGGAAATTTTATTGCACACATATCTACAGTAAATATATGCTCATCAAATTAGTATTTGGAATAGCTAGAAGTCCCCATGGTAACATATTTTTTCTTAAGTTTCACAGTAATTAAGACAGTTCCTATTCTGTTACAATGCTTATAAGAACTCACTGGATTAAAATAATCTACCATTTCATTCTGTTTGTGGGTATAGCAAGGGTATTTTTACGTTCCATTTTCTCGCATTTGGTATCCTCATCGAGTATTATATGTGGATTTATATCTGGCGATATAAGTAAAAACTTGGAATCAATTTTTTATTCATTCAAACAGTACAAACACCAGGGGGCACTCAATGAAATTGTATGGAAATACTTTTAAAACAAATAGGAGGAAATATTTTTTTCACTCAAAGAATAGTTAATCTCTGGAATTCACTCTCAGAGGATGTGGTAACAGCAGTTAGCATATCTGGGTTTAAAAAAGGTTTGGAAAAGACCATAGAGTCTGCTAATGAGACAGACATAAGGAAGCCACTGCTTGCCCTGGGATTGGTAGAATGGAATGGTGCAACTATCTGAGTTTCTGCCAGCTTCTTGTGACCAGGATTGGCCATTGTTGGAAGCAGGATACTGGACTAGATGGACCATTGGTCTGAACCAGTATGACTATTCTTATGTTCTTATATATGCACCAATCTCTATTAGTGTGAATTAATTAGATTAAAAAAGTCTAAGTAAGCCCTAGAAGAAATCAGAAACCAACAAAAATAAATGTAGCTTCAAATCGTCACGCAAAGCAACTTTCTCAGTAAAGGAAGGATCATACTTGAAGGCATCATTCATCCAGTACTTATATCAGAGTCATTTATACTTGAAGCCTGTACTTTTTTTTTTCTTTTTAATTTTACACCAATATCATCTCAGACATATAGGGCTAGCTTCTACAAACAGTGTTCTGATGGGGACCAGAAAAGATTGGATCTAAGTATGAATCTATAAAGGGTGAAACCCTTTATAGAATCATGCCTAGTGCCAATTTCCACACTCTAACTTTGGGCATCAGACTACACTTGCAGAAACCTGGTGTCAATGCTGGTGCCCAAGTTGGGAGCACTGATCCATTATTTTGTAACAATGCACACTTTTTGGAACACCCCAAAACACCCATGAGGTGCATAATCGAAAGGGACACCCAAGTTTTGTTGAGGACGTCCTCGCAACATGTCCTGATAGAGGGGCGGGGAAACCCGTATTATCGAAACAAGATGGACATCCATCTTTCGTTTCGATAATACAGTCGGGGACGCCCAAATCTTAAAATTTAGGCCATTCTTAGTGATGGTCATCCCTAGACTTGGTCATTTCTGATTTTCACCGATAATGGAAACCAAGGACGACCATCTCAGAAATGACCAAATGCAAGCCCTTTCGTCGTGGGAGGAGCCAGCATTCATAGTGCACCGGTCCCTGACATGCCAGGACACTAACGGGGCACGCTAGGGGGCACTGCAGTGGACTTCAGAAATTGCTCCCAGGTACACAGCTCCCTTACCTTGTGTGCTGAGCCCCCCAAAAAACCCTACCCACAATTGTACACCACTACCATAGCCTTTACGGGTGAAGGGAGGCACCTAGATGTGGGTACAGTGGGTTTTGGAGGGCTACCTGTTACCAAAAGTAACAGATAGGGAGGGGGATGGGCCTGGGTCCGCCTGCCTGAAGTGCACTGCACCCACTAAAACTGCTCCAGGGAATCTGCATACTGCTGTGATAGAGCTGAGTATGATATCTGAGGCTGTGAAAAAATATTTTGAAAGATGTTTTTTGAGGGTGGGAGGGGGTTAGTGACCACTGGGGGAGTAAGGGGAGGTCATCCCCGATTCTCTCTGGTGGTCATCTGGTCATTTCGGCCACTTTTTTGTGCCTTGATCGTAAGAAAAACACAGCCAGGTAAAGTCGTCCAAGTGCTCGTCAGGGACACCCTTTTTCCATTATGGCTCGAGGACGTCCATGTGTTAGGCACGCCCAAGTCCCATCTTCGCTAAGCCTCCGATACGCCCCCTTGAAATTTGGCCGTCCCTGCAATGGAAAGCAGTTGGGGACATCCAAATTCGGCTTTCGATTATACCAATTTGGACGACTCTGGGAGATGGACGCCCATCTTCCGATTTGTGTCGAAAGATGGGAGTCCTTCTCTTTCGAAAATGTGCCTGCATGCCCCTCCCATAGCCATGTCCCCTTTTAAATTGTGCACTATAGGATTTGGGTGCCCATGGAAGAAGGTGAATAGTGAGTGCTGCAGGGATCTTTACTGGGACCGGTGCTATTTAATATTTTTACAAACGATCTGGAAATCGCAATAACAAGTGAGGTGATTAAATTTACAGATGACAAAATACTATTCAAGGCTGTTAAAACATATATGGACTGTGAAAAATTGCAGGAAGACCTTAGGAAATTAGAATACTGAGCATCCAAATGGCAGATGAATTTTAAATGCAAAGTGATGCACATTGGGAAAAACAAGCTAAACCATAGATACCTGAAGCTAGGGTCTACCTTGGAGGTCAGCATCCAAGAAAAAGATCTAGGTGTCATTGTAATTAACATGCTGAAATCTTATGCCCAGTATGCAGCAGCGGCCAGAAAAGCAAACAGGATGCTAGGAATTATAGGAAAGGGATGGTAAATAAGACTCAGAATACTATAATGCCTCTGTATCACTCCATGGTGTGACCTCACCTAAAGCATTGAATTCAGTTCAACTGTATTTAAAAAAAAAAAGATAGTCCAGAATTAGAAAAGGTTCAAAGAAGAGCGACCAAAATGATAAAGGGGATGGAACTCCTCTCATAAGAGGAAAGGCTAAAGAGGTTAGGGCTTTTCAGCTTTTGGAAAAGAGACAGATGAGGGGAGATGCGACTGAGGTCTACAAAATCCTGAGTGGTGTAGAATGAGGAGAAGTGAATAAATAGAAAGAAATATGTTTTCACTCAAAGAATAGTTAAGCTCCGGTACTCTTTCCCAGAAGATGTAGTAAAGATGGTTAGCATATCTGGGTTTAAAAAAGGTTTGGAGAAGTTCCTGGCGGAAAAGTCCATAATCTGCTATTGAGACAGACATGGGGAAGCCACTTATTGCCCTAAGATTGGTAGCATGGAATGTTGCTACTATTTGGGTTTCTGCCAGGTACTTGTGACCTGGATTGGCCACTGCTGGAAACCTTATAGTGGAATAAATGGACCATTAGTTTGACCCAGTATGGCTATTCTTATGTTCTTTAAATGAAACATCACAATGCAGTGACAAATTGTTGATTATATGGGGTCCCTGACTATTCTGTATCATTGTTCACAAGCTGAATATATAGATTCTTTATCAGCACCCTTGATAGATTTCAGTACCACGATATATTGTTAGATAAAATAAAATCCTGATCAAGTGGAATCAGCAGTGATTCAGGTCTGAAAACTGGTTGATATGTGTATAAGAAGTGTTGTTAAGAACCAACTCTTTTTCAAACGTATTGGGCTAGTTAATATTATAGTATGCTTCAAATGAAGTTACTGTAGAATGCAAGGCTTCTTCTTGCGATTCATCACATTAATGCATGAAATGTCAGGGAATTACATTTAAGGTTATGGAAAACCAATAATCAAGAATATTCAAGGATCCCATGAAAACAATCATTTGCTGCTGTGATTGTAAGTATCTGATAACTTGTAAGTATATGATGTATAATTATGTAATTAATATAATCATGTAGGTGGAAATAATAGCATTTAAAATCTAGAAAACTGGATGTTTTACATATATGAAGTAAATAAATGCCCATACTAGATTTACACTGGTGCAATTATGGAACATTACTAAACAAAATTTAATAGCTTCTCTGCCATGCTTTGAGTTGCACATGTGCTGAAAGTTCACTTTTGATATTTGTTAATACATACAGTAACACCAATTCATTTGTGAAGCTTGAATGCCCATTTTAGACAGATCCTGGACAAAGGAATTGAAATGTCCAAGTCAGTTTGAATTTCATTAAAAAATAAACACTGGGGCCCTTTTACTAAGGTGTGTTAATCACTAATGCACACCTAGGGTGGTATTTTTCAAGCAGTATTAGGGCCTTAGTGTGCATGTTAAGGGAATTAACACATGCTAAATGTTAAGAAGCCCACAGGTATGAAACAAGCTTCTTGGCATTGAGCTCACGTTAATTCCCTAAGGGGTCCTTTTACTAAGCCTCCATAAAAAATGGCCTGTGGTAGTGCGAGCGCATCTTTTGGGTGTACGCTGGGCCATTTTTTTACCGCATCTAGGAAAAGGGACCTTTTTTGAAGGGGCTGGGAAATAGACATGCGCTAAAATGGAAACCAGCGCAAGTCCATTTTTGGCTTGAGAACTTACCGCCACCCATTGATCTAATCGTAAAGGCTCACACGCTACACACACGGTGACCAGTCAGCACACACCAACTGTCGATTAATGCCAGAAACGCCATTACGTGGTAGGAAATAAAAAAATAATTTGTCCCAGTGTAATGGGCGCACACCAAATCTGAAATTACCACCAGGGGGTGCGCTAGCCTGGCAGTAGCTTCATTTTGGCGCAAGCTGCATAGACATAGAGCTTACCTTGCATTTGTAAAAGGGCCCCTTAACAGGCATTAAGGCCCTAATGCTTGATGAATTCCCACTTTATTTATTTATTTATTTGTTGCATTTGTATCCCACATTTTCCCACCTATTTGCAGGCTCAATGTTGCTTTAATGCAACAAAAAGGCCTAACAATGGGACATGATAAAGCTACCTGTGTTAGTTTTGCCATCTGCACGTACTAAGCACACGATGATTATTCTTTTACATTTTTTATGGGACATGGCATATCAGGGATGGAGAATGGGCATGGGTGTGTGAATCAGTTAGCATGCTGACATCAGTGCAGAGCTGACTAGTTTGCATTTCCATAACATGGGAGCCCTTAGCACCTCCTAAGTCCCACGTTATGGATGTGCTAACCAATCAGCCCAGAGCAGTAATTAAAAAAAAAAAATAGCCACATGCTAACAGCCCATGCCCACATGAAGCTCATTGTGATGGCTGTACTACAAATGGGCTTAATACATGGGAAAGGCCTGTATAAGGACACGCTAAGCCCATTTCTTAGTGCAGCTTAGTAAAAGGGCTCCATTACTTATTAACATGTTTACATAGTGTAAAACTCATTTTCCCTTAGTTTTAAACTTAAAACCGGAGCTTTACCATCTAGAGCAGGAATGGGCAACCATGGTCGAGGGCCACAGCCCAGTAGGGTTTCAAAATATGCACAATGAATATGTATGAGATTTCCATACAATGAAAGCAGTTCATGCAAATCAACCTCATGCATATTCATTGTGGAAATCTTGAAAAGCCGACTGTTGTGGTCCTTGAGGACCATGGTTCCCCATCCCTGGTCTAGAGCATTAAAAGTGGATTGCAGGGTCTAATTCAGTCCCTCCGACCCACCCTTGCCATGTCTTAATTTATAGTGAATTGTTCCAATTAAGAGAACGAGAGGTTTGTCCTTACAGAGTATTTTCATCTGCAGGCCGTTGTCCAAATAAGTTATTAAAAAAATTGCTGAGAAGCACACTCTAAATAAAAACATATAATATACCATATAATCTTAAAGCTCTTTATAATCAGTATAATATCTCTAGTACCTTATTAAGTTTAAATGAAAACAACTCAAATACAAAGATGCAGACAGCAGTACAGCAGCAAAAGGATTGCAGTCTTTGGCATGAAGTGTCATGTGTGATTATTTCCCAGTTGGCGAGAGGTGCAAAGATCTTCTTGCTCTCAGAGAATGACTCTGATCTTGTAGGAGCTGAAGCAGACAAATAGATAAATAAGCTCTACAGGGACATAGTAGAAAAGTCCCACTTCCTGTCTGGCAGCCCTTGTGTTGCCTTGGAGGATGGAGGTCACCAAAAAGGACAGCATTACCCAGGTGATGCAGAAAGTGAATCAGTAGTAGGACCGGCCCTCCAGGAGATGCAATATCCTCTCGTACTAAGGATGTATCTCCAGGGGCTTCTTACCAGGAGTAAAGGATTAGGATGGCTGTTTTAATTTTAGTTGGTAAATTCATAATTAGGCATGTAGATAACTGGGTGTCTGGTAGATGTGAAGATCATATGGTCACTTGCCTCTCTGTTGTGAAGGTGGCGGAGCTTCCACTTCATCTTTGGCTACTTATTTTTCAGACAAGATCCTTAAGATCAGGAAATCAGTTCCTCCCATACTACAGGCTGTTACTAATCTGTTTTAGCTTCTTATGGTGCTCAAGACTGTTGATAGACTATGGGAATCTTTTTCTGCTACCACTAATCATGAGGTGCTTGTGTGGCTGTCCAAGTTAACTTCTTCCTCTTGTGTGCTGAATAGTTGTCCTACCTACTTATTGAAATCTCCTCTTTTGATAATTGAGTGGCTTACTTCTTTCTTAAATTGTCTGTTTGCAACTGGTCAGCATTCCCGAAGCTTAGTGGATATTGTTCTTACACCCATAATTTAAAAGGTTAATACGAACTCCAGCCTTCCTGCTTACTTTCGACCAGTGGCTAATATTACTTTATTTTTCAAACTGTCAGACACTATCGTAACTTCTCAGTTATTTTAATTGGACAAATTTGCCTGCCTTAGTCCACTTCAGTTTGGATTTAGAGTATTTCATAGTACTGAATCAATATTATTAGCCTTGATTTCAGATGCTAAACGCTTTACAGTGAAAGGGAAAGAGTCATTATTGTTACAATTTGATTTAACTGCTGCATTTAATTCAGTGGATCATGTGATCTTACTATATAAATTGAGCTTGAAATGTATTTCTGGAAGAGTTCTTCAGTGGTTCAGTGAATTTTTGACAGATAGTATTCTGTCAAAATTAGAGGTGAATTTTCTGATTCGTGGATACTGCCTTGCAGTGTCCCACAAGGGGTCTCCATTATCACCAATTTTATTAAATGTCTATCTAACTAATGCAGATTTTGGCTTTTCCTCTTTAGGAGTGAAATTTTATTTGTATGCAGATGAAATGTTGTTGCTTGTACCAGTTTGCTAAAACTGGTCAGACATCATTTCAAATGTGGTCAGTAGTATTGAGAAGATCAAACATTATAGTTCTATTCGTGGTTTTAAATTAAATGAAGGTAAGACCAAGTTACTCTGGCTAGCATGCAAGGGTAGCATTATCCCTGAGTCTCTTTCTTCATCGAAGGATCTCTCTCTCAAAATAGATGTAACTTCTAAAATTCTTGGTGTCATTGTGGATGCCTTTCTCTCCAGCGAAACAAGGTGCTCTTGTTGAAGATTAGGCAGATTTCTTGCTGGTTTGAGAATAATTTCGGCAGTACTGAGTGAATGGTGACACCACTGAAAGTTATCAGAGAGCGACATGGGATCTTGCATTCCATATTCTTTTGTCAGATAAGTACTAATTAGTGCACCATTTGTTAGGTTTTTTTTCATATAGGTCTGTTTTTTTTACATTAAGATTTGCTAGTATAGTTTAGTAAAGCACTTTCTCTCAGTCTCATATTGAGAATCGGAGGGGAACCAGTGGTTTTTCTCTTTATGAAAGAGGGTTTTTTTAATTGGTTCTTTTTTTTCCTCCTTATTTGATTTAGAAACCAATGATAATATCTTGCTCCATGAACAATTAAGGTGTATCCAGTAGGGGTACAGGTATTAATTATTGAATTGCCTCACTGGGAAACTTTGAGGTTTCTATTATTTAATATATAAATATATCGTTAAGGAAACTGTGAGAGAATAACTGCCTTGTATACTAGCTGGTAATAATTTGTAGCATTGACGGTATACCAGTTTGATTTCCCACAACATATATTTTTCAGGTATAAAAATTTAAACTTTCCATAAAAAGTTGGCTGTTCCATCAGGCATTTAAATGCTTTCCTGCTTCTATACTCTAGCCTTTAATTGAGTGAATGTTTAATACTTTCCTGTCAAAATTATTGGTGTTCTTTTTCTCTTTCCTCATTTTAATTTTTTTTTTATTGTACACTGCCTAGATTTACCCATTAGCATAAGGCAGTCTACCCAAATAAATAAATAAGACCTATTTCATGCCCATATCATGCCCCCTTAAAATCTCTGTGTGGTGTGGCTCTCCATGGAGTAAATAACGGCTTTCTGAAATCTCTATGTGAACATGCGACCAATCTACAAGTGTAAATTATGCTATTTACAAGTGGAGATGCTTCTAAATTAAACATCATTTTCATTTATTAGGATTGCATTACAGATGTTGATCGTGAAATGCTAATTGGCATATGAATATTGATCTTGTGACTTAAAGAAGCAATTTAAATAATTTGCTCAGTAAGCTCTATGTTTAAAAATTGTTGGGATCAGGAATACCCACAGAGATAGAATCATGTGCAATTTAGTTGCCTGAGAAGAATCACTGGATATACACAAAACCTTCAGAATAAGGATAATAGTCTTCATTTGCAGAAAACCCCCAAAACAATGCCCATTTTGAGGTATAGGTATGATGGGCAGCGGCATACCGAGGGCAGTCCATTGAGGGCAGTACGTCCTGGGTGCACGCTGCAGGAGGGGTGCAGGGAGCAGCTGCACGGCTGTCGGCTCTGCCAGTTCCCTGCTCCCTCTGCTGTTACTTCATGTTCCGGGGCAGAGGGAGCAGGGAACCAGCAGAGCAGACAGCCACGTGGCTGCTCCCAGCACCCCAGTAATTTCCTTTCCATGAAGGTGGGATGCTGAGGGAAAGGAAGTGAGGAGGCGAGCCTGCCTCCTGCCTTTACTGCCGCTGCCACTTTCGACTTGAAGTAAAATAAAAGATTTCAACGCAGGGTGGAAGGAACAGAAAGTCCTGCTACCCTGTGTTGAAAGTCAGGAAGATGAGGGCGGGCAGGTGGGGCTGGGGTTGGAACTGGAACTCAGGGGCAGGTGGAGGCTGAGGTGAGTCACTGGGCATGGAAGGGAGAGAAGGATGGGGGGCAAAGGAGAATCGCTGGACATGGAAGGGAGGGCAGAGGAGAATCGCTGGACATGGATAAGAGGGGAGGGCAGAGGAGAATTGCTGGACATGTATGGGAGGGAAGGAGGTGGCAAAGGAGAATCGCTGGACATGATTGGGAGGGGAGGGCAGGGGAGACAGGAGAGTTGCTGGACATGGATGAATAGAGGGGAGGGCAGAAGAAATGCTGAACATGGATGGAAGAGAAGACAGGAAGGAGATGTACACAGATGGAGTGGAGAGCTCAGAAATGCTGGACATGGATGGAGTGGAGGGCAGGGAAGAGAGGAGAAATGTTGGAGGGAAGGAAAGACAGAGGAAGGAGATGCATACTGATGGAGGGGTAGGGAAAGACGAGAAATGCTGGACACGGATGGAGGAGAGGGAAGACAAAGGAAGTAGATGCACATGGATGGAGTGGAGGGGGGAAAGCAGAAATGCTGGACAAGAATGGAGGGGACGGAAGACAGAGGAGGAGATGCATATGGATTTAGGGAAGAGAGGAGAAATTCTGGACACAGATGGAGGGGAAGGAGATGCACATGGATGGAGGAGAGGGTAGAGAGTTGAAATGCTGGACATGGATGGAGAGGAGGAAAGAGAGAGGAAGTGAGATGAACATGGATTGAGGGGAGGAGAGAAGATAAATGCTGTACATAGATGGAGGGGGAGAGGAAAATGATGGACATGGATGGATGAGAGGGAAGAGAGAGGACGGAGATGCATATGGATGGAAGGGAGGGAAGAATAGGAAGGAGATGCATACTGACGGAGATGAGGGAAAGAGAAAAGAGGAGAATAACTGCACATGGATAGAGAAAATAGGCAAAAGCTGGATCCACTCTATACCTTCTCCAGTCAAGTCTGCGGAGGACCCAGCTTTTACTTATGGCTGTAGGGCAAGAAATGATGAAGAAAGGAGGAAAGTAAAGAAATAAATGGAAAGGAAGCCCTGGAAACGGAGTTAAGGGAACAGAGACTGTGACCAACATGATCAGAAAAAGAAAGTCACCAGACAACAAAAGTAGAAAATCTTTTTTTTTTTTTTTTTCATTTTAGTGCTTTGAATATGTCCAATTTGAGAATTTACATCTGCTGTCTTATTTTGCACTGGGTATACTGGAGCTGTAACAGCTTACAGAAATTATTTATAATGAAAAAAAAAAATTGCACATTATTTTATTCTCCTATGCTGGCATATTATTTTCAATGATACCTGTTTATATGCACCATGGCTGGTATAAGGGGTGTGGCTGCAGTGGGTGTGTCTACCATACAGGGCGGGGTCATCGATGGTGATCCCACCCATAATGAGTACCGGTACCTTTTACCCTGCAAAACAAGCACTGCATAAAACTAGCTATTATAGACATTCATTATGCATGCAAGTTTTCTTATACAACTCACAATATATTTTACTCAAATGTCACCTTTGTTACTCTAATCTAAAATCAAATCTCAGTAGGCATAGCTATCTGTGCCAAGTTAAGTGATAGCTTTGTGATGCAACAAATAATAAGAGCAACTAGGCTGAATGTATCAAAGAGAAACCTGATCTGCGATTGGAATATAGGTAACCAGAGAATATAGACCGTGCGCTTTCTAGCCCTTTCTCTTTCAACCAGAATTAGAAAACTGTAGTGCTGGCATTGGGCCACTTTGGGTTTAATTCAATGTAATTCAAGTAAGGCAAACGGAATGAAAAGTCCTGCAGCAAGAACTGCACACATTTTCTCTGTTTGCATATCATACATTTATTAATGGAGTGCTTATGTCCAAGAAATCATTCCCTAGTGCAAATAAGTACAGATGGCTTAAAGTTGGATTTTACTGCCATGAAGGAGCATGCAGTAAATCTGCTCTATTCCTTAAAGGTTCATTTAGAACTACTTATAGCCATCTGTGTAAAAAGAGTTAAGCAATGCAGCATGTTATTTCTTACAAGTCATTTTCATGTTAAAGCAAAATAAAAATGACGGGCTATTGACACTGGCTTATCACATGTCATAAAGATGAAGGATATACAAATTTCCAGTTTGGGCTCTATGGCCAAATTAAAAATTGGCATTGATTACAAGGAAAACTGTTCCTTAGATTCAAGGCCATTGTTAATGACAGTCTTAAAATCTGCAAAGTAGACCTCAACAATTGGAAGGACATGGACAAGTACAGGGTAAGATGTGAGACAGCTTTGTTACTTGGTTGCTCAAAGCTCAGAAACCAAGCAAATGCAAGAAGGAGAAAAGACAGACCAGCTTCATAGCTTCATCAAACTGCATGTTTCACCTGTTACCTGTGGTCTCACATCAATGGACACACAAACCTAGTTAAAGAGAATTGTTGAACATTCATATGCCATCATCAGTGGAAGGATCTGTCATACTTTGGTGCTGGCCTACCTCACACACACTCATTTGCACTAAACACAGACACACTTGATCCTATGTTTGGGTCAGAAGTCCAGGGACTTGGGCGTTTACAACTTCTCCCAAATTCAAAAATTACTGGCAATTCTTCTTTCCTTTCTTCCCCTCCACTCTAAGAACAATCCAACATCAGCTCCTCCTAGCACCACGAGGACAATATTTGAAATCTGTATTGACCACACAAACAATATAATGGTGGAGCTAAGAGAACGCACCATATTTGTTGATTCTTATTTAATCAGTGATATGCTGCCAGTTTCTCATCTCTCACCAGTTCCATCCCATTTAGGGCCCTTTTACTGGGCAGCGGTAAGTCCAATGCGGGCTTACTGCCCGCTCTTTTGGGACTACCGCCAGCCCAACACAGCCACTGGTGGTAGTCCTGCCCCAAGCGCGTGTCATTTCTGGGGGGAAAAGAAAAACCCCGGAAATTGCTAGCATGGAGGTAACCCGGTGATAATCGGTTACTGCTAGGTTAACGCCAGAGCCCTAATCACCACCTCAATGGGTGGCAATAAAGGCTCCCTGCCACATGGCCATGCGGTGAGAGTTCTCACCGTGCGGCCACTTTTTTCAGGTTTTACTGGCTATGGGAAAAAGGGTTCTTGCTGCCAGTGCAGGGCCCTTTTTCCTGCAGCTTAGTAAATGGACCCCATAATAAGGCACACTTTCTTTTCAGAAAATTATTAAAGTCTCCACACAACAAAAAAATATATCGTATAGAGAACATATAAGGCCCTGTTTACTAGGCCATGCTAGAGGCACGTTAGCATTTTTAGCGCATGCTATTAGCACACGCCGTGTAGGTGTCCACAATATTCCTATGGGTGCCTATACAGTTAGTGCGTGCTAATTTTGTGCAGGAGCTAAAAATGCTAGTGCACCTTAGTAAAACAGGGCTCACAGTATTTTAATATGATTCTGTTTTACAGTTTTTAGACTTATTTTGTTTCAAATACCAGAAATTAACTGTAATCGGCTTTGATATGCTTAAGAGGTAGAATATCAAACTAAAATGCAATAACATAACCTGAAAATTATTTCAGCAAGTTATATTTCTCCTACACCTAGACAGGGTACACTAAAACAATCATAAAACCAACACAAAAATACATACAACATACATATACAAAACTACAAAGTAAAAGCAAGCTACTGTATATCCAGAATAATTATTGCTCATTTTGCTTAATCAGGGGGGAAAGCAGGAAGAAATAAGTGTATCTTCAGATACCTCCTAAACTGCTTCAAATTCTCACACAGAAGTAAATAACCTGGCAAATGATTTCTATCATTGGATTCTTGGCAGATTCCGACACTTTACTGGATCAAAACATGAATAATCTAAAAATACTATGCATGTAATTTGGATTTCACATCTTTCTTCTACTTTGTACAAGAATACTTAATCCTCAATCACATCAGTGGTGAAAGCATTGCTCATCTGTATGCAACAGCTAATCAAGAACATTTACCTTCAGCATGAAAGCTGCAGTTACTCAGTTTATAACTACTAAGCTGTTTTTAATAAGGGAGACATTTTCAAACTAATTTCATGCATCTTAGGTAATGTGACAACAGTTACCCAAATGTTTTATATATGAATTTGGGCATCTTCAAGCCAGAGATATATCTTCACTGCTGGGAAACTATCAGGATTTCATGTTAGAAACACAGGCGTAGGTACGTGTGTGCTTTAGAAGCTATTATGAATGAACTTTAACTGTAATATTTAATTTAAAATTAATGAAATAAAGGATGTAACTGTTCAGCATCAAAAAGTTAATTCAATAAAATAATAAAGCACCTCAGAGGTCTTGAATGACAAAACACATACCTACATAAGTATTGCCATACTGGGACAGACCAAAGATCCATCAAGCCCAGCATCCCGTTTCCAATCCAGGTCACATATACCTGGCAAGATCCCAAAAAAGTACAAAACATTTTATACTGCTTATCCAAGAAATAGTGGATTTTCCCCAAGTCCATTTAATAATGGTCTATGGACTTTTCCTTTAGGAAGCTGTCCAAACATTTTTTAAACTCCGCTAAGCTAAATGCCTTTACCACATTCTCTGGCAATGAATTCCAGAGTTTAATTACACGTTGAGGGAAGAAAAAGTTTCTCCAATTCGTTTTAAATTTACTACATTGTAGCTTCATCACATGCCCCCTAGTCCTAGTATTTTTGGAAAGCATAAACAGACGCTTCACATCTACCCGTTCAACTCCACTCATTATTTTATAGACCTCTATCATATCTCCCCTCAGTCGCCTTTTCTCCAAGCTGAAGAGCCCTAGCTGTTCTAGCCTTTTCGCATAGGGAAGTCGTCCCTTTATCATTTTCATTGCCATTCTCGTCACCTTTTCTAATTCCACTATATATTTTTGAGATGCGGCGACCAGAATTGAACACAATATTCGAGGTGCAGTCGCACCATGGAGCAATAAAAAAGCATTAAAACATCCTCATTTTTGTTTATCATTCCTTTCCTAATACCTAACATTCTATTTGCTTTCTTAGCCGCAGCAGCACACTGAGCAGAGGGTTTCAACATATCATCAACAATGATGCCGAGATCCCTTTCTTGGTCAGTGACTTCTAATGTGGAACCATGCATGATGTAGCTATAATTCGGGTTCCTCTTTCCCACATGCATCACTTTGCACTTGCTCACATTAAACGTCACTCAGTCTCCCAGTCTCGTAAGGTCCTCTTATAATTTTTCACAATCCTCTCCCGATTTAACAACTTCGAATAACTTTGTGTTGTCAGCAAATTTAATTGCCTAATTAGTTACTCCCATCTCTAGATCATTTATAAATATGTTAAAAAGCAGTGGTCCCAGCACAGACCCCTGGGGAACCCCACTATCTACCCTTCTCCATTGAGAACACACCATTTAACCCTACTCTCTGTTTTCTATCCTTTAGCCAGTTTTTAATCCACAATAGGACACTACCTCCTATCCCATGACTCTCCAATTTCTTCTGGAGTCTTTCATGAGGTACTTTGTCAAACGCCTTCTGAAAATCCAGATACACAATATCAACTGGCACGCCTTTATCCACATGTTTGTTCACCCCTTCAAGGAAATGTAGTAGATTGGTGAGGCAAGATTTCCCTTCACTAAATCCATGTTGGCTTTGTCTCAATAATCCATGCTTTTGAATATGCTCTGTAATTTTGTTCTTTAGTCTCTACCATTTTGCCCCACACCAACGTCAGACTCACCGGTCTATGTTTTAATTAATAATTTCTTACTTTATAAAGAAGGTAATGGCATTTGGTGTATTTTTAAGCTCTTTACAGTTAAAATTTCAATTGATCAGGAGCAAATTATTATAAAAAAAAGCCTTTTCTTATGGTGGTCAAACATACAGTGGTGGAAATAAGTATTTGATCCCTTGCTGATTTTGTAAGTTTGCCCACTGACAAAGACATGAGCAGCCCATAATTGAAGGGTAGGTTATTGGTAACAGTGAGAGATAGCACATCACAAATTAAATCCGGAAAATCACATTGTGGAAAGTATATGAATTTATTTGCATTCTGTAGAGGGAAATAAGTATTTAATCCCTCTGGCAAACAAGACCTAATACTTGGTGGCAAAACCCTTGTTGGCAAGCACAGCGGTCAGACGTCTTCTGTAGTTGATGATGAGGT
The DNA here is from genome assembly GCF_901765095.1 of Microcaecilia unicolor. Taxonomy (NCBI): domain Eukaryota; kingdom Metazoa; phylum Chordata; class Amphibia; order Gymnophiona; family Siphonopidae; genus Microcaecilia; species Microcaecilia unicolor. The sequence continues at coordinate 159,598,863 of NC_044040.1, read as the reverse complement.
TTGCACACATGTCAGGAGGAATTTTGGTCCACTCCTCTTTGCAGATCATCTCTAAATCATTAAGAGTTCTGGGCTGTCGCTTGGCAACTCGCAGCTTCAGCTCCCTCCATAAGTTTTCAATGGGATTAAGGTCTGGTGACTGGCTAGGCCACTCCATGACCCTAATGTGCTTCTTCCTGAGCCACTCCTTTGTTGCCTTGGCTGTATGTTTTGGGTCATTGTCGTGCTGGAAGACCCAGCCACGACCCATTTTTAAGGCCCTGGCGGAGGGAAGGAGGTTGTCACTCAGAATTGTACGGTACATGGCCCCATCCATTCTCCCATTGATGCGGTGAAGTAGTCCTGTGCCCTTAGCAGAGAAACACCCCCAAAACATAACATTTCCACCTCCATGCTTGACAGTGGGGACGGTGTTCTTTGGGTCATAGGCAGCATTTCTCTTCCTCCAAACACGGCGAGTTGAGTTCATGCCAAAGAGCTCAATTTTTGTCTCATCTGACCACAGCACCTTCTCCCAATCACTCTCGGCATCATCCAGGTGTTCACTGGCAAACTTCAGACGGGCCGTCACATGTGCCTTCCGGAGCAGGGGGACCTTGCGGGCACTGCAGGATTGCAATCCGTTATGTCGTAATGTGTTACCAATGGTTTTCGTGGTGACAGTGGTCCCAGCTGCCTTGAGATCATTGACAAGTTCCCCCCTTGTAGTTGTAGGCTGATTTCTAACCTTCCTCATGATCAAGGATACCCCACGAGGTGAGATTTTGCGTGGAGCCCCAGATCTTTGTCGATTGACAGTCATTTTGTACTTCTTCCATTTTCTTACTATGGCACCAACAGTTGTCTCCTTCTCGCCCAGCGTCTTACTGATGGTTTTGTAGCCCATTCCAGCCTTGTGCAGGTGTATGATCTTGTCCCTGACATCCTTAGACAGCTCCTTGCTCTTGGCCATTTTGTAGAGGTTAGAGTCTGACTGATTCACTGAGTCTGTGGACAGGTGTCTTTCATACAGGTGACCATTGCCGACAGCTGTCTGTCATGCAGGTAACGAGTTGATTTGGAGCATCTACCTGGTCTGTAGGGGCCAGATCTCTTACTGGTTGGTGGGGGATCAAATACTTATTTCCCTCTGCAGAATGCAAATAAATTCATATACTTTCCACAATGTGATTTTCCGGATTTAATTTGTGATGTGCTATCTCTCACTGTTACCAATAACCTACCCTTCAATTATGGGCTGCTCATGTCTTTGTCAGTGGGCAAACTTACAAAATCAGCAAGGGATCAAATACTTATTTCCACCACTGTACATTATAGATTAATCTTTACAATATGTTGCGAAAAACTATGCAAACATAGTCCAAAAGAAATTTTTATCACACAGCAGGAGTAATAGCACTCTTATCAAGAACAGCAACCCAATGTAAATGTCACTTTATTTACTCTTTCAAATAATAGCGAGAAAGACAAATCAGTATAAGTCATGCAGAAGCCTGAGCAGCAACTCTTTTCACACAAAGATACAACCCTGTGGCTTGCCAATATCGTCATTGGCTCCTATATTTCACAACTTTGTTTCTTTTTCATGATATTTTCCCACATATTTATCAAAACTCTAATATACTCATAAGACATCTTTTCTTATGAAAATGAAATTGGACCCATGCCAAAATTGGACAAGTTTTCTTTTGAGCTGTCCTAATGTGGTTGGGTTAAATATGCGGGTTCTAGCACATATTGCCGACACCCCAAAATCGCTAACTCTTCCCCAGTGCCACCTCTAATCTGTCCACTTTCAACATGGGAGATCAGAAACAATATTCAGCGGCACTGCCCAGTTTAGTGTCACCAGATATTGGCAGTTGGGAAGCACAAAGCGATTTAAGCAGGCCAGAGCCTCTCCTGCCCACTGAAAGCACTCTTAATATCAGCTAGTATATGCCTATTTTTTTTATAAATACCAGCATAATCTATCCCACTATCAGTTGGTGTACCTCAGAGTTCTGTCTTTTCTCCATCTATACTTCTTCCTTTAGTGTTCTGATCCCCTCCCATGGTTTTCGGTATCACTTGTATGGTGATGACTCCCATATCTACCTCTCCACACCAAAAATTTCAGCAGGAATCCAGGTTCAAGTCTCAGCCTGCCTGTCTGACACTGATGCCTGGATGTCTCACCACCACCTAAACATGGCCAAGACTGAGCTTCTTATCTTTTCCCCTAAATCCACCTTTCCTCTTCCCCCATTCTCTATCTCTGTGGATACAATTCTCATCCTCCCTATCTCTTCAGCTCATAACTTTGGGGTCATCATTGACTCTTCTGTCTCTTTCTCTGTATATATCCAAAAGACTGCTAAAACCTGTTGTTTCTTTCTCGATATCATCAAGAGTCATCCATTCTTTCCTGAGCACACTACCAAAGCCCTTATCTACACTCTCATCATCTCACACTTAAGACTACTGCAACTTGCTTCTCATAGGTCTCCCACTAAGCCATCTCTCTCTCCTTTAATCTGTTCAAACTTCTGCTGCACAACTTATATTGAGCCTGCAAATAGGTGGGAAAATGTGGGACACAAATGTTGTAAATAAATAAATAAATATTCCACCAGTGTCGCTATGCTCATATTATCCCTCTCCTTAAGTTACTTCATTGACTCCCTGTTTCCACATATAGTTCAAACTCCTCTTATTGACTTTGAAATGCCTTCACTCTGCAGTTCCTCAGTACCTCTCCACTTTTCTCTCTCCCTACACTCCTCCCCTGGTACTCTGTTCATCAGGTAAATCTCTATCATCTGTACCCTTTTTCTCCACTGCCAACTGCAGACTCCATTCCTTTTATCTTGCTGCACAGTACACCTGGAATAGACTTCCTGAGTCAGTATGTCAACCTCCCTCTCTGCCCATCTTCAAATCTAGGCTAAAAGCAGGGGTGTATCCAGACCTCGATGGGGGGTAGGGCAGAGCCCAAGGAGGGGGTGCAGTTTTTGACCCGCCTCCCCGACGACGCCCCCTGCTGCCGCATGATGGTACCTTGGCTGGTGGAAGTCCCCAACCTCCACCAGCTGAAGGTTTTGTCCTGCATTGGTCTCACATTACCTGCCCTGTGCTCAGTCGTGCTGTGCATGCTCATTTTAATGAAACTAAGCATGAGTGAAGTGTCGTGCATGTTCAGTTTCACTAAAATGAGCGTGAACGGCACGACTGAGAAGAGTAAGGTAGGCAATGCAGCGAGACCAGTGCAGGACAAACACTTCAGTTGGTGGGGTTGGGAACCCCCACAATCCAAACCAGGAGCCCCAGACCAATTTGGGGGGCCCAGGCCCCTGTAGTCACACCACTGGCTAAAAGCCCATGTTTTTGAGGCTGCTTTTAACTCCTATTCACTTGTTCAGTACCCATGTCTGTTTTATCATTCCTACCTTAGGTAATTCCCTTATCCATCCTTTTTGTTTGTCTTGATTAGATTGTAAGCTCTGTTGAGCTGGGACAGTAGCTTACTACTTCTACTTATCATTTCTTTAGTGCTACTAGATGTACGCAGCGCTGTACACTTGAACATAAAGAGACAGTCCCTGCTCGACAGAGCTTACAATCTAATTAGGACAAACAGGACAAACAAGAGATAAGGTAATATTAAAGTGAGGATGATAAAATAAGGGTTCAGAACAAGTGAATAAGGGTTAGGAGTTAAAAGCAGCATCAAAAAGGTGGGCTTTTAGCTTAGATTTGAAGACGACCAGAGATGGGGCTTGACGTACCGGCTCAGGAAGTCTATTCCTGGCGTATGGTGCAGCAAGATAAAAGGAACGCAGTCTGGAGTTAGCGGTGAAGGAGAAGGGTGTAGATGTTTAATGTACAGCACAGCGTACTTCTAGTAGCACTATAGAAATGATAAGTAGTAGTAATCTGCCAATTGACAGACATTCTTAATGGTAAAAGCACCCCCCCCCCCCCCCCCCCCAGTTTTCAGGTTTTTCCCTAAATTGATTTAATACAAAGGTAAACTAGCATTATATCTAGCAGTGGTATAATAATAACAATATACTGCACCTATTACTTTTCTCTGAATATTTCTGAAAATCTAATAGCTAAAATTGCAAATACGGTTCAAAATGTTATCTGAAGCTCAACAAAGAAATTTCAGAATCAGTTCCCACTGGCGAAAAGGAAAAAAAAGAGATGATAATTAAGTTCAGTAATTCAAATGCTCTACTACCCTTTGTATCAATTTCAATACAACAGTAGATTTGTGCTTCACTGGATCAATTTACGAGAAGAACTGAACCTGTGGGTAAGTTATTAATAAGTATTTGCTGACATGCACCATTTTGTGCCAAAATGACCAACCAATTGGCACTAAATAACTTTTCAATTTATTTTCCATGTTCAATTTCTGCTGGCAACACAAAAACAGTGAAAATGTAAAAGGGTTGCTTCTGCATATTGCTCAAAGAAAATAACTTCATGTGGCTGTAAATAATCACAGTGGCATTACAGATCAGAAACTAATGAAATTTAAATGTAAAATTATGTTTCTACTGGACTAGAAATGTACAGCACTGTGACAGGTTTGTTTGTGTAATTTTTTCATCCAGTAATGGCTTTATTTCTATTGGGATTTTTTTAGTGGCATTTGGCATATATGCACTAGATTCTGTTCCCACTACCCCATCAACTTCAGCTAGGGTATAAGGCAAGAGGCCAAGTTACTGGTTAATATGGATAGGATGAAGAAATGTAACTAGTTTATATCTGAGAGTTACAAACGGGCCTGTTTACTAAATAGTATTAAAAACTTACCATGTGAATTAGCAAGGCCATAATAACAGTTGCCACAGCTGTGACACCTATACATTAAGGGCTAGGTTTACTAGCAGGCTTATTTTTGAAAGAGAAGGGCACCCATCTTTTGACACAAATCGGGAGATGGGCGTCCTTCTCCCAGGGTTGCCCAAATCGGCATAATCAAAAGCCGATTTTGGGCGTCCTCAACTGCTTTCCGTCGCGGGGACGACCAAAGTTCCCGGACGTGTGTTGGAAGCATAGCGAAGGCAGGACTGGGGCGTGCTATGGGCATTCTCGGCCGATAATGGAAAAAAGAAGGGCGTCCCTGACGAGCACTTGGCCGACTTTACTTGGTCCATTTTTTCTTGCAACCAAGCCTCAAAAAGGTGCCTGAACTGACCAGATGACCACCGTAGGGAATCAGGGATGACCTTCCCTTACTTCTCCCCAGTGGTCACTAACCCCCTCCCACCCTAAAAAAAAAAAAACTTTAAAAATATCTTTCCAGTCTCTATGCCAGCCTCAAATGTCATATCCAGCTCCCTGACAGCAGTATGCAGGTCCCTGGAGCTGTTTTACTGGGTGCAGTGCACTTCAGGCAGGCGGACCTAGGCCCATCCCCCCCTACCTGTTACACTTGTAGTGGTAAATCTGAGCCCTTCAAAACACACCAGAAACCCACTGTACCCACATGTAGGTGTCCCCCTTCACTCCTTAGGGCTATGGTAGGGGTGTACAGTTGTGGGGAATGGGTTTTGGGTGGCTCAGCACACAAGGTAAGGGAGCTATGCACCTGGGAGCATTTTCTGAAGTCCACTGCAGTGCCCCCTAGGGTGCCCGGTTGGTGTCCTGGCATGTGAGGGGGACCAGTGCACTACTAATGCTGGCTCCTCCCATGACCAAAGGGCTTGAATTTGGTCGTTTCTGAGATGGGCGTCCTTGGTTTCCATTATCGGCAAAAACCGGGGACGACCATCTCTAAGGATGACCTGTTCTAAGGTTGACCTAGATTTGGGCGTCCCTGACCGTATTATTGAAACGAAAGATGGATGCCCATCTTGTTTCGATAATATAGGTTTCCCTGCCCCTTCGCCGGGATGTCCTGCGAAGACGTCCTCAGGAAAACTTGGGCGCCCCATTCGATTATGCCCATCTAAGCAGCGCTGAGCGTGTTAGCTTTTTGAATGCATGTAAATGGTGTACACACGATAAACACTAATGCGCCCATAGAAATGTATAGGCGCATTGGCGTTTAATGCACCTTAAATTTATAGGCACGTTAAAAATGCTAACGCACCTTAGTAAACATACCCATAAGGTAGCATTTCCCAAAATGTGCGCTGTGGCACCCTGATACACTGTGGCAAACTCACAGGGGGTGCCATGGAGGAAAAGGCATATTAGGCGCACGCTGATTGCTCTTCTGCTCGTTTGCCGGTGCCCAGGTTATCGCATGTTAATGCATTAACTCTGCTCTGCCACCAGCCATGGGTCTGGTCCTTCTTCTACTTCTTCATTCTACTTTCTGACCCCCTTTTCTGTTGAACAATTTACCTCTTTCACTAAGATCAGAAACTACATTTAGTAACTTCATAACTGGTCTGAAGACCCATTTTTTTCTTTAGTCATAAACTGATCGTCCTAATTTGCACAGAAATTTTGCAGTTGGTTAATCTGATAAGTGCAGCAGGATGATTATTTTACTGATTTCATTTTGCCTCTTCCTCTCTCTACTTTTGGATGATTGTGCTGTGTGACTAGTGGATCATTCCTGTATTTTATGAAGTTCCTTCTTACTTTTAATTTTTGATTGTTCATCACTCTGATTTGTTCTGTAAATAGGGCAATTTTATCAAATCATAATAAACAAAATTTTCACCCTCATCATTTTCTCTTGTGATGGAGTGTGAATCAGAAGTGCTTCATTTTAACCTCAAAAGTAGCTCCACCATCAGCTCCTGTAATCTTATTCCCCAAGGATGCACACATAATACAAATAACTTCTTTTTGAGAATGGAATTATCTTTGTAAAGTACCTTGGGAATGTAGTTTTGACTAAAATATGCTACAACATATAAAAAGATATTTCTTTGTTGCCTTTCCAAAGGGTGATTTATTTTATACAGCTTTCAGATGGGTAATCGTGTAAGTCTGTATTAGTACCTCATCCTCAATAGCTTAAACCTCAGTAAATCTGCTACCTTTCCTTACAAAGGAATCATATAAATACAAATTATTCTCTTTTCATCAAAGGCCAGTATAATGTACAGCTCATAAATGAGCAAATTAATGACAACTAGAGCAAGGCATGTCAATTATTATGAAAGTTAATTAATCCATTACTATCTGCAAAGATTAAATCATACTTTAAGGCATGCTACGAGGATAAATTAATTTCACTTAAGATGCCAACTGTGTGTATTAGTTGAATAACGAACACTATATAACACTCGCGCTCTCTTTTTTATGTGCGTGCATGTGTGTTTGTGTGTATATATATTTGGGGGTTTTTTTCAATTTGTAGAATAAAATTAAGTGAAACTATGGAGCTGGGGAAAAGGCAGACTGGCCAGGAGTAGCAGCAACAGGAGAAGAGAGGCTGGATTAAGGAATTGAGTCACTTATCTCGTTCCAGAATCACTCCCAATTCCATGGAAGGAAAGGGATGGAGCATAACACTCCTACTGATATGGAGTCTAAAAAGAAGTAGTGAAACTGCATTTCAGGTCATTCCCACATAAATTAAGCCTGAATATAGTTATAGTTTTAAACACACACACACATACACATATGGAGGAGTAGCCTTATGGTTAAAGCAGTGGGCTGAGAACCAGGGAAGCCCAACTGAAATCCCACTGCAGTTTCTTGTGATCTTGGCCAAGGCACTTAAATCTTCATTGCCTCAGGTACAAACTTAGGAGTATGTATACTAAAGGGTATTAGGTCCTTAACTTATACTGCCTGGGGTACCACATGATGGTGTTAAGGCTTCTGTGGTAATATAGTTGTTAACCCACACATTAGGGAGTTTTTCTGGGAGAAGGCATGGCATGAAGAGATCCGTGCCAAAATCATTGCAGATTCTATAACAATGTGCATAACTTACACTTAACAAACTTAACAAGTTAATGAGTGTTGATAACAGCACTTAACATTCAATAATGAGCACTAATTGGCAAAGATTAGAATTTAGGCGCAGAAGTCGCTAAACATATGCTTAACAATGTGTGCCGAATCTCTAATGCATGCAGGAGTTTGCTCACACCTTTTCAGTAGTTACATTCAGGTACACTGGATATTTCTCTGTCCCTGGAGGGCTCATAATCTAAGTTTACACCTGAGGCAATGGAGGGTTAAGTGACTTGGCCAAGATCACAAGGAACAGTAGCAGGATTTGAACCAGCCACCTCTGGATGTCAAGCCCAGTGATCTAATTACTAAGCCACTCCTCCATATTCACCAGCAGATTGTAAACATATGTCTTTTTGAAAATTTAACTTTTTTTTTTTTTTTTTTTGGGGGGGGGGGGGTAATACCTTGTACCTTGCAGCATTCTTTTCACTTCTCAGCACTAAGTTAAGCTTTTTCATAGAATCTGAGTTTCATTAAACTTGCTTCCATAGAAAATTTTATGTCTGTAGAACGCTTTAGTTAGAAATCAATAAAAAATATTGTTATTGCTTTAACATTAGTCTTTGACCAGACTTTTATGTTTTACTGGTTTGTTTTAACTTACTTAAACATTACATTACACAAGACTTCTATTCTGCAAATACCTAAAATTTCTATGCAGATTAAAATGTTCAAAAAAAGACTGGAGAAACCAACAATCCAGGATTTACAATGTCAAAATAAATCACAATCTACTTTTTTAGTACTATATAGTTGTTAAAGAACCCCTTCCCCACACCATTTACTAAGCTGTGCTAGCAGCTGTCATGTGCTAATGCCAACACAGACCATTCACTTTGAATGAGTTGTGTCGGCATTGCTGCACAGCTTAGTAAACAGGGGAAAAAGTTTTCCTAAGTCCCAAGTAGTTTGTAACCCACAAATCTGAAAAGGCAATGTATTCCATATTCAAGCTACTTGATAATAAAGTGAGGAACTGAACATTGTTCAAATGTAATCTGTTTTACTGATGGAAAGCATAAGCATACCTATCTGACTGGATTATAGAAATGTAATCCAATCACATAGGTAAGATGGAGCATCACCATTCATAATTTTAAAAATAATGGTGCAAAGCTTAAATTGAGCCTTGGCTTTTACAGGGAGCCAATGTAACTCCATAAAGAATGGAGTGACCGAATCACATGTACAAGCTAAATATATCAGCCAAGCCCCTGTGTTTTGAAGTAAGTGGCACCCTTTTAATCAAAGCTTTTGAGCATTCAACATGGATGACATTACAATAATCTATCTATAGTTAACATAGTACCTTAGAAGTTAAGGGCCCTTTTACTAAAGCATAGCATGCTAACGGACATTGGTGTATGATAAATGAAGCATCCTATTTTATACATATGAGCCATGTGGCACTTAGTATAGGCCATTGCCTGTTAGCGTGCACTAAGCTTTAGTAAAAGGGCCCCTTAATGTGCTACAATTTCTAGGTTACCAGCCAACGCAGTACTTTACCACATGTGACCTGTTAATTGTCAGGTATAGCACAGCTAACCACACTGCTTTAAATTGGAATTCAAATAACAAGCCTTAAAAAATCTAACATGCCATCTGAATGGAAAACTGCCAGCAACACCATCAATAGTTAAAAAGAGAGGTTTTGCAATTATTGCATGTTAATTCTGGCAATTAACCTGTGCTAACTGCACAATCTTCCCACCCTTCAGTAAACAGGGCTCTATATAAGGCAAATGTTAACATTTTTATTTATTTGCAAATACATATTAATGTTCTGCTTTCCAGATCAATTTGTCTTGTAGGAATAAACGAGCTTTAAAAAAACAGGTTTATAATAAAACAGAACATTATTAGTTTTCTAAAATATTTTACTTATGAAATTCAAAATACAAACAAGTAACAACTTGTACAGAAAACCAAGTCTCAAAAGAAACGTAGCAATCAGCATATAAAAGGACATTTTAACAACTATGAAAAATAAACAAAAAATAATCTTTGCTCAGCTCTAGTCCATCAATGAAGGACACCCATTACTGTAAAGGTGGATGAGGTATTACAAAGGGGCTCTTGTGCTAAGCTGCGGTAGGGCTACTGTCCGGGTAGCGTATGCCAAATCAACACTACTGCTGGGGGTAGCATAGGCGCCTGGCGGTAATTCCGAAGTTGACGCTCACTGTTTCCCACATCAGGACCAGATCATTTGGTGTCTTTACATGGAGCTGCTTACACCCTGTTAATAATACCCTAAATGCATTTCCTACAACAGTGGAACAATTATTTAACCTCTCAAGCATAAATGCTTATGCATGTCACAGAGTAAGTTGGCTATACTTGTTTGTCATTCATTGTATACCTGTATCAACTCACTAGCATTTACTATAGACAAATTGTTTTCCTGTACTGTCTCACTGAAACACACACAAAATAGAGGATGAACCAAAAAGGGGCTCATCTCAATAAAAGACAAGCTAGTACAAATCTTACTTCCATTGTTTTATTGGTCATGCCCACTGTGTTCATTTTGTACTGTCTCACTAGCATTTACTAGATATAAACTGTGGATAGTGTTCAAGCTTTATAAAACAATAGTGCTCCAGCTGTGGCTAAAACATACGCAGGGGAGTAATTCAATTAGATATATAAGTACCACTTAGTATGTGTCTCTGGGGCTAAAGTGTAATACATTCAAACTCACACAAATCACTAATCTTGGAGCCTCCACCAACATTGCCAGCCTGCTCTTGCCCAACTAGTCAACCCTGGACCACTAAACACTTATAGGCAGTTTGTCCTGGACAAGTTAACACCTTTGGCTAGGATCCCAGACACTCTGCCTCCTCATGCTCACCATCTGTCCATAACTGCAGCACTATATAACACAAACCACATTAATTACAAATTTAATTTTCAGATCATGAAGGGTATTCATACTTGAGTAACTTCATATGCTATATTTTCAAATTTTTCTAGCCCTTGTTTAGTATTTTGAAACAAAGTAAAATTTAAATAGAAAAACTGTATCAAAAATGTGTAGTCTATGTTATAACTGAAATAATTTGCCTTACAGCAAAATTCTGTTCCATATGTTCAATAGAGCCTCAGATTTCTTTCTACTCCTGAGGAAGACACAGGAGTGCCAAAATATGACACTGTTGGCTTATTTGGAATGTTTTGTTCCCCTCTCAATTGGGAAATATTTCTCCTTTTTTTAAGAAAAAAGATTACAAAGATATTCTGTTCTTTCTAGAAAGTTCTGTTCTTTTAAAATTTTCATTTGTGATTTGTGATGATTACTTGTTAAAGTACACCTTACTTTACACATTAAGGAGCATATTTATTAAAGTACACTAGGAGGGCAATTATATACTTGGATGTGCATACGTGGCACCTTCAGGGCCGCTGAGAGACCAAGCTGGGCCCGGGGCAAATAATCGAGGGCGGCCCCACTGGGCCTTCTCACCTGGAAGTAGCTTACTGCTCACTCAGTCTGTCTCTTGCATGCCAAATTATCGCATTAACTCTGCTCTGCCAGCCATAGGTCCTTCTTCCTGCCATGTCCTCTCCCATCTATGTGGAAATAGGAACTACTTCACATAGGAGGCGGGATGTGGCTAATACAGCAGAGTTAAAGCGATAACATGACAACCCAGCACACAGAAGACCAATCCAGCTCTTCTATCTGGGCCTGCCACTGGAAGCCTGAAGAAAGTGGCTTTTCTATTGCCAGCGCTGGGCTCTCCTTGGAGGCCAGGTCCGAGGGAATGTTGCCCCTGCCCCCCCTCTCAGCAGCCCTGAGCACTTTAATTGGCACTTACACACAGAAGTGCACTATACACTATTCTATAAGAGTACATGAGTGTAAAGCTCATAATTGTAAGCATGAACATGTATGTGAAGAATGGGAGAGATATGGGTGTGCCACCTACTTATATGTGCACCTTACAGAATATTATAAGTTGTATGCATTGTATGGTGCAGTTAGGTGTGCCAGCTTATGACAGCCATAGCCCTGGTGTAAGTGGGTGCACCTAAATGTATTTGCATTAGTGCTATGATGCTAGTATTCATACTATAAGCAAACTGACACTCGAGGTGCAATGCCCAACTTGGGGTGGCAAGTTATAGAAATGCCTCCCAGGAGTTCAATGTTGGTTTTAATGCTCGTTAAGCAGTTATCCCTGAATTCTATATAGGTCGTTCAAATTTGGGTGCAGAGCCCAGATCCTCATGTAAACTAATTAGTCAATTAGGCACTAACAATTATTGGAGTTAAGCACTTAATTGGTATTAATTAGGAGTTACATATGGCCCTGCCCTAGGCCCTATTCTATAACATGCATGCCTAAATTTCATGATGCACAACTCCAAAGGGGGTGTGACCATGGGAGGGGCATTCCCTGAATTAGGTGCAATGTTAAAGAATACCTGGATTTGTGCACCTAACTTCCATTAGTTGGGCACTAGCATTTACACCAGCCTTTCGCTGATGTAAGAGCTCACACCCAAAGTTAGGTGTGAAATGCACAATAAGCTAGTATTCTTTAAAGGGAGATATGTGCAGAGCACCCTCTACAGAATACCAGCTTAGCATGCAACATCTTGGTGCCTAACTTTAGGGGCCATTTACAGAATCTATCCCTTAGCATATATTTAAAATGAATGCAAAGTAAGCATTATTAATGTATGCTACAATCTCCTGTTAAACACCTAACATGAGCTTCTATATTAAAGGCAGGAAGGTGGTAGAAAAGACAGAGGGAGGGTGGCACAGATGCTAATGTGCATTTCCTTAATACATGTTAACAGCACTTCAGGATGTTACTGAGCAAAATTTAATGAAACCTCTACAGGTGTACTGTACTAAACTGCTTCTGCATTAACAACCACTGCATTAAAGTCACAGTTGTTTCCTCCACATGCTGACCACACATACTTTAACTGAAAAATAGTAGCCTGGAGGATTTTGCCATTAACACATTGATGGCACAACCTTACCACAGCTTAGTAGAGAGGTCCCTAAGTTCATTTAGGACTTAAACATTACATCAACAATTCTAGTTCACTTCATATTTTGTAATTTCTTTTTCTTTTCTTCTTCAGCAAAAACGTACCTATGAAAAATCAAGGGAAAATCTCCCATTATTAGCAGTTACCTTAATTTCATTTTTACCCTCATCACCTTCTCTTGTTATAGAGTATGTGTACTGTTAGAAGTGTTTCACTTTAACCTGAAAAATGGGCTCTGCCATCAGCTTCCATAATCTTATTCCCCAAGGATGCACACAATACAAATAACGTTTTGTTGAAATTGGAAATATCCTTGTATACCACCTTAGGGATGTACTTTTGACTAACATATGCTACAATATATAAAAAGAAATTTCTTTACTGCCTTTCCAAATGGGTAACTGTGTAAGACTACAGTAGCATCTCATCCTCAAAATGTTAAACCTCAATATAACTGTTAACTTTCCTTACAAAGAAACTGTATAAATAAAAGTTATTCTCTTTTTATCAAAGGTCAATATAACGTATAGGTCTTAATTGAGCAAATCAAAAACTAGAGCAAGGTATGTCAATTATTATGAAAGTTAATCCATTAATATCTACTGGGTTCACTATGGCTAGCAATTACCAGGAAGACTGCCATGTTCAAAGCAATGGTTATGGCTTAGACTTGCACACTATGAACACAGCAGGTTTCAACCAAGCTACTGCCTCTCTGAGACCAAACCAACCCAGGCAACAACCAAACCTGTTCCATTTGTGCCCAACCTGCCATGTACCTCTTCCCATTAAAACAATAGTGAGTCGGGCCCCCTTGCACCTTAGGGCACAGCAGAAAGAAACCTCTGGAGACGATACACAGCACACAAGTATGGGGGGGGGGGGGGGGGAAGAGAGAAGGAAGCACACCTGATATGTCACCAAGGATAACTCTATGGTAGAAATAACCAAACAAGTGTGGGTTTCAGCACAACTGTCTGCATTGGGGATATCACAGCTTCAAAAAAAATGATGAATTGAACACAAAACAGCACAATGCATGTCTTTAATCCAAAAATGCCTTGAAGAAAACTTAGAAAGTATCTCTGGTTAGAAGCACAGCTTCACCAAAAGAACTCTCAACAACTGTACAAACCTCAGCTACTGAGATGGATCAGTTCTATAATAAAATTAACCTTGCTTGGATGTTTTTCCTTCTTTCCTGACTACTCCAACTTCTCCTGTATGCCCACTTGTACTCTACCCAAGAGTTTGACTGCAACCATATAATCTTGCCTTAATCCTATTGGAGATATGTGATCATCCACTGAATTAGGGGGGTTAACCAGGCTAATATGTTGCCAGGGTGAAACATGACACCTGCCACTACCAATCTCGGTTACATCTTGGTAATCTATTATCTGGATAAACAGAAACTGGGGATATATCTATATAGCATGGTTTCTCTAGAATTATCCAATACCTAAAGAAATAGAAACCTGTTGACATCAAACTCAATCTTAATCATGAATAAACATCATTTCTTGTTATTGAATATTGAATATTAAAGCAGGCACAGGAAGAACTATCTCATACTCCCTTTCACTCCTCATGACACAATTAATTGCATAAGTAAATAATTATAGTGAACAGTGCTCAGACATAGGTCCAACGAGTAGAGCTGACAAGCTATACACTCGTTATCATAACCAGCATCACTGCACCGTCAAGCCCTCCCTTCCTCCCACTAACAAGCACTAACAAGCTCTATACTTGCAGCGGGTAACAATGAGCAGCTCTACTCATCTCAATCAAATGTCATTCATTTTTTAAGCTTTTTCATGCTATAAAATTTAGTGATTAAAAATAGTGTATACACTCTTATACTTCTTCATTCTCTCTCACGCTCTCAACATGTAGTCATATGTTTCGCCTAAACAGCATCCTCAGGAGAACGGGATTGAATATGTAGACCGCCAGGAGAAAACAGTCAGCAGTCCAAATCCAGGTCGGGCCAGGTCTGGGCCAGATAACTACATTTATGGTGAATATTTACTATGCAGCTCATTTGCATATGTACCAAACTGTCAACAGAAATGGACTAACTTGAGGAAAATTCAATAGGCTAGTCACTGGATATGTAGTGAACATGGAGCCATTTAGACAGCCCATGACTATAAGACAACCAGCATGTTTTTCTATTTTGAAACATTCAAGAATATTGTTCTGTAACCCTCAATAACACTACAATCTGTAATTTATTTCTGTCTTGGTTTACTTAACTATGACAGGATCCAGTTTTAGTATAATATATAAAGAATAAGGAGATGGTGTCCTTTGCTGAAGACATTTGCACATAGTTGTGACAAAATTCCTTACATGAATTTCTGAAGAATAAATGTAGCATCAGATATAAGAGACAGTTTTCCCTATATGAAATGGTGTTCGCAAATAATTACTGGCACAAACCAAACAAGAAAGCTGTTTTGGAAGTTGGAAGAGAACATAATGTGTGATAACCTAAGATTTCAGCTAAACTGTTTCTGTAGAGAAAAGGAAAAAGCAATTTTAAGTGTTTGGTACTCAAGGGCATAGGAAAACTGTGAACCTGTGCAAATATACTATCTGTGACACAAATCTGAATGAAATTGGGTTTGCACTTCAAAAGGTTATTAGGCAGAAATAGACTTACAATTTTACAAGATCAATTTCCCTACAGGAAGCTAAGCTAAAAACTAACATGCCCATAATCTGCTTGCAATTCCATTATGTGCAGGCAGGTGGAACATACCATAAAAAAGAGGGGTCAAAGATGGTGCTCCTTGTCATACAAATTATTACTTTGGAATCTGTTCAGACAAGCATGATGGGTTTATTTAAACTGTTCTTATTTGATTCCCGCTATCTATATTCTCTACATGTTTCTCAACAAAACCAAAATCCTAAAGCTGCCAATCTATACAGCACCTGAGCTGCATGAGCAGTTCTTTGTCTTTGCTGATCTTATTCTGTTTAGAAATGCCAACAAACGTAAAGTAAAAAAAAAAAAAAAGGGGGGGGAAACAACACTTCCAGAAAAAACAGAAACAAGCAAACAAAGAGTGGAAGATTCCAAAGAGAGAAGTCCCAAGACATCAAAAAAATGCAAATATATAAAAAAAAAGTTCAATAACTGCTTTAAAAAAAATTATTTTCCAATAACAGAACATAAAATGCATTGACAACTCTGACCCAACACGGGCCGTGTTTCGGCTGTTAGCCTTCCTCAGGGGTCCTTGTCAATGGCACAAGTAAAACAAAAGAATAGCCCAAGTGCAAATGGCGATATCAAAAGCTCAGCAAAGCGTTTTGTTCACAGACCTTTTAAAGCAGCTACTGGACTTTTTGTATTTGCATATTTTTTTTTTTTTTTTTTAAATCTTGGGACTTCTCTCCTTGGAATCCCTCCACTCTTTGATTGCTCGCTAACTTCAACAAACTTAACAGCTGCTGCCAATTAATACAGGAAAATATGAAACCTCGTTGATTTTGTAACTGTTCTGAAAAAATAGTTTTGTATATGTGATTCATTATTCAAGGGATTTTCCAGACCAGAATCCAATGTAAAAAGGACAATTTTTAAGAAAATCTGTTGCTATGAAATAAGCATTCCACAAAATCCTTGCTGCTTCTCAAAGTGTGTTTTTTAACCAAATATTGCCAGTCTACTGTATGATAATTTAAACAATATCATTATGCACAGAAAAAGTGCACTTCAGTCCCTTGCCCTTCATGTCTGTGGCCTCTAGGCAAAAAAAACACTTTTCATTATCAGAATCATGAGATAAAAATGAATAATTACACTAAGTGGCCTGTTTACTCAAGTGCACTAAGCAGTTAGTTCATGAGTTAGTGTGTGCTATTAAAATATGACAGTGATAACTGTTATCATGCTGACATGACAGTGTATGATAAGTCACTGTATATAGCCTGTTAAGGGGAAGGAAATGAATGCTGTAGGATGGGAAATACAGCAGTTAGCAAACAGTACTTTACACTGTCACAGCAGCAGTTAGAAAGTGGTAACTGCATCAGCACTAAGTATGAGGTGGTAGGTGCATCTTTAGGTTACTTTATTGGATTTATACCCCACACACATCTGAGACAAGGACTCAGCTCTGTGTGGCTTACATTAAATTTCTGAGATCTACAAATAGAGGTCAAATATATAAAACAGATATGCCAAAAAAGTCAGGGCTGCATGCAGGTCTTTTTCTGCCGTCATCTACTATGCTACTATGTAAGAGAGAGAGAAGAGATAAATCAACAAGTGAGCATAACAGGGGAGGTCAGATTATCTGGGTATATCTTTTCATGCTGTCTCTTGATGCTAGGTTGCATCGATCATCATTAATTTCTTGTACAAAAATGTTTTAAATTAAAAAAAAACCTTTTATAGGTGATGTCATAGCATGTGTCATTGGGCAATGTATTCCACACCTGTCCAGGGTAAATGGGAAGTTTACGGTGTAGGCAAATTTGTAGACCACCCCTTTATAGCTGGGAAGGTGTATGATGAGGTAGTCTCTCAGGTTCTCCTTGAGGATTGGTTGCGGTAGTTCAACTAGTGACATTATATACAACCTGGTGAACGAGCGTGCAAATTTTGAAGATCACTCTTGTTCTTATTGGTAGCCAATGTAGATACTGCAGCAGTGGTACTGCGTGTCCGTATCTGGATGAGCCACAGATCAGTCATGCTGAGGTATTTTGTGCTGCTTGTAGCTTTTTGAGTATGTAGTCTTTGCAACCCACGTAGACTGCATTGCAGTAGTCTATCTGGGAAAGAACAAAGCTTTGGACTAGAATGCTCTTAGTCATCGTAGTTTCCATAGTGATCTGAATACTTTTGATGTTATAGCAGACACTTGTGGTTCTAGTGTCAGTTTTGGTTAATCAGTATTCCTAGCACTTTGACGTTTGTGAATAGAGTGTATTCCGTTTGATCGATATGGATTTTGTTGCTTATTATTGGTTTGGAAGGGCTGGTTATTGGCATGAACTTTGTTTTTTCTGTTGAGTTTCAGTTTTGAAAGTCATGACTCAAGTTTCCATCAGGTCAAGTGCACATTTGATTTCTCTTAATGCAGCCTTGATTTCGTTGGCAAAGGGTATCCATATAGTTACATCATCCACGTAGATATATGTTTTGAAGCCATTCACTTCTAGTTTGTGGCTCAAGGGGGCCATCAGAATGTTAAATAATGATGGAGAGATGGGGGGAACCTTGAGGCACTCCACATTCTGGAACCAATTCCGCAGATAGGGATCCCAGCATCTTTACTTTGTAGGATCTGCTTCTCAGGAATCCCTTAAACCAGGATAGGACCTTGTCCTCTATTCCTATGTTATCTAGCAGCCCATGGTCTACCAGGTCAAATGCAGATGAAATGTTGAATTGGAGGATCATGACCCTGCAACCCCTACTGATATCATTTCTCAGATCTGACATCAGAGATGTTAAAACAGTTTCTGTGCTGTGGCTTGGGTGGAAGCCTGATTTAGAGCTGTGCAGTTTGTTAAAGTGTGGCATATATTCCATGAGTTAATTTGCGGCTAGGCCTTCTATTACCTTGGTAAGTAGGAGGATGGAAGCCACAGGTCTGTAATTGGGTACTACGTCAAGCTTGATCTTGCTATTTTGGGGGATGGGAATAAGGTTGATGCCTCCTTTCTCCTTTGGGAATTGACCCTGATTAAACATGGAAATGATGTATTTTGTTAGGGAGTATGAATTGATCAGAGGTGTTCATTAGCAGGAAATTTTGACAGGTGTCTAGTAGGCATTGTGATTTTGCATATTTATTCACAAGAATTTTAACCATATCAATGGAGGGAGGTGTGAAAGTTTTCCATGTTCTATCTGCTGGCAGGGGGGTCCTCCGTGCTTCTTGGCATGTCTAGGTATCCTCCTCTGCGCTATTTGTGAGTGCATAATGCATAAAAATGGACATTACTGTGCTGTAACAGGCTTTTCCAAAAGCAGGAAACTGGTTTGTGAGCCCTTGGGCCACTGCCGAGGAGCGGCAGCGGCAGGCAAAACCACCCTGCACCAGAGACAGGGCAGAACTCTGAGAAACAGTTAGGCTTCACCTGCACTTGGTCACCTTTCACCAGGAGTTGAGCCCCTGGTTCTAGGCGGGCAGCAGGACTTGCTGGACAGGGCAGGAACAGAATACCCACTAGGCTGAACAGGGGCTGAGGGTCAGAGGGGAAGGGATGTACACGGGCAGCAAGGCAGGAAACTGGGCTACGACACACAGACAGACAAAACTACACAAAGCAGGAGAAGGGCAAGCTAACGGGCGGGAAATGAAAGCTGCAAGCAGCCACTGACCAGGGAACAAACGCTGACAAACGAGAGACAGAACTGAAAGCTGCCAGGCAGCCCCTGAATAAGAAACACAGACAAACAGAAACCAAACAGAAATATGAACAAGAAACAAGGCAAGGAAACAAGCAAAAACCTAAGCTAACCTACACACAGACTACTAGAATCAGGTAAGAATCTCCAAAAACTGGACTAGCAGAAGTGCAACAAGCACCAACATACCAGGGCCTTAGGCGATGCAAAGGCAAAGGCAGAGAGGTTCCAAATAGCTAATAAGCCTAGCAGCAGCTGAGACTCAGCTGCAGCAACCATATGGTCTGTGCCAGAGCCGGTGGTGGGAGACGGGACTGGTGGTTGGGAGGCGGGGATAGTGCAGGGCAGACTTATATGGTCTGTGCCAGAGCAGGTGGTTGGGAGGCGGGGCTGGTGGTTGGGAGGCGGGGATAGTGCTGGCCAGACTTATACAGTCTATGCCCTGAAGAGCACAGGTACAAATCAAAGTAGGGTATACACAAAAAGTAGCACATATGAGTTATCTTGTTGGGCAGACTGGATGGACCGTGCAGGTCTTTTTCTGCCGTCATCTACTATGTTACCATGTAACTACGGGTGCTGTGAAGGTCCAAACAAAGCAAGCAAGTCTGGCAGCCCGGAAGATCCGGACCGGACTGAACTCTGGAACGGGTGACAATAACCAGACAGTCCACTGCAGCCATCAGGTGGCGAGAGGAAGGAGAGCACGAAACATGGGCACAACCGAAACAAACTGTATAAGTGTAATTCCCCTCAAGTCTCTCTGTTTTTTTTTTTAATAATAGAATCCTGCATCCCAGATAATAAAACACACTAACAGACCTTTAAATGGCACAGCCCAGCAGAATTAAACCCTCACTCACCCAAGCAGAGGCCCAAACATAGGCAACCTTACTGGAACAAGGATCCCTGAGAGAGAGGACCTAACCAGGTACAGCTTCTTCACATCAGCACTGCAGCCAGCAAATCAAGGGACCGCAATGCTGCTGCTGCAACATGGGACCTTATCTATCTCAACCGCTGAACACAGGCCACTGCGCACACCACCCCACCAAACAAGGACGCTCCCAAAACTTCCAGTCAGCTACCCCCAGCGTAGCAAGCAGACACCAAACAACAACGGAACCAAGCAGCAGCACACACCGTGTGGCAGATACCGAGCATCACAAGGCAAGTATCACACAAATGCAAACCAAGAATCACTACCACCCCGCTACCCTCCAACCACCCCCACCCTTACCACAAAAAAACATCTTCATGCTCAAAACCAGCTCCCAAAAAACCCCTTGACCCAATCCCATCGCTACCAATCCCCAAACCCCAGCAACAATCTACCTTATTACCTTAACCCTAACAGTTCCCAAGTCCCACTTCCCTCATCTCACTTAACCCCTTAACACCCAATGCCACTACTTCAAACAGATACCAACCTTACTATCACATATACTCAAACCTTCCACTCTCCCTCTCCCCCAGTTCCTCCTTGAATTCTCAAATCAAACAAATACTCTGCTCACTATGGCAGGCTTGGCTATGTTACAAGACCTCATTTTAGAAATCTAACAAGGAAATCATTAAGCTACAACTTTCTGCATAGGTTGCATTATCCACTCCCTGCCAATGAGTTTTATACTATGCTGTAACAGTTGGCGCTTTGTGCTAGTTACTGGATAAAGTGGTGAGGTAGCCATGCTTGTCCGCTTATAAAGGTAATAAATAGAATTATGACAAAACAAAACAAAGAAAAGAAAAGAAAAGAAGATACCACCTTTTTTTATTGGACTAACAATTATTGGACTGACTTTCATAGGCAATATCTTCTTCTTCGGATCAGAAATGAGCTATATGAAAGCACATTATCCCAGCGCTGTAATCTTTGCATTGGCTCCCAGTGAGCACTCGTATGAAATTTGCTTTTGATATTAAGTACATAAGTACATAAGTAGTGCCATACTGGGAAAGACCAAAGGTCCATCTAGCCCAGCATCCTGTCACCGACAGTGGCCAATCCAGGTCAAGGGCACCTGGCACGCTCCCCAAACGTAAAAACATTCCAGACAAGTTATACCTAAAAATGAGGAATTTTTCCAGTCCATTTAATAGCGGTCTATGGACTTGTCCTTTAGGAATCTATCTAACCCCTTTTTAAACTCCGTCAAGCTAACCGCCCGTACCACGTTCTCCGGCAATGAATTCCAGAGTCTAATTACACGTTGGGTGAAGAAAAATTTTCTCCGATTCGTTTTAAATTTACCACACTGTAGCTTCAACTCATGCCCTCTAGTCCTAGTATTTTTGGATAGCGTGAACAGTCGCTTCACATCCACCCGATCCATTCCACTCATTATTTTATACACTTCTATCATATCTCCCCTCAGCCGTCTCTTCTCCAAGCTGAAAAGGTCATTTACATATCTCATAATCTCTTTTTAAGATTCATTATTATAGCATCATCTTATTAGAAATTTAAACTCCTTGAGATCAGGCTTTTTTTGTAATTCCTTCAATTCAATATGCTAGACAGACCATTATGTGAAATGGATAACTTTCAATTGCACTACTGCACAGGTGAAATTCATTGACTGTTGAGCAGCTTGTGGAAATGAAAGAGAGGCTGTCTGGTAAATGAATCCTGTCCACAATGCTGCATTGTTCCTGCAAGAATAGATAGGCTGGCAGCTTCTCCACAGAATGGGCATGCTGACACTGTTGTGCGGAGGATTCAGGAATAACTTCATCCCATGACAGCACGATGTGAATTGGCAGTGACCGAGCATAGGACAAAATTCTGTGCAAAAGTAAGACGTTGCACAGTCTTGGTGGTCAATGACTGAAGATTTGCTTTAATATGCAAAGCCACTGCATAGAGGATGCACAATGCATGATGAAGTCAATTGCACATAAGCCTATCGAAGTCTCATGCCATTCTACACAGGTACATATGCTCCAGGTGGAAGGTTCAGGAAGAAAGAGGTCATAAGGGAAAGGATGACATTTTGAGAATGAAAAGCTTAGTCACTATACTGTGAAAGTGAAGAACATTTAAGAACTCTGACAAGTAAACTGAAAAGTTAAGCAAAATTGATAAAAATAAGAAATTTCTTGGGAGAGGTCTGTGACACCTTCAGAGCGAAACAAACAAAACTGAACAGCTAAGAAGACTGCTGTACACATGAAGGGATCCACATGCTCAGAACTTTACTCAAGAGTTTGAGCTCTGAGAAAGCAGTTCCATCCTGTGCCATCAGATGTCACTCACTTGTGTGCCTGACTCAATCCTGCGTGTCAACAGTCTGTTTAATGGGATAGAGTCAGCAAGGGTTCAGCCAAGGGCAGTCTTGCCTCACCAATTTGCTTCATTTCTTGGAAGGTATGAACAAACATGCGGATAAACGTGAGCTGGTTGATGTAGTGTATCTGGATTTTCAGAAAGCTTTTGACAAAGTGTCTCATGAGAGACTCCTGAGAAAATTAAAAAGTAATGGAACAGGAGGCAATGTTCTTCTGTGGATTAGGAACTGGTTATTGGACAGAAAACAGAGGGTAGGGTTAAATGGCCATTTTTCTCAATGGAGGAGGGTGAATAGTGGGGTGCTGCAGGGATCTGTACTGGGACCAATGCGTTTTAATATTTATAAATGATCTGGAAATAGGAACGATAAGTGAGGTGATTACATATGCAATTGACACAAAACTATTCAAAGTTGTCAAAACACATGCGGATTGTGAAAAATTGCAGGGAGATCTTAGTAAACTGGAAGACTGGGCATCCAAATGGAAGATGAAATTTAATATGGACAAATGCAAAGTGATGAACATAGGGAATAATAATCCAAATCAGTTACCTAATGCTAGGGTCCACCTTAAGAGTCGACACCAAAGAAAAAGATCTCAGTGTCATTGTACACAATATGCTGAAATCTTCTCCAGTGTGCAAAAGTGGCCAAAAAAGCAAACAGGATGCTAGGAATTATTAGAAAAGAGATGCAAAATAAGACCAAGATTATTATAATGCCTCTGTATCACTCCATGGTGCGAACTCACCGAGTATTCCATTCAATTCTGGTTGCTGTATTTTAAAAAAAAGATATAGTAGAATTAGAAAAGGTTCAAAGAAGAATGACCAAAATGATAAAGGGGATGGAACTCCTCCCATATCAGGAAAAGCTAAAGAGTTTAGGGCTTTTCAGCTTGAAAGAAAGAGATGGCTGAAGGGGCATAGGATTGAGGTCTACAAAATTTGAGTGGTGTAGAATGGGTAAAAGTGAATTGACTTTTCACTCTTTCAAAAAAATGTATAAAGATTATGGGACACTAAATTAAGTTATTTGGAAATACTTTTAAAAGAAATAGGAGCAAATATTTTTTTTCACTCAAATAATAATTAAATTGTGGAACTTGTTGACTGAGGATGTGGCAACAGCTGCTAGTGTATCTGGGTTTAAAAAAAAGTTTGGACAAGTTCCTGGAGGAAAATCCATAGTCTATTATTGACATAGACTTGAGGGAAGCAACTGCTTGTCCTAGGATTGGTAGACTGGAATGTTGCTACTAATTGGTTTCTGCCAGGTACTTGTGACCTGGATTGGCTACTTTTGGAAGCAGGATACTGGGCTAGATGAACCATTGGTCTGACCCAGTATGGCTATTCTTAAGCTCTTATGCCTGATCTGTTTGTGTAATTTACTGTTGCATCTCTTAACGGTTTCCCTGTGGAATCAACATGTGCACTTTTAAAGCTTTTCAGATGACCTGCAAAAAACTAAAGTCTCTGCAGGTTGTGACAGAGTATTGGAACCTTACCTGAGCAAGAGCAAAAATGGAAAGACTAGGCCTAGGGCAGATTTCAGCAAAGTGAAAACCAGGAAGGATCAAAAACTAGATGTGGAGCAGGGCTAGGTATGGAACAGATAATTCTGGTGAACCAACCACGAAACAGGGATCAGGGTCAGGTGTAGAAAAGGCCAGGTAAAGAAGAAACAAACCATGGTGCAGGAATCAGGTGAGACAGGAACCAAGGGTACAGCGGGAATGAAGAATGAAGCAATTAAGGAAGAACTTGATACTGAAGCACTGCAAGGAGCTGGGGTTGCAGTAGTAGACACAGTACTCAGCAATGCTAAATCAAGCAGGGTGTGTCTGGCTTGAATTCTTTATGTACTACCACTGACAAAGCGTACCTCTTGCTGGTTCAATGGGCTCCTTGGGAATAAGCGTCTTCTGTGTCTTGTTTTTAACATTTCTGGGAGCAGCCTCTGTGGTTCAGCCGCAAGTCTCCAGTCCTGAGGCCACTTGGTTGTTCCCTGGGAAACCCTTTCATAGGAACAGCAGAATGCCTTTTTTATGGTGGGGAGGGGAGCAGTGCGGGCAAGCAATCTCTGCCCTAACTCTGCCCCTTCGCAGTCACCCCATTTTCAGACTTTAAATGTATACTTAGTGTAATCCCCCATTATAATGGGGATTACTAACGTCATTGTGATAGAGCTCTTCAGAGTCTCTGTGAAGGGAGGGCTCTGAGTTGTGGGTGGACCGAGATCCAGTCCAGCTGATGTGTGTATGGGATAAGTTGAAGAGGGAAATGTTTCTAGTTAATGATTGACAGTAGAGGTGGAGTTTAAAGGTAAGAAAAGTTCTTGTTTATATGAACACATGGTCTTTGGTTGCCTTCACCCCCACCAGGACCCTTGAGAGGACAGGGGATATCTTGGAAAGGCCAGACAACCTAAGGCTGAATTAAGGGGGAGTTACTGTAATCCAAAGGCAGTAACTGTTAAAGAGGAGTGCTCTGGGTGGGTTAGAGGAGTACAGCTCGAGAGCAGGAACAGGGAAGAGCCTGTTCAAGGCTAGAGGGTGCAACCCAGCAAGGTGCAACTCTGGAGGAGAGGACAGACAAGGATGACTGATCCTGGAAGAGTTCACTGGTGACAACCAACGATATCAGCAACCAACAATACTGCTCAAATGGGATGGGTAATGAACTGAAGGAGTTGAAAAACTGTATATACTTCAGGAGTTGCTATACAAAACCATTTAATTAGTGAATAAGACTGTACCCAATAGTCTTGGATGGACAGAAAACCTCTTAAACCAAATGCTAACTGAACATGATTTATGGAGTTTGGATTTATTACCTGTTGCAGAAGTTAAGTACAGTTTTGCATAAAGGAAAATTCCTTTACGTGGCAAGTATTCCTTGAGTGTGAGAGAGTGAAGAGCCTGCTCCCGGACTGTTGAGGATACTCAAGATCAAACTCACCTTAACATCCTACAGCCTTCCGTATTTTTAACCGGCCCTGGCATGCACCCAAGCTCGTGAGAAAGACCGAATTATGAGTGATGTTAAGGATACTCAAGATCAAACCTAGCTTAACATCCTACAGCTTTCCGAATTTGTATCCAGCCTTGGCCTGCGCCCAAGCTCAAGTGTGAAACACTGAATTGTGTGTGAAGAGTGAGGTAGTAAAAAGAAGGTCTTGTCCCTCTCTTTTTGTGGCCCGAGTTAGACAGTGAGTGAGCTGGTCGGTGAGACCCAGGTTACATTAGTCACATGCTTATTTAATGTAAATCATAGAAAGAATAAATTATTCATTCAGACTGCATATTCCAAGACCAACCAACAAAACTTCCCTAACAATAGGTGCAGAGGAAAAGTAAGATGTTTCACTTTACAATTCAGCATACAAAATATTTTTATTCAAATGTTACATTGGTAACAGCCAAAATATCCCTTTCAGATCAACACAACTGCTGAAAATATTGAAACAACTAAAAAAACATCAATGGCAGAGTGGTACTGCCTATATCAAAAGTTCTAAAATCAAAAATCGAGGGAAAAGTCTCAACTAGTGCGGCAGCTACAAATTTCATTTGACATTCGATTATATTTGCACGCACAACTCATCATCGACTAAAAAAAACCCCCGTTTAAAATACATTTTTTAAAGAATTTTCTTGTGCTTGTTCTTGTGCTTATTCTAAATAAAACTTGTACAAAACTGTCCTTTTAAATTGCGTATAAATCTCTTATCTTTAGTGCCTGAAAGCCAAACGTTTGTATAAAAGGACAGTTTTATACAAGTTTTATTTAGAATAAGCACAAGAACAAGCACAAGAAAATTCTTTAAAAATTGTTTTTTAAATGGGGTTTTTTTTAGTTGATGATGACTGGTTGTGCGTGCAAATATAATTGAATGTCAAATGAACTTTGTAGTTGCCGCACTAGTTGAGACTTTTCCCCCGATTTTTGATTTTAGAACTTTTGATATAGGCAGTACCACTCTGCTATTGATGTACATTGGTAACAGCAACACAAATTTCATAAACTGCCAGAAATAAGTAAAACAAAACCCTGCAAATGGAAACTCAGATGCTTACCATACCATGCTAGCACCAAGTAAAAAAAAACTCAAACTGCAGCAACCCTACATAAGAACCGTCAGCACTTCAAATGTTCTAGAACAGGTTTGTCCAAACTTTTTCTATCAGGAGCCACACTTTACATTTTGTAACATTTGGAGGACCAAAACATGCACCGTCATATTTTGCTACATAGATCGTCAAATAGCGGCAAAATACAAGAGTGCATGCCCCCTCCCCTTCACCCAGTCTCACGTGCTCTCCCTCTCTCTCCCTGCCCCCTGTCTCTTATGTATCCTCCTCCCCAGTCATCACCCAATCTTTTTCCCCTCACCTGGCTTTAGCCGCAGAACAAACAGCAAGATTCCTGATTCTCTTCTGTGACAAAGCTCTTTGCAGGCTTGTGCCACATAGTCCTGGAAGTTTGGGTTGGTTTCACAGTTTCAAGTATCATCAGGCTTGAAACCACAATACCAGTCCGAAATTCCAGAACCACATGGCTCAAGCTTAGAGAGAGACGTCATGATGGGGAAGCAGGAATCCTGCTGTAAGTGCCACAAGAATTACCAAGCTTCTGAGGGCCAGAAAAAAAAAAGCACTTGGTGGGCTTGACTCGGCCTGCGGGCCTGTAGGTTGGCCTAGCCTGTTCTAGAACCTCAGTACATTTCTAGTTGAGATAAGAAAACACACTTACAGAATCCCTCATCTTGTTACATAGGAAAAACACAGATCATAACTCAGTAAAGAAAAGGGCAGGTATTCAAAAAAAGCTGAGCTCCTAAATTTATGTCCCAAAATTAGGCTTCATTTGCACCCCATTTTCAGCCAAATTTAGGAAGATAAGTTTTCAGTTGAAAATTCAGCTTAATTTAGGAGAATAAAAGTTATTTTTATAAATATAGCTGTGTCATTCGTGCATCTAGGCTTAAGAGCTTAATTTAAGAGCCTAGTGCTCAAAATCAGTGCTAAGCTCTTCACTCCCCCCCCCCCTAAATCTGCCCCTTTTTTGCCACCCACTTTTTATGCTCTTAAATTTAGGAATTTAGGTCCAGCATCTCTTTCCCTCCCAGGCATGTCCTGCATTTCTCCATCACACCCATGCATGCAGGTCCTGCATCTCCTTGCAGTACCCCTCCCTCCCAGCTAGGCCAGCCCTCCCAATGTGCAGCAGGTTGAAAGCAGAAGCAGCATTGAAAACAAGCTGCTTCTGCCAAAACCCACTAGGAATTTGCATCAGAGAGACAAGAAGCAGCAGAGGAAAGGCCCTGGTAGGGCTGACAATAGACAACTTGTTTTCAGTGCTGCCTCTGCCAGTTATCTGCCTCACATTAGGAGGACCAGCTTGTGGGGGGGAGGGGTAGAGAGGTAATGGACCCGCAGGGGAGGACAGAAGGGAGGAATGCTGCAACTCAAGAAGCTCCCTACCTGTGTTGAGTGACCCTGGGTATTTTGCCAGGCTTGCTCAATGGTAGGTAACACCCCTGCTCTGGAGATAGGGAAGTACCTGAATCTTACTTCTCTTGTGTTGACACTGAAAAGGTAAGATCCAAAAAATATTTTGTTGTAACTACTGCAAATATTATGACATGATCTTTAGCTGCTAGCTTTGTGACTACATTGAGCATTGTAAGGACTCAACAATACGAGTTAGAAGTGGCAAAATTCACTAAAGTAACTCAATCTGACATCTTAAGTAGAGTATCCGGTCCTGGCATGTTCTATTACTGCAAGAGGTGAGATAATCCACTGAGAGGAAGCAAAGAAAAAATAAAGAAGGAAATTATATGCATGCTACCCCAACTATATTCTGCTAATTTAAATACTGAATTTTAGTTAGTTAGCTACACTGGGGATTGCATTTCAATCCGATTTTGCACTGTGTACTTAATTCTTCATGCACTTACTTCCCGCTAGAATATTTTACTTATACAAAGCCTTTATCTGCTGGCACAAATTCTAAGAGACTTTTTCCAACTATTATAAAGCTTTTTATTGCAATCATAGCATTGCAAGTTGGTGCCAAATAATGAAGCCACAAGTGTATGCTAGATATAAAGTCTTAATAATAAGCCAAGGTTACAGCAATAAGATTTTACAAGTTATCCTATGTTTATAAGCAAAAATATGTTGTAACTTCTGATGCATTAGGCTTTTGTCCTGATGTGAATCTTCAACTTTGTGCCTACCTTAAACCTCAACTTACCTACCAGCAGAAGCTCTAGTACCCTCCTTCAGCAGTGGGATTTTGACAACACTTCCTTCTTGAACATTGGTGACTCCAGGATAGCATCTATCCTCTCCCCTGTTCTCTTTCCAGCATCCCTCTCTATCTCTGACATAGCCATAGGCGGTCGGTGGCCCAACTGTTTGGGGAGGCTAAAGGGGGCAGGGTTAGGGGTGGGGCCAGGGGTGGAGCTTAAATCCATAATTGTCTGATCACACACAGAAAAAAAAATAAATGTCACAATTAATACATTTTATTAAATTTAGATATTAGTTATGTATCATATGTCAAAGAATAAAGTGGTTGCTCAAAGCATATACTACTACTACTACTTAACATTTCTAGAGCGCTACTAGGGTTACGCAGCGCTGTACAATTTAACAAAGAGAGACAGTCCCTGCTCAAAGAGCTTACAATCTAATAGACAAGTGAACGGTCGGTCCGATCGGGGCAGTCAAATTGGGGCAGTCTGGATTCACTGAACGGTAAGGGTTAGGTGCCGAACGCAGCATTGAAGAGGTGGGCTTTAAGCAAAGACTTGAAGATGGGCAGGGAGGGGGCTTGGCGTAAGGGTTCAGGAAGGTTGTTCCAAGCATAGGGTGAGGCGAGGCAGAATGAGCGGAGCCTGGAGTTGGCGGTGGTGGAGAAGGGTACTGAGAGGAGGGATTTATCCTGTGAACGGAGGTTACGGGCGGGAACGTAAGGGGAGATGAGGGTAGAGAGGTAGTGAGGGGCAGCAGACTGAGTGCATTTGTAGGTAAGAAGGAGAAGCTTGAATTGAATGCGGTATCTGATCGGAAGCCAGTGAAGTGACCTGAGGAGAGGGGTGATATGAGTATATCGGTTCTGGCGGAATATGAGACGTGCAGCAGAGTTCTGAACATATATATACTAACCACAATCGCTCAACTGCAAAACACTATGAACAACTTTGTGCAAAAACACACTCTGAACCTTACTGTACCATAAATATTACACTGGGCAGAACCTAATACACCAATATACCACCCATACGGAAAATGCAGACTGTCAACAATATGAAACAAGGGATCATAATATCACAATTCTCATGTAGAGCCACAAAACACCCTAATTCATGTTTAATGTTGGATAAAATGTCATAAATAAGTAAATAAACTTTTAATGTTGAACACCTAATTCTCAAAGTGGACATATTCCAAACTCTATAATGAAAATAAAATGATCTTTTCTACCTTTGTTGTCCGGTGACTTTGTTTTTCTGATTGTGCTGGCCCAGTATTCGATTCTGCTGCTATCTGTCCTCTTAACTCCGTTTCCAGGGCTTCCTTTCCATTTGTTTACTTTCCGCCTTTCTTCTTCATTTCTTGTCCTACATCCCTAAGTAAAAGCTGGGTCCTCCACAAACTTGACTGTCCAGTGGATCCAGCTTTTGCCTATTTTCTTCATCCATGTGCAGTTTTTCTACTCTCTTCCTTTTCCGTCATCTCATCTCCTTCCTCACTCCACCCTCCCCTCCATCCACCCATGTCCAGCAACTCTCCTCTCCCCTGCCCTCTCCTCTTCTTCCACCATGTGCAGCAACCCTCCTCTCCCCTCCCCTCCATCCACCCATATCCAGCAACCCTCCTCTCCCCATGTGCAGCAACCCTCCTCTCCCCTGCCCTCTCCTCTCCCCTTCTTCCACCATGTGCAGCAACCCTCCTCTCCCCTTCCCTCCATCCACCCATGTCCAGCAACCCTCCTCTCCCCTGCCCTCTCCTCTCCCCTTCTTCCACCATGTGCAGCAACCCTCCTCTCCCCTTCCCTCCATTCACCCATGTCCAGCAACCCTCCTCTCCCCTGCCCTCTCCTCTCCCCTTCATCCACCATGTGCAGCAACCCTCCTCTCCTCTCCTCTCCCGTCTGCCCTCGTTTCCTTCCTGGCCCCCACCCCCCGCCATACCTTTAAATATTATATTTTTGCTGGAGTCGCGGGCAGCGCCAGCATTGAAGACATCAGCAGGCTCATCGCGCTTCCAGCAGCCTTCCCTCGCAAGTCGGATAATGGCTCCGGCTCTGCCCTCGTAGAAACAGGAAATACGTCAGAAGAGGGCGGAGCCATCATCCGACTTGCGAGGGAAGGCTGCTGGAAGCTCGATGAGCCTGCTGATGTCTTCAATGCCGGCGCTGCCCGCGACTCCAGCAAAAATATAATATTTAAAGGTACGGCGGGCAGACGGCCGGGCGGCGGCGGGGGGGGGGGGGGGGGCAGTGGCGGGCTCTCTTATACGGGGCGCCTATGGACATAGCCTAGCAACATACTCTCTTCTACCTTGCAGATCTTTTCTTCCTCTCTCTTTCCCAGTCCTTGGCTCAGTCCAACACCTCTGTTGTCCACAAATCTTTCCCAACTGACCAGAGGTGTGCATGGGCGGGGAATGGGTATGGAAGTGTAATCCAGCTGGCAAGTTCGCATTATCTTGCACTAAGGGGCCCTTTTACTAAGCCGCATAGGCGCCTATTATGGGCATAATCGAAAGAGAAGGGCGCCCATCTTTCGACACAAATTGGGAGATGGGCGTCCTTCTCTCAGGGGCGCCCAAATCGGCATAATCGAAAGCCGATTTTGGCCATCATCAACTGCTTTCCGTCGCAGGGATGACCAAAGTTCCCGGGGGGCATGTCGGCAGCGAATCGAAGGCGGGACTGGGGCGTGCTTAAGAGATGGGCGTCCTCAGCCGATAATGGAAAAAAAAAGGGCGTCCCTGACGAGCATTTGGCCGACTTTACTTGGTCCATTTTTTTCACGACCAATCCTCGAAAAGGTGCCCGAACTGACCAGATGACCAACGGAGGGAATCGGGGATGACCTCCCCTTACTCCCCCAGTGGTCACCAACCCCCTCCCACCCCCCAAAAAAAATTAAAAAACATTTTTCCAGCCTCCATGCCAGCCTCAAATGTCATACCCAGCTCCACCACAGCAGTATGCAGGTCCCTGAAGCAGTTTGTAGTGGGTGCAGTGCACTTCAGGCAGGTGGACCCAGCCCCATCCCCCCCTACCTGTTACACTTGTGGTGGTAAATGTGAGCCCTCCAAAACCCACCAGAAACCCAATGTACCCACATCTAAGTGCCCCTCTTCATCCCTAAGGGCTATGGTAGTGGTGTACAGTTGTGAGGAGTGGGTTTGGGGGGGGGGGTTGGGGGGGGCTCAGCACACAAGGTAAGGGAGCTATGCACCTGGGAGCAATTTGTGAAGTTCACTGCAGTGCCCCCTAGGGTGCCCGGTTGGTGTCCTGGCATGTGATGGGCACCAGTGTACTACAAATACTGGCTCCTCCCATGACCAAATGCCTTGGATTTGGTCATTTTTGAGATGGGCGTCCTCGGTTTACCTTATCGGCGAAAACCGAGGTCGCCCATCTCTAAGGTCGATGATCTCAACATTTAGGTCGACCATCTCTTAGGTTGACCTAAATGTTGAGATTTGGACGTCCCCAATCGTATTATCGAAACAAAAGATGGACGCCCATCTTGTTTCGATAACACGGGATGCCCCACCCCTTCGCAGTGCCGTCCTTAGAGATGGACGCCCTTAGAGATGGTCATCCCCGTTCGATTATCCCCTTCCACGTGCACCCAATGGGCACCAATTTGGAAATACTGCCCGGCTACTGCGTGGCCTGGGCAGTAATTTAATTTTTTTACGTGCGCCGGAAAATATATATTATTTTCCAGCATGCGGCGCTAACTGGGTGGTAATCGGC
This sequence comes from Microcaecilia unicolor, assembly GCF_901765095.1. Classification (NCBI taxonomy): domain Eukaryota; kingdom Metazoa; phylum Chordata; class Amphibia; order Gymnophiona; family Siphonopidae; genus Microcaecilia; species Microcaecilia unicolor. The sequence continues at coordinate 159,566,227 of NC_044040.1, read as the reverse complement.
ATTGTATGAACACTGATGATTACCACCCGGTTAACGCGCAAGACCTTACTGCTAAGTGAATGGATGGCAGTAAAGTCTCAGGCCCAAAATGGACATGAACAAATTTTCATTTGGCAGCATGTCCGTTTTCAGCCTCAAAAAAGGGCCTTTTTTTTACAGGCACACTGAAAAATAGATCTGCGTGCATCCAAAGCACACGCCTTCACTAGCACAGGGCATTTTTCAGTGCACCTTAATAAAAAGACCCCTAAAGAACATAGACCTAATGCAGGAGCACTTAGCACCTCTTAAATAGGAAATGGTAAGTGCTCTTCATTAATTTTTTTCAAGACCCATGTGCTATCTGAAAATAATTAGTGCCTATTAACTCCAACTATAGCCAATTAGTACCTAATTTAACAAGTATTCTATAACCTAGTGGTCTTCACTAATTTTTTAAGTCAGGGTCACTTTGGATCCAATGAGCTAGAGAAGAGTCACCAAATAGCTTCACATGTGAGGCTGCGACACTGCTGACCAACATTAATTTATTTTAAAAAATTTCTGTTCCGCACAATCCTAGTCTTGGAGGATCATGGCATAACATACATAATATAATTTTAGAAGACAACATATACACACACATGCAATAAAAGATTCTTGACTAAAACAGATCCATCACTAAAACAACGAGAAGCTTAAACACCCAGCTTTAAACCACCGCAAAAGCTTGGGCAAAAAGGAAAGCCTTCAAACGTTTATGGAACTGAAGAATATGTCAATGTCCATCAGCTCACCTTCAAACATTTCATTGAGGGTGTCCTCAGGGAGGTGGACATTTCCAAATGCATTCTCTTCGCCTCCCACAGAAGTAGCCCAATGATCAAAACTAATAGTATGCATAAATTTGCATGCTATTAGTTTTGATCATCGGGACGTTGTTTCCCCATGCTGTTCCTGTGCTAATTTTACAGCGCTGTTCAGAACAGCGCAGGAAAACTGATCTTGAGGACCTTAATGCTAAACTGGCTCATATTTCTGGTTGGCTATTGCCTCACAAGGTTGAAATTAAACCCAGAGAAAACTCAAGGCATCCTATTCACATAGAAAGGTGACTCTACACCCATAGTTCCCATCAACATCTCAGGGTCTAGTGTTGTACTGCAGCTCACTATCAAGGTATTGGGTGTTTTACTGGACCATCATTTGAGCTTTAGGCCACAAATTTCAGCAAGTGTACGCTCCTGTTTCTTTAAATTGCGTATGCTTTACTCCATTCAATATCTCTCTAAGCAGGAAGCACTTACAGTACTGGCACATGCGTTTGTAATCAATAAACTTGACTACTGCAACATACTCCTGCAGGGTGCCTGCCTTTCTGATATACGTCGCTTACAAATTGTCCAGAATATGGCGGTTAAGATCATTGCCAACTCCCGCAAGTACGACCATGTAATTCCACTTCAGCTCCAGGAGCACTGGCTACCAGTCACTCATTACATCACATATAAGATCCTTGTCTTTGCGCATAAAATCTACCATACAGACCAATCACCCTCTCTTTCATGGCTTATCACTCCCCACATCCCTGTTTGATCTCTTCGATTGTCTCAGCAACACTAACAGTACCTTCTTTCCATTACATTAGACTGGATACTATGTGGGCATGTATCTAGGGTGAAATGGTCTCCAATTGATGGAATTCCCTACCCTTAACACTAAGATCGGAATCTTCACATATCACTTTTAAATCAGAACTAAAGGCATTCCTATTTTGGGATGATGTTCCCTCCTAATGTGTTGGTGATGTTCCCTGTTACCCCACCCCTAAGGATTGGACATCCAAACACCAGCTATCCTCCTGAATGAATGGATGACCAATTGTTCCCTTTTCCTTCTATTCTTTCCCACTTTTCTGGTTTTTTTTTCTCTAGCTCTTTCCTACCATTAATGTAGTTGCTTTCTTTTCTCCCTCTTTATAATTTTGACATTGTACACCGCTCAGATAGTACACTCCAGGGTTGTATATCTAGATTAAATAAAACTTGAAACATATTTTACTAGTGTATAAATAAAACTAAGAGTACACTAATTTGATTTACTAAAAACTACATTTTGGATATGAAACAGTAAGTAATAAACATATGTTTCCTCGCTGATGTGATCTCTGCATGCATAATACAAAGTCAGACACAAAATAGTAAGTGCTTGACTTTCCAGCTCATAAAGATTAATGTGTTTGGACTGTCTCTCTTCATCAACATTATAATAGTGTAGCAAATAGATGTCAAGTTTTGTAAGTCCATAAAAATAGCCTCACAAGTAAAAAGTAACTTCTTGCAGATCACTGCAAGGCACATATCACAAACATGTATTTACTGCACATTAGCCATAGTTAACTTAACATTAGGTTAAGGTATGCGCAATGAGAATTTTTTGAAAGAGAAAAAAAAAGTTTCAGATCACAATAGAAATGGCCTCGATCATCCATTGTAATGGAAAGAAGAAAGCAAATGTAAGGTTTCAGACTTCCAAAAAATGGTTCCCACTGCCAGAATATCATCACTGGATATTTGTTTAAAATCAACTAATCATATTGGGACCAAAGTTAGACAGCTAGATGCAGCATGTTGAGCATGAATTCTGTAATGGCATCTGGGTGCCAAGATTCTGTTATAAAATATAAGCATAACTTGGTATCTATGGGCCTATAGATAGGTGCCCCCACTTGTGCCATGTCAATAGCAGGTTAAATGGATACCAAAATGTGGCACTTTAGCATGCAAAGCCCTCTCACTAAATCATGTTAAGTGTGCAGATACCATGTTACTCTACTATTCTATATTGTCACCCAGGTTTCATTATAAAATAGGATCCTACCACACAACTTTCAGGGCACCTAAATGGAGGTGCCAAGCTGTAGAATTGCTCCCTAAATTTTTGTTATTGGGGGGGGGGGGGGGAGGAATATCATTACTGTGCATTATAAGGGCAATTCTATATCAGGGGCCCAATATTTTCATACCACTGAAACATGTAAGTGGCAGCAAACTGCCTAAGAACAGGGAAGGAGCTTAAAAGGGGAATGGGTGGGCTTCTAGGCACCCACAGTTACACCAGGCCTCTTGATTTCCCTTACTACTGCATATGTGTCACATTCAATGGTGTCTGAATTTTAAACAAAATGTAATATTAAACAAACGAAACCCAAGTAGACACATAACACAGTTTATTATTACATCATTTATTAGAGGAACACAGTTATCCAACACCCATATTACCTATGAGAAAAAGTAACTGACCCCTTACTCATTCAATATATTGACCAAAACAAACCAATTATTAGATTCAGTTGATTGAACACAGTCAGACTTGATCAAAAGAAATTCCAGAAGAGATGAGAAAAAAAGTTTTTGTAATCCTTTTCAGACCGATATATTTCAAAGCTAAAGCTCTGGCACTCCAGCAAACCACAATGAGAGCCATGAAGGGGCATTTTCGATAGCGCATCTAAGTCAGACTTTGGACGTTTTGTGCTAAATGTACCAAATCCAAATAGGAAGTATACCCACTTTTGAAAAACAAATTTTGTTGAAAATACCACTTCAAACAAGTTTTCTGCACTTATCTTTTTAGGCCATTTTCAGGAAAAAAATGCATAAGTTAAAAACCACACAAAAGCAAGCCATTAAGATGTAGGAGGGGCCAGCATTTTTAGCAGACTCATACCCCAGACATCCCGGGAGAGCAATGGGGCATTGCTGTGGACTTCATATAAATGCTCCCAGTACACATCTAATCATTGCTCCCTTATGTTGTCTGCTTAGCCCTTCAAAAGCTACCCAAAACTTATTACCCTTAACTATGCACCACTACAGAAGCCCTTATGGGTGAAGGGGGCACCTATATGTGGGTACAATGGGTTTCTGCTGAGTTTTTGGAGAGCTCACAGTTTCTACCACATGTGTAACAGGTAGGAGGAGGTATGGGCCTGGGTCTATGTACAGTCCATTGCATCTACCACTATACTACTCCAGAGACCTGCATGCTGCTTTATTGGATGTGGCAATAACATCTGAAGCTGTCATAGAGGGTGGTTCTATTTTTTATTTACATTTTTGGGGGGGTGAGAGAAGAAGTCATCCTTGAATCCCTCCAGTGGTCTTCTGGTCATTTAGGGTACCCTCTTTGCATCTTATTCATTAGAAAAACAGGTCTAGACCAAAACGTCCAAGTGTTAGGCATGCCCTAATCCCACCTTCGAAAAACCCCCAACCTGCCCCCCTTGTCATAGCACTGACATCCAGTGGCCTCCAGATAGGCCCGCACAGTGTTGAGATTCTCCAGCGCTCTTGCAAAAGTGACAGGAGGTTGTTGAATTTGGTCAGCATGTGCCTCGCTGCTCATTTCATCATCTGTTTCATCATCAGCTATTGACTGCATGTAGGCGCATATCTCCACCAACAGAAACAATCGCAAAAGACAAGTAAGATTGGTGACTGTACACAATTTATAGCCACTGTAAATGCAGATATTTAAATGCTTCAGTTGGTGAAGGAGATCTGATTGTCGCCTATGTCCATATGCCTTTGGCTACCCTTTCTTCCCTGCACTGTTTTATCCCTCTCATATACTTCTCCACTCCCTCTTGTGAATCTGTGCACTACCCATACCATACCCTCAACACACCTCTTTTCTAATTAAGATATCTAAACATAGTCAGTGCATCAACATATAAATCACAATCTTTCCAAAACTGGGTTTTATACATGGATGCAAATCACAAATAAGCCTTCTAAAATAATTACCACATTCATTCACAATACCAATAACATCAAATATGATCAAAAGGAAAAAAAACTGAATCAAAAACCAAATTGGCATTTTGACTACATTAACACAGTAACCTCAAAAACTTGTTAGTCTAAGCATGGTATAGCTCTTTAGTTTGATACATTACAGCAATAATAATAATAATAATAATAATAATAGTGAATTGAAGGCTCTGTCAGTACCTCTTCTTTTGAAGTGGACAACTTGAAATGTGTCAAATTAACAATTCCTATTTTTTTTTCTTATACTGACAAATTGCTTAACCTTTCAAAAAGTGCAAAATGAATGATGTAGTGTTGCCTGCATCAGAACTGAAATAATTAACCTTTCCCCCCCTTTTTTACAAACTCACGCTAATAGCTGCCAGTGCGGTAATGCCACGTTGGCATTACCGCACAGCTTTGTAAAAGGGGGGAGGGTTAAAATATTTTCTCATTTAAGATACAAAAAATACTTCTTTTTAATTTAATAGAGATCTTTTAATATTTACTAGAAAATTCAGCACAAAAGAGCAAACACATAGAATTCAAGTCCTGCATAATTTTTAATCAGTAACTCAATTGCTCAAAGCTTAAATTTCCAGCAAGGGACCAAAACAGTAAAATAAATTAAATTAATGCATTTTTGCACTGCAAGAGGTTTGGACTATATTTAAATCTGGCCCAAAGTACTGGAAATTGTTAAATTATTAAAGACTTAATATTTACACAACTGATGACACATTTTTCTTCTGGCTATAATACATATGCATATTCAAATACATAGCACAAATAGGAAAAAAATCAAGACTGCATAAGCAGTGTTTTAGAATTTTACCATACTTCATTAATCCTATTTGCAATACACATTTTTCTCTTCAATGATCATAATTTTATTACCCCATCTTTTGACATTGTTCGTTTGAATTTTGGCGCCAGTATGGCGTCATCCAGAGGATAAAATCAACATACTTTTCGGCTAACCTGATACAACGCTGGCAGTCAGCACTACTAATTGGTAAGAGACATCTTCAAGTGTTTCAAGCAGTAGCTGCATATATTATGCACTTAGCAGTCTTTTCATAGTTGGGCTTTTTTAAAACTTTTTTTTACAGGTTAACCATACATTGTGCTTAAGGGCCATGTTTACTAAGGTGTGTTAGTGTTTTTAGCATGCAAGCTAACCATGTAGGCGCCTATAGGGATATTGTAGGCATGTACTTAGTTAACGCGCCTATAACGCTGCTTAGTAAACAGGGCCCTAAGTATGTAAAACGGCTTTTTGTTAGTTTGATTTTCCTTTGCTGTTTTTTTAGTTGTTTAATACCACATTGACTAATACCAAACTGAGCAACACTATAGTGCTTTCATAATGTATGTTCTCTCTCTCTCTCTATTTTACTTCTTTCTCTGGGACCTTTATTACAGCAGAATATTTTTTATGTCTGTTTTTTTTTTAAAGTTTTTAGCTAATAGATAGTATGCTCTTTAACACAAGTCATGCTATATTAAATAATTATTTACTACTTGAGTATATTTATTAACTAATCTGGTTGCTTTACATTTTGATATTTGCTTTAGTGTCCTCTGTGAGATTATACTGCTTCTATGCTGTTCCTTAATAATTTAAATAACTGTCATTTTTTACCAGAATATTCATACACTATCCTATATGTCCATTCAGTATTATTCAGTTTGGCTTTTTCTTATTCAGGCACACTTCATTGTGTTATCTACCAGAACATTCCTTTATGACTTTATATGAATACATAGATCTAGTAGAAATCTGCCTAAGCGGAGAACTCTATGGTCCCACGAGAGCAAACAAATGGAAGGGAAGATAGTGGGAAATGCACCATGGACTCCAGAGACGAGGAGGGCAATCTTAATGCTTAAGAAGATTTATTGATCACAGATTCGACACACAACTGTGTTTTGGCCCAATGGCCTGCATCAGGAGTCTTTTAAACAAAAGGATCTTAAAATATCCAGACATAAATCTTTTCAGATTGAATCAGTGAGTTGGTCTTGAAAAAGACCTCTCTCATAATCATTGTGTGCCTCCGAATCTGATTAATCAGATTGGATTGGTTAATCAGATTCAGAGTTTTATGTCTGGAGATTTGAAGATCCTTTTCTTGAAAAGGTTGCTGATACAGGCCATTAGGCCAAAACACACCGTTGTGTAGAATCTGTGATCAATAAATCTTCTCAAGCATTAAGACTGTCCTCTTTGTCTCTGGAACCCGTAGTTCATTCCCTACTATCGTCCCTTCTACATATTTCTAGTGCAACCATCGGTATTGGTATATATATATTTTTTTGTTTTTTACCTTTTTGTATTAATTTATTTAATTCCTATATCTTGTTTTAACATTTATTAATGTTAATAAAAACTAAAAAAAACATTTTTAGTTTTTTTCACTTATATTGACTTATGTAAATTTGTGTGAGATGCTGTTATTAACATTAGGTTTTGGAAGTTTGTACTCTCTATAATTATGCATTTTAGATGTTTGATAAACATGTTTTTAATATGTTTTATTATTGATTTTATAAATTAATTTATTATTTAGTCATTATTTATTTATATTTACTCTATAGACTCCTGAGACAAGCCCTCTGTGGTCGAGACATGGCCTGTGTTGAGTCGACAATACCTGATATTGATATTAGAATAAATTATTAAATTATACCATTTGTTTGCTGGACTTTTGTGTCACCTTTGCTGTTTATATTTCAGGGCTATATATTAAACACTACTGCAGAATATACATTTATCTTGTATTTATACAATGTACTGAATTTTCCCTACTGCTGATAATGTCACTTTATTGATCTTCTGAAACTAATAAACATGGATATCTATTGTTTTATACCTTCAACGTTCATTCTGAAGCCAATTATTAGTGGGATAAAGCCAGTTCAGTAAGGCCTTAGATGGCTAAATCCTGGAATGGGGTAAAGAAAGGGTGAAAATATCACTCTGAAGAATGGTTGAATTTAATCACCTAAATTCACTACCTAGACATGGCCTGATTTACTAACTGCAAATAGTTGTTCTGTTATGTTGTGGTTCACTGTGCTCTTGATTCCCTCTCTTGTTGCCAAATGTAATCAGTATAAAATATGCTCTGTGTATATTTTATTATTATTTATTTAGATTTTGCTCACACCTTTTTCAGTTGTAGCTCAAGGTGAGTTACATTCAGGTACACTGGGTATTTCTGTGTCCCAGGAGAACTCACAATCTATGTTTATACTTGAGGCAATGGAGGGTTAAGTGACTTCCCAAGATCACAAGGAGCAACAGTGGGATTTGAACAAGGCACCTCAGGATGTCAAGACTGGTGCTCCAACCACTAGGTTACTCCTCCATAGAAAGTCTATGTAAATAAAAATTACAGTGAAACTTGATACTGCTCAGAGCTGCCTTCAAAAACACAAGACATAACAGCAGTGCCAAATCTAAAAAAAATCATTTATGAAGTTTATGAATACAACACTTTTCATTTTACTCAGTGGATTATTAGATTGTGGCTTTCAAATCACAGATATCACTTGGGCTGATATTCGGGACTGTTACTTATCTAGTTGAGTCCTTTTGAGTGTTATATTAGACTCCCAACTCACTTTTCAACCACAAATTTCTGTGGTGTGTAAATCTGGATTCTATATTCTCAGACAATTACGTTCGGCAAGATGGTACTTTGATCAAAACACCCTGCATTCTGTCATTCTTTCTCTCCTAGTTAGTTTCTAGGTTGGATTACTGTCATGTTGTTTACCTTGGCTGCCCACATTCACAGTTAACAAAGCTCCAAACTCTTCAGAACACAGCTATAAGACTCCTTTGTCATGCCCGCCATTCTGAACATGTCTCTCAACTACTCCAGCACCATCATTAGCTCCCTGTCAAGCAACGAATCATTCATAAAACACTGCTGCTTACATTTAGTGTAAGCATGAGTGGAGGAGTAGCCTAGTGGTTAGAGCACCGGCCTTAACATCCAGAGGAGCCCAATTCAAATCCCACTGCTGCTCCTTGTGATCTTGGGCAAGTCACTTAACCCTCCATTGCCTTGGGTACAAACATAGATTGTGAGCCCTCCAGGGACAGGGAAATAACCCAATGTAGCTGAATACACTCGCCTTGAGCTACAAAATCCAAATAAATAAATAAAGTTAAGGCTCTACAAATCAGTCTCCCTGCTCATCTATTTTCGCTTACAATTACGTACTCTCCTTCCCATACTCTTCATTCTTTGAATGGCCATTGCCTAGTCCTACCAGGTTCAAAACAGGCAATCCTGGAGATGACTAGGCATCAAGCTTTTTTCTTTGCTACTCCATTTCTCTGGAACTCACTTCCCTTGGCCCTCCATGCAGAATTATCCTTTAAACAATGTAAAACTGCCTTGAAGACCTGGGTCTTTACACTTGCTTTTAACCCTGGTTGAATGGGGTGTGGTTCAAAATCATTAGGCTATAGTCCTGCTGTCATTCCCTTTCCTAAGTTTCCTGCCTTTGGTCCAGTGCAGCTACCTTGTATGGATGCTGTCTCAACTTTCCTACCGAATTATTATAGTTCCTTTCTGCACTATTGTTTGTAATTTTAAAGTGTTCACTGCCTTGGTCTGCTATTTAGCAAAGGTGGTATAACAAGTATTTGAAAACAAATAAATACATAAATATCCAAAGCCAATTATGCATTTGCTGATGACCTATTAATAGATTTTTTTAAATACAAGGTTAATATTAGGCCATTTAAATCACTGAAAAGCCAGATACTATCTGTGTGTTTGTTGTCTTGGTGAGAGGAGCAGGCGCCATGTTGAGCACTGAGTGAAAGTAAAAAAAATGACTTGGAGCACGTGGAGGGGCATTTTCAAAAGAAACGCCCAAGTTGCGATTTGGATGTCCTTGCAAAACGGTGAAATCCAGGGGCATGGAAAACCGTATTTTCGAAACAAGATGGACGTCCATCTTTTGTTTTGAAAATATCATCAGAGATGTCCAAAATCTTAAATTTGAACGTCCCTATCCTTAAATTTAGACATCCCTAGACATGGACATTTCTGACTTTCGGCGACTTTCGAAATCATAGACGTCCATGTCCAAAACGTCCAAATGCAAGCCATTTGGACATGGGAAGAGCCAACATTTGTAGTGCACTGGTCACCCTGACATGCCAGGACACCAACCAGGCACCCTACGGGGCACTGCAGTGGACTTCATAAAATGCTCCCAGAAACATAGCTCCCATACCTTGTCTGCTGAGCCCCCCAAAACCCACTACCCACAACTGTACACCACTACCATAGCCCTAACGGGTGAAGGGGGCACCTATATATGGGTACAGTGGGTTTGTGGTGGGTTTTGGAGAGCTCGTTGTTTCCTCCACAAATGTAACAGGTAGGGGAGTAGGGGCCTGGATCCGCCTGTCTGAAGTGCATTGCAGTACCCACTAAAACTGCTCCTGGGACCTGCATGTACTGTCATGGACCTGAGTATGACATCTGAGGCTGGCATAGAGGCTGGCACAACATATTTTTAAACATGTTTTTGAGGGTGGGAGGGGGTTAGTGACAACTGGGGGAGTAACGGGAGGTCATCCCCAATTCTCTCCGGTGGTCATCTGGTCATGTCCGGCACCTTTTTGTGCCTTATTCGTTAAAACAACACGTCCGGGTGAAAACGTCAACGTGTTCGTCAGGGATGTCCTTGTTTTTTTCGATTATGGGTCAAAGACGTTCAAGTGTTAGGCACACCCAAGTCCCGCCTTCGCTACGCCTCCAACACGCCCCCTTGAACTTTGGACGTCCTTGCGATGGACTGCAGTTGGAGACGTCCAAAATTGGGTTTTGATTATACCGATTTGGACGTCTCTGGAAGAAGGACATCCATCTTTCGTTTTATGTCGAAAGATGGATGTCCTTCTCTTTTGAAAATGAGCCCTTAGTCCCCTTGAAGATGCTTTTTGAAAAGTGAAATGGAGAGCCCCATTGGGTACTAGAAAAGCTAAGTGTCTCTTTCTTTAATCATTTTGTGGTTACTACATGTTACATACATAAGTGAACATAATTTAATCATTACAAAAAATTGGTTTGGAGGTTTTTATGACCGATGATAAGAACAGAGTCCGAAAAAAGCCAACACTAAAGACATTATACTTACTATTGAGCTGGGACTTTTGAGGTCTTTTCCTCCAAATTACAGTTTTTAGCACAGCCATTAGTCTGACATATTTTGACTGGTCAATATAAGGATAATTAAGTTGAACCTTAATGACTGGGTTGTGGGCTGCAAATTAATTTAATCAAATCATCTGCAAATATGGGCAAGCAGATACAAGCCTTTTAAAAAATATTCACCTAAAATTAGCTAACAACAAAAAACCTAACCAGCTAAGTCCTATCTCACCTACTTGATGCAAGCACAAAAGAGGGTGATTCTGTAACTGGACTCCTGGAAAGAGAGGCACTTACTTCCTCTTATAAAATACTAGCTTAACTACAAAATACAGACCTATAAGTTAGGTTGTGAGCATTTACACCAGCCACAGAGCTTGTGTATGCCTACCTATAACATGTATGTATACTTATAGAATAGCACTTACTGTACAGTATATACTCATTTATAAATCAATCTGGTGTACAAATTGAGGGCAGTTTGGGGATTAAAAATGGCCCAAAATGAAGTGACCAGTGTATAAGTCAAGGCTGGGTCCCACATTACTCCCTCCCCTTCTCTCCAGGTACAACATTGCTTCCTCTCTCCCTTCCCTCCAGCATCACCCCTTGCCTTTTCCAAACCCACCCCCTCTTCCCATAGCCCAGGGCTTCACAGATTTCAACAGGATCTGAACAAAGTCAGAAGGGAACAGCTAAATCATCAGATTTCAGTATATGAGGACTATATCTTTATCCCTCACTGATAAATCTCTCGCTTTAAACTTCAGCAAGTTCACTAAAGCAAAATGCAAAGCGGATGCTTTACCCAGGAATCAGTATTTCTCAGCACTCACTCACACACACCCCTGTTTTTCTTTTACCAAAAAAAAGGCAATCAGAATTTTATTCATCATTTCTTTCCACACATCTCAGCAAACTTCCTGTTTGAACCATCAGCCAATCAAATAGCTTTTAGCTGTCGCCTGGAGAGTACACATACAGAAATCTAATGGTTACCCTGAAAACACAACTGGCTTGCAGCACTCCAGGACCAAAGCTATCTACCTCTAATTCTTTGATTAAAAAAAGTTCATAGGAAATCCATTTAGATGAAAGGAGTCAATATAGAACTGCTGTTTAAAGGTTTGTGAGGTATCAATTAAGGCAGAGCTGTTTAAAGTTTAATGAGGTATCATACTTCCTAGGAAATATTTCACCTCTTCTCCTGAAGGTTCTGCTTGGTTAGAGCATTACAGTATTTCCATTGGACACAAGGATAAATGGGCAATTATTTTTGTATATGTCAGGTATATGGATGCCAAATTTGGCACTGATACACTGCATGGCGATGATTATTTAATGCATTTGTATTCCTTTTTGCTCATACTTGTCGCTCAGATGAATAAACAACATTGTAGCCTTGGGCTATAAAATGCAAAAATGCCTTCTTTTTATCAGATGTAAGCTGCCTCAAGGCAATGTACAAGGTCTACACTGTTAGATGACAACACAGCAGACACAGTTTGTAAAATTTGACTTTTATGGATCTGAAAATTGGAAACTTTGTAAAATAGGGCTTTCATACAAACCCTTAAAAAACAAATTAGTATAATAATTTGTTGCTCATAAACAAAATATTCAGTAAGATTTGTTTGAGCTCTGAATAGCATCAAAGTAGGCAAGAAAATAAAACAGAACTGAAAGTAAACTAAGTTTAAAACGTTCACATTTTCCAAAATATAGCAAAGATGTGCATGGAAACCTTTGCTGTCTATATTTGATGACTTTATATATTGTGAAAGTACATTAACAGTTCAGCTACTGATGGATAATTTTATAAAGCTGTTTCTGTGTCTAAAGCCTGTTTTACACTTAAAATAGTGCTTTTATAAACTTGCAAGAGCACAAGTATGTGTGTAACAGTGTGGACCCACTGTTAAGTGATCTGCGCACAGGCATTCCTAGGGATGTAGTCTGTACATGCATGGGCACATTTATGCCCTTGGAGAAGGTATAAGCTGTGAGAGAATTTGTGCACTTCTGGAGATCATTGTAAAATAGTAACAAGTAAAGTCTAATTCATATTTTTAGTGGGATACCGAGAGGAGAAACCAAGGAAACATAATAAATCATGACATTTCAGAAACTCCGCACAAATATATTTTTTTCAAGTGACTACAAACTACATAGCACGATATATCTCGTATCTACTTATCTGTTCAGGATGGGCAAACTTTTTGTTTGTTTGATGCAGATCACATGTATTGCTCTTTCCTGCACTTAAGGCTGGGGGATCCTTTCAGAGCTCCACTGTGGGACTAAATGGGTCCTATTGCAATGTGGGAGTACAAATTATCCCCCCGGATTCTATATATTGAGTATTAATTTCCGCACGGAAATCGAAGCATATTGTATAACAATGCATGCAACTTAATTGATTAACTAGCTAATCAGTGCTAAGTGGATGTTGACAAGCAATTATCAGCACTAATTGGCATTAAGATTTATGTGCACAAGTCACTAAGCATATTTTGTAACATGGTGTGCCTAAATTCTATGTCACACAGTTGAAAGGGGTGTAGTCATGGGTGGGGCATGGGTATTTCTAAAATCTATGCACATCATTATAGAATACACCCGCTCTGCACCTAATTTAGGCATCAGGATTTACACATGTAAAACATGACATAAATGGCCGTGACCAAATTTGGCTGTGTGGAGACATGCTTGGTGTATTCTATATACCGCACAAAAATTTAAGTCTATTCTATAAAGTTTAGGTGTATTTCTTTTCTGCACAGATTTTTCAGGTGCCATATATAGAATCTAGTCCTATGTACATTAAGAATACCAGTCATGCACTTTGCCCCAAGAAGGGATGGCATTTCTCCACCTATTCCACTCAGATTGGCTGCCATTAAAGTATTTCACACATCAAGGCAGGAGACAAATCAAATGGGACTTTGTTTCCCTGTACTTTTCTTCTGCTCCTTTTTAGCTTCCAGTTCAATACGACCCAGTCTCTGCTATGCTATGGTGCAATGGACCTTCATTCACAGAGACCTGGGTTTCATCCCAAATTTTTACAACCCCCCACTCCCAACAAGATGCAGTGACCACAACCCCTTGTTCTCAGTTCTGATGAAACCACAACATTCAGGATCTCTGATCATTTTGTTTAGCCACTGAGTCCCTCTTTATTTGTTTAACGAGTATCAATGGTCAACTCCTTTAAATACCTAGCAGTTATAGTAGATTATTCATAAGATGCAAACGTCATCTTGATTCTATGTTTTCTTACTGTGTGGAACACTTTACTTAGTCTAGTATGTTCAGAACTAGACTACAGGCGGTTACATAAGTAGTTTAAGAATTTTTATTTGATACATTTTATAATTAGTTAATTTTCATTTTGTTAGATTAATTTGTTATTCCCTGCTTTTGTGTGGGCTCTTGAATTGTAAACCACCTGGAATCTCATGTTGGAACAACTGCATTATATAAACTGCGAATTAGATTAGATCCTTAACTAACCATATTTTCTCAGTGTTCAAGATAGGGTTATTCATTTTACTTTGATCCAGGTCCTACTTATTTTCAAGACTTAATTATTGCAATGTAATTTATCCAATGTGAAATGGCTTTAGACACTAAAACACACTGCCAAAACACTATTGTGCCATGCATGATGATTTGATTCCATAAAACCTTTACTCATGTGTTACCACTCACTGCTTATCCTATACATGTTTATGTTTATTACAATCTCTTGATATACCACAAAATCTGAACAAGCAGGTCACTGTGGTTAACAATATCAAAATATCGAATACAAAAAGGAATGTTTACAATTTGTCAGAAAAGTAATATACACTGTGTCTGGAAAAAAGTGAGCCCCCTATAAACATAGTAACATGGTGACGGCAGATAAAGACCTGAGTGGTCCATCCAGTCTGCCCAACAGTCACATTTGTTACCAATTCAAGATTTAAATCAACAATAAATGTGATATTTTCTACTTGACATGGTCTTTCTTTGATGTTTCTGGGACATAGACCATAAGTTCGCCCAGCTCTGTCCTTAAGTTCCAACTACTGGAGTTGCCGTCAATGCCCACTCCAGCCTATCCAAAAATCAGTTTTGTTCATTTGCGGGACACAGACTGTAAAGGTTTGCCCGGCACTGTCCTCACATTTCAAACCACTGGAATTTCCATCAAAGCTCTCTCCAGCCCACCCTAACTGGATCACCATATGCGGGACTCAAACCGTACAAGCCAGCTCAGCACCTGCCTTAGTTGATGCAGCCAGAGTTGCCCCCTTTAAGCACCACTTGACATGCAAACACATGTGCAACCCTTTAATTTTTGTTTTTTTATATCATTTTTTTTCTAATTAGAGATCCTCGGGAGGTCATTCCAGGCATCCACTACCCTCTCCGTGAAAAATAATTTTTTGACCTTACTCCTAAGTCTACCATCCCGCAACCTCAATTCATATCCTCTAGTTTTACCACTTTCCCTTCTCTGGAAAATATTTGTTTCTAATTAATAACAGTCAAGTATTTAAACATCTGTATCATTTCTCTCCTGCTCCTCCTCTTGTCTAGGGTATACTTATTCGGGTCTTCCAGTCTCTTCTCATACGTCTTTTGGCACAAGCCCCATAACATTCTTGTCACCTTCCTCTGAATTGCTTCAAGTCTTCTTACATCTTTAGCAAGATACGATTTCCAAAACTGAACACAATATTCCAGGTGGGGCCTCACCAACAACTTGTACAGAGACATCAACACCTCCTTTCTTCTGCTGGTTAAACCTCTCTCTATACAGCCTAGCATCCTTCTG
Organism: Microcaecilia unicolor; assembly: GCF_901765095.1. Lineage (NCBI taxonomy): Eukaryota > Metazoa > Chordata > Amphibia > Gymnophiona > Siphonopidae > Microcaecilia > Microcaecilia unicolor. The sequence continues at coordinate 159,550,418 of NC_044040.1, read as the reverse complement.
GCTATGACCACTGCCTTGTCACACTGTTTTGTTGCATTCAGATAGTATCACCTCAAGATCCCTCTCCATGTCTGTGCATATCAGCCTCTCACCACCTAGCATATATGTCTCCCTTAGATTTCTACTCCCTAAGTGCATCACTTTGCACTTCTTTGCATTGAATTTTAAATAAACATTAGACCATTCTTCTAACTTCTGCAAATCCTTTTTCATGTTTTCCACTCTGTTACAAATCTCGGTATCATCCGCAAAAACGCAGACCTTACCTCTAAACCTTCGGATAATGTCACTCACAAATATATTGAACAGAATCAGTCAGCCCCAGCATCGATCCTTGAGGCACTCTACTACTAACCTGTCCTTCTTCCAAGTGAATTCCATTAGCCACCACCCTCTGTCGTCTGTCTGTCAACCAGTTCCTAATCCAGTTTACTACTTCGGGTCCCAACTTCAATCTGTCAAATTTATTCAAGAGCCATGTCAAAGGCTTTGCTGAAACCTAAGTAGCTTACATCTAGCGCACGTCCTTGATCCAATTCTCTGGTCACCTAGTCAAAGAATTCAATCAGATTTGTTTGGCATGATTTAACTTTGGTAAAACCATGTTGTCTCGGATCTTGTAACCTACTGGCTTCTAGGAAATTCACTATCCTTTCTTTCAGCATTGCTTCTATTACTTTTCCAATAACTGAAGTGAGGCTTACCGGTCTGTAGTGTCCAGTTTCTTCTGCCACCACTTTTATGACGAGAGACCACATCACCTCTCTTCTCCAATCTCAAGGAACCTCACCTTTCTCCAAAGATTTATTAAACAAATCTTTAAGAGGAACCTCCAGAACCTCTCTGAGCTCCCTCAATATCCTGGGATGGATCCCATCCAGTCCCATGGCTTTGTCCACCATCAATTTTTCACCGTGAACGGTGCTATATCCACTCCATTCTCATGTGTACCTTTGCCAGTCAATCATGGTCCTTCTCCAGGATTTTCTCCACATAGTGGGTTCACAGAATCTTTCAGTCTCACAATTCCATTTTTAGTCTTCCTAATTTCACTAATATACCTGAAAAAATTCTTGTCAACTCTCCTTACATTTCTAGCCATTCGTTCTTCCATTTGTGCTTTTGCCAGACATATCTCTCTCTTGGCTTCTTTCAGTTTCATCTGGTATTCCTCTCTGTGTTCCTCCTCTTGAGTTTTTCTGTATTTCATGAACGCCAACTCTTTAGTCTTTATTTTCTCAGCCACTTGCTTGGAGATTTTCTTCAGGTATTCCCTTATTTTGCTAAAGTCAGCATGTTTGAAATCCAGGACTTTGAGTTTTAAGTGGCTTCCCTCCACTTTAGCTGTTATGTCAAACCAAACTGTTTAATGATCACTGCTGCCCAGGTGGGCACCCACTCACATTTTCCCATTTGTGAGCACCAGATCCAGCACTGCTCCTCCCCATCATGGGTTCTGTCACTATTTGTCTGAGCAAAGCACTTTGTAAGGCATCCATGATTTCTCTACTTCTTTCCAATTCCGCAGATGGAACTTTCCAATCCGCATCTGACAGGTTAAAATCTCCCTGCAACAGCACCTCTCTTTTCTTTCCCAACATTTGAATATCTGTAACCAGATCTTTATCTAGTTCCTTGTGTCAGAGGTCTGTAGACAACACCCATGTGGACAGAGGTTCCATTATTTCTTTTCAAGATAATCCATATTGCTTCTTCCTTTCTCCAGGCCCCTGGCATTTCATTCGCTGTGATATCGTTTCTCACATACATAAACATAACAGAAGAGCATAAGAATAGCCATACTGGGTCAGACCAATGGTCCATCTAGCCCAGTATCCTGTTTCCCAAACTGGCCAAGCCAGGTCACAAGTACTTGGCAGAATCCCAATTAACAGCAACATTCCATTCTACCAAGCCTGGGGCAAGCTGTTGCTTCCCCATGTCTGTATCAATAACAGACTATGGACTTTTCTTCCAGGAATTTGTGCAAACCTTTTTTTAAAATCCATATACGCTAACTGCTATTACCACATCCTCCAGAAAAGAGTTCCAGAGCTTAACTATTCGTTGAGTGAAAAAATATTTTCTCCTGTTTGTTGTAAGAGGAGTACTTCCATGTAACTTCGTTGAGTGTCCACTGGTCTTTGTACTTTTGGAATGAGTAAAAAATCGATTTACTAAGACTAGGGGGCACATATATACATACAGAGCTACTCCTCCACCTTTAAGATCATACCTATCCTTTCTAAATAGATTGTAGCCTGGTATGTTTGCATCCCATTCATGGGAATCATTGAACCATGTCTCCGTGATAGCAACAATGTCTAAGTTTGCCTCTAACATTAGGGTTTGCAGATCACAAACTTTGTTGCTTAGACTGAGAGCATTTGTGGTCATCGCTTTCTAGCTACATTTCAGTGGTAGTCTCATCTTCTGTTTCCTTTTTTCTTTAGTCTCACTTCCTGCTGTGTTGGTAAGAAGTGATGTGATAAGATAGTTGTTTTAATTGTTTTCTTTACTACTGTCACACCTTGTCTTTAGCAGGGATGACCACTGGAATTGACCTGCTTCCATATGACACCCCCACCTTTTAATTTAAACACATAGAAACATATTGTCTGAATCTCTCCAAGGATTTTGTTTCCTGCAACAGTGAGATGCTGTCCATCATTACCGTATATAGTCTTTTGTTTTTCCATGTATTGCCTCATCCTCCTATGTACCTAAAACTTTCTTGATGACACCAGGCTTTGAGCCACCTATTGAAACTCTCAGTATTTTCTAAACGTTTCTCTCTTTTTCCAAAAGTAGGTAGTACTTCAGAAAAAGCTACCGTTTGTATCAAAGGTTTTAACCCCTCCCCCAGCTGCAAATGGAGTATTATTGGCCAGGTCATTTGTTCCCAGGTGAATAACAATATCATTGTTAGACTTCTTAGCTTCTTATCTGATTATAGTCAGTATTTGTCTGGTACAATATCAACCGTAAATCTGCAACAAGGGGCCCTTTTACTAAGCCATGGTAAAAAGTGGCCTGCAGTAGTGTGGGCCGTGTTTTGGGTGCACATTGGGTCATTTTTTTTTTTACTGTGGCTGGGAAAAAGGGCTTTTTGTAATGGGCCAGGAAATGGGCGTGCACTGAAATTAAAACTAGCGTGCGCCTATTTGCGGCCTGAGCCCTTACAGTCACCCATTGTCTTAGCAGTAAGGGCTCACGTGCTACCCGAATGGTTACCCTGCAGCAAACGCCAACTGCTGATTACCACTGGGAACGCCCCCATGGTAGAAAATAGAAAATGATCTTCCACTGTGAGATTCAGTACACAGCAAACTTAGAATTATCGCCAATGCCATGCGCTAGCCCGGCGGTAGTGCTGATTTGGCGTGTGCTACCAACTTTAGCCCTCCCATGCCTTAGTAAAAGGTCCCCCAAATTAATTAAAATTTTACGTTCACGAAGAGACATCTATTTCAAACAATGTTGTGTGGTTTGTAGAAATCCGCCTTAACATTACTGAGATGTCAAATTTTAAATAACACTACCCAAAAGTTAGTTTCTAATACAGTTAATGTCAACCTGAACAGTCCAAATGTTTAAATCTGATCTTTTAGCACCATATCCTTTTTCAACTCTGAGTATTTTAATTAAAACAATCTTTGTTTGACAACATTTGGAGGCCTCTTTACTAAGCCACGGTAAAAAGTAGACTGCACTAGTTTTGGTGCGTGAAATTGGCGCACGCTGGGCCATTTATTACCGCAGCAGGATTAAGGCCTTTTTAAAAATGGGGCAGTTAATGGCTGTGTGCTAATATTAAACACAGCACACGGCTATTTACTGCCTGAGCCGTTACCGCAACCTATTTAGAAGGTGGTAAGGGCTCATGCACTACTCGTGCACTGCTGCGTTTCATAAAGTTTGAATTCAGTAGGATTCAGTAGTGATGGGAAGCCAGAAAATTTTGTTGCACATTGTTTTCTATGTCGTTTTGGGAAATTTCCATTTTGTTTGTTTCCCCTCTTACGTCATCACAGGACATGTCACAAAATGAAAATATTCTGGCCCTCATTCCCACCTCACCCCTTCAATCCAAGGCCCTCCACTTCTGGCCCCCTCTCTCTGCAGCCACTCCTTCTGCTCACTGTCCCCAAAGGACCTCTTACCCTCACACATATACTCCCCTACAGGCTCACTGGGTTTACCTCAATCCCTGGTGGCCCAGCAGGGGATTATTGGGACAGGAGCAATGTACGTTGACTCCTGCCCATAGTGGCTACAAACTTTCACCTAGTCTTGCAATGTCATTTTTGGCTCACAAGGTACTTCTCACAGAGATTCTGTTGTCCTATTGTCATTGACTGCCCTACATAAACCAACCATACTGCTTCAGTTTTTGTTTGAATATCACTTCCCTCTTCCCTCTTTTTCAATTGAATCAACTAGAACTTGTGCTTTTTTTTTTTCTTCCTCACCATGGAACACATTCCCAAAAACTCTTCGAGCTGAGCTATCACATAAAAGATTTAGGGCTACATTAAAGACCCATTCATATTCCCTTGCATATGGTTCGCAAATTACCTCAGATTAAGAGATTGTGGTAGCTGCACCCAAGTATGCTTGTATTTTTAGGGTATGACTGTATTAATTATTGGCAATCTGGAGGCTCTATGTGGTTGGGAGATGTTACATTACCTTCCTATCTGAAATGGAGCTGTATCCTATTTTTTAAAAAATTTGTACAGATGATGTATATGGTCTATATATGCTGCACTACTATTGAAAACTAGTTCCTTTCCTACTATTTTTAAAATTTAACATGCTTTAAGGAAAGCAGTATAGCAAAATCGTGGAGTAGTGGCCTAGTGGTTAGGGTGGTGGACTTTGGTCCTGGGGAACTGAATTTGATTCCCACTTCAGGCACAGGCAGCTCCTTGTGACTCTGGGCAAGTCACTTAACCCTCCATTGTCCCATGTAAGCCGCATTGAGCCTGCCATTAGTGGGAAAGCGCAGGGTACAAATGTAACAAAAAATTAAAAAAATAAAATAAAAAATAAATATAAACCATGAGTCAACCCTGTCATCACATTGCTATTCCTCTTCCAGGGTAACAAATCATTGGTCCTTGCATAACTTAACTAATTTTTAAGCTATTAAAAGGCTAGCAACTAGAAATCAGCACTGAAAGATGGTTGCAAATCTGACCTCGCCCTGAAACTGGAAACTTCTTTTGCAACTGGCTGGAGAGTAAATGTTTAGACTAGGGATTAAACTCAGGTCTCAAATATGAAAGTGTGCAGCACTTGTCACTTCAATCATTGAGCCAGCTCTCAATCTATCAATGTGTAAATGCTAGATAAACTCCAACTGTAACTGATTGTAATACAGAGTCCAAATGTTGTAGGGTCTGCTCCATAATCACAGTCAGCTTAGTTAAAACTGCAGCAGTATGTAACATTGCATTGAGAACTATTTGCATCCATCTGCCTGTTTTGCTTGTTTTTGTGTTTTAATTATGTATGTGGTACTGTGATCTGCCTAGAGTTGTAAGATACTGCAGAATATACATTTTTAAAATAAATAATAAATAATAAAAATATGACCACTTTAAAAAGAAAAGGAGAGAAAGGTAAAAGATACATTAAAAATCCCTCAAATGCTGAATGTTTTGACACTGGAGCTTTGGCTGTTCCTATGGCATTGACATTTCAATAAAGAGTTATTTGTAAAAATAATAAAGCAATTAAAAATAAGAAAGTATTTTTCAGTGACAAGAAAATTCAAGAACAAGAGACTTTCACAAAAAAAGTGATGGCTGCATGAATATTCTTCTAAATAATGTGGTACAAATGGAAGAAAACATGAGACACAGGAAGCTGGAATATGGAAAATCAAGACTAAATGCTAGAGATCATATAGGCGTAGGGTCTTCAATATAGATGACAAAACGTAGGGTCTAGATGGGCCTGGTATCATCTGCCATTTACATTCTGTTTTTAAATAGTTCATCAAATCTAGTAATGCTTTGCAAGAAAGCGAAGAAAGGATATGATAGATTCACCGCTACTGCTATACAGTGAAAATTCAAACATCTATATCTGTGTACATTTTGGTGGCCATCAGCAAAATCTGACTTTATATTACTACAGACTGGAAGAATTGACAAATTAAGTGCAATTATATATTAAAGCTATAGAAATGTGATTCCAGAAGTTTACACTAAACCAGGAAGTCGAACATTAGAAAACCACCAAAATGAACATTTTTTAATAAATGATGTTATTTTACAAAGGCAAAGATAAATCTTTTGGATACCACAACAGAATAATATTTTTCCAGACAATCTGATGCCGTTAATGATGATAGTAATTAATCTTAGCAGATCTGACTTACAAGTAATCTTGTTGTAGCTCTTATTTTTGGTTTCATTTTTATGACATCATGATTAGTATGTTAAAACATGTCTCTGCAAAGTCCTGTCATACTGATTTATAAAAAAGAAATTTAGAGGCCCTTTTACTAAGCTGAGGTAAGCATTAATGCATGCTTACTGCAGGTTAAAAATCATTACCACAGGGTGCACTCAGGTGTCCTACGGTAGTTTTGGCATCTGTGTGCACGTCCCATGTGCGGAAAAAAATACTTTTGACGTGGCTCACAAACAGTATTATTCATTTACCACAGGAGCCATCAGCCTGTGGTGCTGAGATATCTCAGGTTGGTGACTCCATGGTATGTCCATGATATCCCTTACGACTTTGAAAACTCCCCCCCTCCCCTTTTACTGGCTTAGTGACTGTCCCCTTCAAATAATGTTAAAAGCATAAGTTGTTCTAATCGCAGTTAATTCCAGCCTGAACTGGAACCTATTATATACAGGAGGCACTATGGAAGACCCAAGAGAAAATTTTGTCTTCGGAGGAGCTCTTCATACCACTGTTACTGAAGGGTGTCAGCCGCTTCAAAATATGGCCTATGAGCATAGGGCCACGGGGCTTGGCGGCCCAATGCTCCTGGGCAGTAACATAACTTGGCTGGCTGATTCTTTAACAGCATCTGTGCACTGAGATATTATAGAATACTAGTGTAAACCCAAATTGGTGCATCTATATTTAAGCACAGCCATTTACCCCAGTCAGTGGTAGGTGTAAATTGGCATGCCTAGGCGTGCCACGTAACGCCCATAAGTTAAAGTTCTCTATAATTATGAATGTAAGATGGAGACATGCCCATGTCCCTTCCATACTCTGCCCATATATGCCCACTGTGCAGTTATAGAATAGTATCTAGTGCAATTATATGCATAAATACCAATTTAACAGTTTTGCATGCAAGGCATGAGTTACTTCAGGCACCTAGTTATAGAATTGCTCTGCTCATGTTTATTTTGTAAGGTCCTCTGTTTGACCTTCAAGGCCCTTAAAGGAAATTGCCCAGAGTACTTAAAGAACATGATCTCCCTCTACACACCTTCAAGGTCCCTAAGATCCTCCCAAGGAATTTCCCTAATCACACCCTCTCCAAAGGACATCACACAATGTGATACCTGCAAGAGAGCCTTCTCTGGAGTAGCCCCCGCGCTCTGGAATGCACACCCTGAAAAGGTTTCACTTAAAGCACGATTCTCTCTACTTCAGGAAGCATGTGAAAGCTTGGCTCTTCAACCAGGCCTTTAATGGAAAAAGTAAATGACACCGGCTGCACATATTATAGCAGGACATGCTTATCCACTCCTACCCTAGCTAAGATAATGCTCAAGCACCTTTCTGACCTCATTTGCAACTCTCTTTAACTAGTCCCTTGTTTTCTTACTCCTGTTACTCTGTCTTATCTATCTATATGTTCCATCTTTGCTTACACCCTACGCTGTCTATTAAAATGTTTTATTGTGCATTGTGTTGGCATTATAATGTAGCATACTATGCCATGCTTTGTATGGTTGTTTGAATATTTTTACTGCTGTAATTGTCTACTGCTTATCTATGACTTATTCTTGTTGTACACCGTCTTGAATGAATTCCTTCAAAAGGGCGGTAAATAAATCTTAACAAATAAATAACATTTTTATTCTATTTTATGTTATAGTGTGTCAATATTATTCTTTGGTTAACTGCTTTTGCACGTTGATAAAATGCAGTATATAAAATTAATAAATCAAATCAAAGATAACTCTTAAAGCATGTGCAGATGTTTCATATTCAGTCTGTTACATGTGTGTTGTGCATCTTTTATGAGTACTTTTTCATGGAAGATAACACCTTTAGATCTGAAAATTTAATCTATGAAGATGGGGATAGAAAAATGCTCTCTGTGTATGCATAATTATTGGTTTAGCCCATACCTGTACATTGGTAGCTCAAGGTGAGCTACAATCAGTATAATAGCTATTTCTGTTTACCCAGGTGTAGAATGCAAACCACATTATAGCTGGTAAATTAACCCCAATTTGGGTTTACAATAGTATTCTATAATATCTTGGCAAACAGATGTTTTTTAAGAATCGGCACTATTGTGCAGCAAACAACACACTTAACCGGAGGCGCCAAGTCATAGAATTGTGCCCTGTATGTTAGTTAACAAAACTGTAAACTGGCCAATTAATGCAATAAAATGAAAGATGAAATAAAATAATTTATGTCAATATTTATTTCTCTGAAAAAGAATTAGTTTTGTTTGTTGCAAGTGAGATCTTGAAAGCAGATGTACTACAAGATCCTTCTGTGGTCCATTGGTTCATCTCCATTTAAAAAGAATTTTTGGCATTTATACAGTGAGTTCCAAAGCTACAACACAAATCAATTACATAGTTGAGGACACTTCAATATCTATGAATAATCATTGTGTTATAAATATTGTGTTCCACAATAAATGTGATTTATATGAAACCTTCCTGTGTACTCAAACACTAATCCAAAGCACTACATGCTCATAGCAATAACCATTCTATTATTTTCAACAAACTGCAGCTGAGTAAACTTTAATACAGGCAGATAAATTGGACATGGCCAAGGTCATGCAGAAAATGAATGGTAGACTTGTTTTTAGAGGTCAAAAGTTCACAGCTATTCCAACAAAACTAATCATGGAGTGAAAATCTCTATGATTTCTCTTTTTGGACCTTTAACATGGTTCTCTAATAGCAAGAATTCCTAATTTAGAGGCAGTGGAACATATTGCAGTAGTAGTAGTAGCAAATAAGTGGCAACAGCAAAGTGACCAGGTTAGGGTCCCTACAAATTTGACACAAAGCCTCAACTGGGAGAAGGGAAGGAGAGGATATAGCTGGCTAGCAATATTTATTGCTAGAAATGCACTTCAGTATGCTCTGATGCTTACAGCCATCATGGGTCTTACCTAGAGTTCGGCGGAGAGGGGAGAATTATGTGATTATATGCATGGTCATAAATTATGCACGAAACTGTGCATGCAGAGAATTGCTTAATTCCATGTTGTGTACTTGATGCAACAAGAAACAGTGGGAGTTGGATCCTTTCTCTTGTTTTCTGAATCAAAATGCTTTGTAGCTCCACTGCCAATAAAGGTTCTATCCCCAGAAAGTTAATCACTACACTTACTATCTTTAAATTGTTGCCAGTTTAGGGGAATTAATTTTATAAATGGATGCATGCATATAAGTACACACACACTTTTTCCTGTGCGGGCAACTTCCCCCAACACAAGTACATCCTAACATATAATAACTCTCTGGAGACAGGGAAATTCATACTGTACTTGAAGAGTAATTAATCTTGAGTTACCAATGAAAAGGTGTGAGCTAAATAAATATAACATTTCTCCTCCTCAAATTTGAATAGGGAGAAAGAGGAGAATATTCTTCAGCTGAAATTCATTTTGAATACAAATGGGCAAGACTTAATGGACTCCTACAATGCAATAATAGCCATAGGTTCTACTGATCAGACACCTACTGTGACTGCACAGGAAGTCTCAGACTTAAAGGATGTACATGGGGCATAAACAGTAACACAACTCCAAGGCTGAGAAAGAAAGACATATGTGTGAGGAAGCGTGAAACAAGGCTTTCAGAAATGTGTTAATCAGGCAGGCAGATTCTCAACTCAACTGAAAAATGTGTGGCTGAAACCTTGGGCAGCCAGATTTCAAGAAGAAAAATGTTGCCTCATCTTTCTACAAATGAGTGTCCAACTAGGGTGTGTGTGTGTGTGTGTGTGTGTGTGTATTGCAGTCATTTTTTTGAAATTGATGTTACTTCCTAAAGTTGTCTGTCATAATTTATCTGCTTCTCTACTTCTGTGGGAATGAACTCACCAGATTAGAATTTTGTTTTCACAGCTTGAGGACTCTATTTTACTTTAATACTATACCTAATGCTATTGACTTCCTACAATGCCCCTTACGAAAGTCTTCCTTTAAAATCTGACTTTGTAATGTTTTAGCTTGTCTCTACCCAGGAACAAGCAGCTCACAAAATCATCTCTCCAACTGCTGGTCTGCCCTCAGAAAACCATTTGTATCTACATAAATGTGAAAATTAAGCATGCATATTAGGGATGTTCACAGCCAAGCAGTGCTGCTGCGCGTTTTGTGGCCGGTATGACCGCACAGGGTGCAAGGGATGTTGTCCATGGCTTTCCTTGTGCTGATGTCACAAAAGGAGGTGGGGCAGGAGTACACCCTGTCAGTCAGGGGGGTGTTGCACAGGGCACATTTAACGCTTGCAATGCTTCTGGAGCCACATACTTTTTGGATTTTTACAAACATTTCCCAGTTGTCATGTTTTTTTTACATTCTTTTTTATTAAGTTACAAACATAATTTTAGAAGGTATCCACTTGATTTAGAATATGATTAACTTCAAAAAAAGAAGAAAATATTACAATAAAGAATATTTTCAAGAAAAAATTCATTGTTTGTGATCAATTCATTAGACCACAAACAAAACACAGGGAAAGGGGGTGGGAAGAAAAGAACAGAAGTAATAAGGCATTGGCATGATGACTATCTATTTTATTTTTATGTCTTTATATTTTGCTCACATCTTTTCAGTAGTAGCGCAAGGTGAGTTACATTCAGGTGTATATTGGGTACATAGGCGGTCGGTGGCCCAACTGTTTGGGGAGTGTTTTTATGTACCCTTCTCTAGATCTCCGTGGGACCCGTGCCCATGGAGGTGAAGAGAGGGTTTCAGGCTCATTCTAAGTCTGTTAAATGAAACCTCGGCTTTCTGACTCCTAGCACCTAAGTGCATCTTTGTGCATCTACGCTCCCACATTATGGGTAATTGGGTAGGGGTTTTCCTCACTTATGTGGATATCATAGAGAATAATTTTGTCTGTGTAGGTGTTTTCAGAGAGATAGGTATGTAGCCAAGAAATGAATAACACAACAAGGGAGATAGGTGGTATTAATGATTTTAATTCTTACCCAATGCAAGTTCAATCAATCAATCTGGCACACTCATCAGTCAGAATCTCAGGTGGATCGACCGTAGTTCTGCCCTCTGGGTAGAGTTGGGGAAAATTCCAAACTCCTCCCCAACTGGCAGAGTTTAAATACCCTCTCCTTGCCCATTATACCTAATGGGAGACAAAAATAAGACTATAGACATTGTTAGTAATTCGTAGCAGCACAGGGATAGAGGTGGCTACCGAAACAGTGAACTATAGCATGCATGGGATATTCATAGAACAAAGTCTCTTTACAAAGCAATATTAGTGGTAGAAGGAAAGGAGCCATGCCCAGGTGCCACGCCCATAGTGGGTGGAGAGGGAGAAAAGAAAAAGTAATATCAAGCCGGAAGAAAAGAGCATACTGTGTTAACCAGCCATGAGTTACAGTATAAAGCATTTACAATAAGTGCATGCTTCCGAAGTTCAGACAGCTAGGAGAAAGGAGTCACGGAGCCAGGGGACAGGAGAATGCCTGGTAACGGCCAAGAGACCGTGTTTTGCAAAGAGAAAGTACAGATGGACGTGAGATTAGTAGCCACGGAAACACATAGTGTCACCAGGCAAAGAAGTGAGGTAGACTAGCAAAGAAAGCATTGCTACCACACAGGAAAGGTTGCAGGTTAAGGTGTTAATGACAAGCGGGTGAGGCAAAACACCGGCAGCAAGCACGAAAGGAATGAAAGAAGACACAGAGAGCAAACGTGTCAGTAAGGTGTGAAGTAGGAATAGGAAACACAGCTTGAAAGGGGTATGGAAAATTGAATCAAAAGACAGACAGGGGCTTTCTCATCACAGAGTGAAGATTTAGAAGAATATGACTGGTGCTTAGTTCAGAACATTGACCTAGCAAAACTACACCATAACAGATTTATTTCAGGAGAGGCTCAGACAGAGTTGTGAATTAGATCTACGGAGTCTGTGATATCGAGTGTACAGCTGTATGACAGGAAGACAGGGAGGTGCCCGTAGAGCCTGGCACTAACGGAGATAGGGGAAGTCAGGGTAACTACGCACTTGTAAATCTAAAGCAGGAAGTACAACTTTTTTTTAAGATTTAGAAGAATGAAGGCTACAAAAAGTTCACCCGCTAACTGGCAGGGCTTTTACAGAGACACATTAGGACAGTTTCAAACAGAGGTGGGGAGTAACAAAAATAGGTGGGAGCATCCAGAATCAGGGAGCATTGAAGGTAGAGGTTAAGTACTCAGAGGTTAAGTGAAACCCAGAGGAGAGGAGCTGGGGCTCTGTGAAATGCAGCTATCACAGGGGAAGACAGGGGAAGCAATAGAGAAACAGTTCTTTGAAGTAATCAGACCAGAACACATAGTAAAAGAACATGAAATTCAAAGGCAGTTTGGAGAGACTGAGAAGAACTCACAGAATGAAAAACAGTATAAGATGGAAGACAGAGAGACGGGGCACAAATAAGGTGCGCTCCCAGCTAATAGTCTCTACAGAAACAGATAAACAGGGGACAGAAAGGACTATAAGAGGAGGCAAAGAAGTGAGGTAGACTAGCAAAGAAAGCATTGCTACCACACAGGAAAGGTTGCAGGTTAAGGAGTTAATGACAAGCGGGTGAGGCAAAACACCGGCAGCAAGCACGAAAGGAATGAAAGAAGACACAGAGAGCAAACGTGTCAGTAAGGTGTGAAGTAGGAATAGGAAAAAGCATGAAATCTCAACAGCGTTCAGCGAGAGTTGCTGGCATGAGTCCGCTGAAGAGGATCATACTCGATATATGCAAATAGCATAAGCGGGATCGCAGTCGCCTAGCCCCGCGGTTATGCACCAATCATACATCTATCATACACTTGCACACGCCACGCAAATCAAAAAGGGACAGCAGATAGACAATAAATGTAAAAACAGGAGGCTAAAGAGGGCGAGGTTAGGGGGTGGGGCTTACATCCATAATTACGTTATTTACTTGTGATTCACCATAAATCTACTCTAGGGGAGCGAAGGGTGTCCCATCCCAAATGTGAAACGTTACAAGTACCATTCTAGTGAGATTGAAGGTTAGCAAGTGAAAGTTTTCTTGCAGTGTATTCGGTATATAAATTTATCATGGTGGAGAAGAGACTGAGTCCCAAGGAAGGGCTGCTGGTTATTGAAAAGTAATGCTTCTATGTGTGTGTAAAAATGGATTGATATATCATAAATGACATATCATATTTTAAACTCAATTATTTCAAGCACCTAACCAACACAAAACCACATACACATCTATGGAACAATTCAACACCAGATCCTCCAAAATATTCTAAAACCAAACCATGTCTGGTGTTATGACAAAGTAAAATTAAAGTATTGATGTTTGTCACCTCAATAAGGCCAACAATCCCTCAACTGCAAAACACAACACTCAGAACCTTACTGTAGTATAAATATTACACTGGGCAGACCCTAATACACCAATATACCACCCATATGGACAACATCACAAAGTGTCAACAATATGAAACAAGGGATCATATCACAATTCTCATGTACAGCTACAAAACATCCTTTTAGGGTGGATAGTATTCACAATGAGCTCCTTTTATTAACGACCAAATAGAGATAAGAAGATAGAGATAGGAAGCAGAGAGTAGGATTGCGTGGCCAGTATTCTCAGTGGAGGAGGGTAGTTAGTGGGGTCCCGCAGGGGTCTGTGCTGGGTCCGTTGCTTTTTAATGTATTTATAAATGACCTAGAGATGGGAATAACTAGTGAGGTAATTAAATTCGCCGATGACACAAAATTATTCAGGGTCGTCAAGTCGCAGGAGGAATGTGAACGATTACAGGAGGACCTTGCGAGACTGGGAGAATGGGCGTGCAAGTGGCAGATGAAGTTCAATGTTGACAAGTGCAAAGTGATGCATGTGGGTAAGAGGAACCCGAATTATAGCTACGTCTTGCAAGGTTCCGCGTTAGGAGTTACGGATCAAGAAAGGGATCTGGGTGTCGTCGTCGATGATACGCTGAAACCTTCTGCTCAGTGTGCTGCTGCGGCTAGGAAAGCAAATAGAATGTTGGGTGTTATTAGGAAGGGTATGGAGTCCAGGTGTGCGGATGTTATAATGCCGTTGTATCGCTCCATGGTGCGACCGCACCTGGAGTATTGTGTTCAGTACTGGTCTCCGTATCTCAAAAAAGATATAGTAGAATTGGAAAAGGTACAGCGAAGGGCGACGAAAATGATAGTGGGGATGGGACGACTTTCCTATGAAGAGAGGCTGAGAAGGCTAGGGCTTTTCAGCTTGGAGAAGAGACGGCTGAGGGGAGATATGATAGAAGTGTATAAAATAATGAGTGGAATGGATCGGGTGGATGTGAAGCGACTGTTCACGCTATCCAAAAATAATAGGACTAGAGGGCATGAGTTGAAGCTACAGTGTGGTAAATTTAAAACGAATCGGAGAAAATTTTTCTTCACCCAACGTGTAATTAGACTCTGGAATTCGTTGCCAGAGAACGTGGTACGGGCGGTTAGCTTGACGGAGTTTAAAAAGGGGTTAGATAGATTCCTAAAGGATAAGTCCATAGACCGCTATTAAATGGACTTGGAAAAATTCCGCATTTTTAGGTATAACTTGTCTGGAATGTTTTTACGTTTGGGGAGCGTGCCAGGTGCCCTTGACCTGGATTGGCCACTGTCGGTGACAGGATGCTGGGCTAGATGGACCTTTGGTCTTTCCCAGTATGGCACTACTTATGTACTTATGTAAATTTCAATTTTGGCACAGTATAAGTCATCTCAAACAAAATATAAGAAATTCAATGGACTGCAGTAGGGGCTTATATCCTATTTAGTTATGTTTAAATAAAAGAGATCTGCATGAAACAAAATATTTATTTTTTTTTAGTTTGACTTATAATATAAAACCTGCCTCAGAGTCAGCACCTCTCCTGAAATCCAAGTGCGGCATGCCACAATTTAGGTCTGGGAACACTAGTATTCAAGCTCAGACAGCCACGCTGGGAGGATAGTATTCACATTGAGCTCCTTCTATTAACGACCAGATAGAGATAGATAAGAGTTTTCAAATTTATTTTGGCACAGTATACTGTAAAGTCTTCAGAAAAAATATAAGAAAGCCAATGGACTGCATTAGGGGCTTATAGTTATAGCCCATTTAGTTATGTTTAAACAAAAAGACGGGAAAATTAGGTTCTTACCTTGGTAATTTTCTTTCCTTTAGTCATAGCAGATGAAGCCATTACGTATGGGTTATGTCCATCAACCAGCAGGGGAGATAGAGAGCACTCAAACTTTCACAGTGCCCTCTTGGCCAGCTAGCTCCACTGCCTCTTCAGTATTTGAAGCTTCCAAAGCAGTATGGCAAACCGCAATGGGAATCACAAGAGCTTTCCTCACAGCGAACGATGGCCCACCACAAGGGCATGAACTCATAAAGGAGGGAATGCACATCCTCCTGGAGGGAATAAACTCATCCTCCTTATTGTATAAGTGGAGGGGAACACACGCGCCTCCTGGAGGGAATCACACATCCTCCAAATAAAAACATGCTGGAGGGAATGAACACATCCTCCTAAATTTAAACTGAACATGAATCCTGAAGATTGTTTTCCAACTTTCTCCCAAGGAAGGAACTTCAGGAAATTAGAACAGAACCTGAAAAACAGATTCACAGCATACAGACAATCATACAGGGAGGGCTCATGGCTTCATCTGCTATGACTAAAGGAAAGAAAATTACCAAGGTAAGAACCTAATTTTCCCTTCCTTGTCATCAAGCAGATGAAGCCATTACGTATGGGATGTAACAAAGCAATCCCTAGATAGGGTGGGAACAAGCCACACCACGCGCTAGCACTTGTGCACCAAAACGCGCATCCCTCCTGGCAGCCACATCCAGCCTGTAATGTTGGGCAAAGGAGAGCTTAGAAGCCCATGTTGCTGCACTGCATATCTCTTGAAGAGAGAGTGCTCCAGTTTCAGCCCAAGAGGAAGAAATCGCTCTAGTACAATGCGCCTTAAAGGCTACAGGCGGAACCCTGCTGGCCAGCAGATAAGCTGAAAAGATAGTTTCTTTGAGCCAGCGGGCAATAGTGGCTTTAGACGCTGGAGACCCTCTGCGAGAACTGGATAGCAAAACAAACAGATGATCAGAAGTCCTGAAAGAGTTAGTAACTTGCAGATACTGCAGCAGAGTCCTGCGCACATCCAAAAGGTGCAGCTGCCCAAAAGATTCTAGAAACTCTTCCTCTGAAAAAGAGGGCAAGAAAATGGGCTGGTTTAGGTGAAAGGCTGAAACCACCTTAGGCATAAAGGAAGGCACGGTCCGAACCGTGACTTCGGATTCTGAAAATTGCAGAAATGGGTCTCTACAGGACAGCGCCTGGAGCTCTGACACCCGTCTCGCCGAGGTAATGGCCACCAGAAAAACGGCCTTCAGTGTCAAATCTTTCTCCGATGCTCGCCGAAGCGGCTCAAAAGGAGATGCCTGCAGGGTTTTCAAAACTAGCCCCAGGTTCCAAGCTGGACAGGGTGCTCACACTGGAGGTCGGAGCCGAAGCACCCCTCTAAGAAACCGCGCCACATCTGGGTAAGCAGCCAAAGACACGCCTTCCACCTTACCACGAAGGGAGGCCAATGCTGCCACCTGCACCCGCAGGGAATTATAGGCCAAGCCTTTTTGTACACCTTCCTGCAAAAAGTCCAGAATCGGCGAGACAGGAGCCCGCATTGGAGCAATGGCTCTGGAAGCACACCAAGACTCAAACAGGCACCAAATCCTGGCATAAGCCACGGAAGTGGACCGCTTGCGGGCTTGCATGAGAGTGGAAATAACTGTATTGGAATAACCTTTATCCCTCAATTGCGCCCTCTCAATAGCCATGCCGTAAGACCAAAGCGGCCGGCGTCCTCCATGGCTACCGGTCCCTGAGTCAACAGGTTTGGTACCAGAGGTAACGGCAGAGGAGCCTCCAGGAGCATCTGTCGGAGGTCTGCATACCAAGGTCTCCTTGGCCAATCCGGGGCGATGAGGACCACTTCTCCTGGGTGCAGCCGAATCCGCAAGAGCAGGCGCCCTATCAAGGGCCATGGGGGAAACACATAAAGTAGACCCGGAGGCCAGGGTTGAGCCAAGGCATCCAACCCCGCCGAGTGAGGATATCTCCGTCTGCTGAAGAAGCACGAGACTTTGGTATTGGCACTTGTCGCCATTAGATCCATCACGGGCTTGCCCCATTTGGCACAGATCTGCAGAAATACTTCGTCTGCCAGATTCCATTCTGCTGGATCGATCTGATGCCTGCTCAGATAATCGGCCTGCACATTGCTCTGACCTGCAATATGAGCTGCCGACAGACACTGAAAATGCAGCTCGGCCCAGTGGCAAATCAGTTTGGCCTGCGCAGCTAGTGCTCTGCACCGTGTTCCGCCTTGTCGATTTATATAGGCCACCATTGTCGTGTTGTCTGACATCACTCTGACAGCCAATCCTTCCAGGGTCACTTGAAAGGCCAGAAGCGCCTGAAACACCGCTTTCAACTGTAGGCGGTTGATGGACCACTCCGACTCCTCGGGTGTCCATAGACCCTGGGCATGCTTCCCCTTGCAATGTGCGCCCCAGCCCTTCAGGCTGGCATCTGTTACCACTAGGCACCAAAAGGGGAGTGTCAGCGGCATTCCTCGCCGCAGCATGCTGTCCGAGAGCCACCACTCCATGCTGAGTCGGGCCGCAGGGAGCCAAGTAAGTCTGCATTGGTAATCCTGAGAAATAGGAGACCATCTCCGGAGTAGGGAATACTGTAGAGGTCTCAGGTGTGCTCTCGCCCAAGGTACCACTTCCATCGTGGCTGTCATCGATCCCAGCAGCTGGACAATGTCCCAAGCTCACGGGCGGGGCATCCTCAGGAGCAGACGGACCTGATTCTGAAGCTTGCACCGCCTTAGCTCAGGTAGGAACACACAGCCCGAGACTGTGTCGAACCTGGCCCCCAAAAATTCTAGAGATTGAGAAGGGGTCAGGTGACTTTTGGCCATATTGACGACCCAGCCTAGAGATTGCAGTACTGAGACCACTCTGGCTGTAGCTCTCTGTTGCAGAGTTTGCTCTGATGAGCCAGTCGTCTAGGTACGGGTGAACCCTGATACCCTCTCGCCTGAGAAAAGCAGCTACTACCACCATTACCTTCGAAAAGGTTCAGGGAGCTGTGGCGAGGCCAAAAGGCAAGGCCCTGAACTGGAAATGCTTTTCCAACACCGCAAACCTCAGAAACTTCTGGTGCGGGAGCCAAATCGGTATGTGCAAGTAAGCTTCTTTCAGGTCTAGAGACGTGAGAAACTCTCCTGGCTGTACCGCCGCAATGACAGAGCGCAGGGATTCCATGTGGAAATGCCGCACTCTCAGGGACTTGTTCTCTTCTTTTAAGTCCAGAATAGTGCGAAAGGACCCACCTTTTCGCGGCACCACAAAGTAGATGGAGTATCGGCCGCAGCCTTGCTCGGCGAGAGGCACCGGGGTCACAGCCCCTAACAGAATCAGACCTTGCAAAGTCTCCTCCACCGCCGCCCGTTTGACGGCAGAACCGCATCGGGACTCCACAAACACGTCTCTTACTGGGGCGTTGAATTCTATTCTGTATCCATCTCTGATCAGGTCCAGAACCCACTGATCTGAGGAAATCTTGGCCCACTCCTCGGCAAAAAGGGAAAGCCGTCCTCCGATGACAGGCATCGAGGAGAGGGCCGGTGCACCATCATTGAGAGGGTCGCCCCTGAACTCCGGTCTTGAGCCACCGGCTGCGGAACGCTTGTCCGAGAGAAAGGAGTTCCTCTGCTGACCACGGGCACGTGAAGTGAACCCAGCAGAACGCCCCGGGCGGTACCTTCTAGCTTCACAGAAGCGAGGTCTGTACGAGGAGTAGACCGCCTGGCCCTTAGAGGAAGGCCTCTGCCTATCTTCGGGCAAGCGCTGGGGTTTAGGATCACCCAGGCCTTTCACAATTTTCTCCAACTCCTCACCAAATAGGAGAAGTCCTTGAAAAGGCAACTTCACCAACCTTTGCTTAGAGGCCATGTCCGCTGCCCAGTGTCGTAGCCACAGACGACGGCGAGCCGCCACTGCTACTGCCATTTGTTTAGCCGAAGCTCTGACAAGGTCATAAAGGGCATCAGCCAGAAAGGACAAGGCCACCTCCATCCGCGGAGCCACATCCAAGAAGGGCTCCGCTCCATCTCCGGGCTGAGCCACTGCCTGTTGCAGCCAAGCTAGGCAGGCTCTCACAGCATAACAGCTGCATGCAGACGCCCGAACAGTGAGACCTGCAATTTCAAAGGACCGTTTCAATGCTGTTTCCAGCCTACGGTCTTGAACATCCTTCAGGGCAACACCTCCTTCAACAGGGAGGGTAGTTCTCTTTGTCACCGCAGTGACTAGGGCATCCACTGAAGGCATTTGAAAACAAGCCAAATGCCCCTCACGCAGAGGGTATAACTGCCCCATAGCCCTGGAAACTCTCAAAGGTCCCTCGGGGTCAGCCCACTGAGCCGAAACAAGCTCTAGGATGGAGTCATGCAAAGGGAAGGCCCGAGCAGCTTTCTTGGTACTAGCCATCCTGGGATTACCCGAGGAGGCCATGCCACTGTCAGGATCTTCAATCGAGAGGGCCTGCAGGGTATCTGAAATAAGCGCTGGCAGCTCATCACGGTGGAAAATCCTCACCGCGGAGGGATCATCCAGATCCTGTGGTAAATCCGCACCGGACTCTGGTTCCTCAGACCAAGAACGTCTGTCAGAGTTCTCCGAATCCTCACACCCCGACCACGGGGGGGAAAAAGGTACACCACAATCTGAAGGGGAATTAACCCTTCTGCGCTTATCTTTAGGCCAAGCATCTGGGAAAAAAGCCTCACTGGGCAGTCCCAGGCCAGAATCCATCGGGGGGGCAATCAGAGGAGCCTCAGGCGACCCCTGAGGAAGGGCTCTTTTCATCATGTATGCTTTATGCAGCAAAAGCACAAAATCCAGGGAGAAAATCTCACCCTGGGCACCCCAATCCTGTCCGGTGCCAGCCACTCCTGAAATAACCTCATCTCGAGGTGCCCCACCCGGCTCAGGTCTCTCCGTGTCCACGGAGGCCGCGTCATGCGGTGTAAGCAAAATGGCGCCCGCTGCCAGCTCAGAGCGGGAAGAAACATCGCTCGCCATGCTCGGGCCGGCTCCTACGCCAGTACAGCACGATTTACAGAGCCCTGATGCTGATTTGCGCTTGCCACAAGTGGAACAGCGCTTTACATTGTCCGCAGCCATCGCCGAAAAACGGCGGTAAAATCCAAAATGGCGGTTTCGCGCCAAAATCGCCCCGATCGCGGGCCCACCCCAGAGGAGTTGGAAAACACTCTTACCTCAAAGGATCTAGTGTACAACTACAATCCTGCTGAAAATCAGGTCAAAAACCTCTGTTCTTTTTTTTTTTTTTTAAAGCTGTGAGGAAAGCAGAGGTATTGAAGACTCCGGAGGCTTAGATGAGTGGGAAAGGCAGGGAAAGGGCGAACCTATATGCCTGTATCCACTGTTGGTGGGAAAGGACAGGGAAAGCAAGGCAATATGTCCACATCCACAGAGGTATGGGTAAGGCAGGGAAAGGGCTAACCTATGTGCCTTTAAAGTGAAGCTGCTATAGCCTCCAACACCCCGGTTAACAACTGGCAAGCCAGGAACCACCTCCCGGCAGATTTTTCTGGAGCTCGAACAAGCTGCAGCCACCCTGCTAGGGGAGATAGAGAATACTGAAGAGGCAGTGGAGCTAGCTGGCCAAGAGGGCACTGTGAAAGTTTGAGTGCTCTCTATCTCCCCTGCTGGTTGATGGACATAACCCATACGTAATGGCTTCATCTGCTTGATGACAAGGAATCTTTTGTTTAAACATAACTAAATAGGCTGAGATCTGCATGAAACAAAATATTTTTTATTTTGACTTAAAACCTGCCCCAGAGTCAGCACCTAACTCTCCTTGCGTGCCACAATTTCCTTTTTAACGAATTTGAGTAGGTCTACCATCGTGGACCCCCATCTACTCTGGGAAGGAACACCTCAGAGACAGCCACTCTTCTTAGCCAGCCTTCCCTACTCGGTGACGGATCCCGCCCACGTGTTCCCACCTTTAAGGAACAGGAAGTTGCATCAATTGACGGGAGCCCTGTAGGGAAGGCTGACTGGCTGAGGCGCTGAAGCAGATGACGAATACAGTGGAGTGCTCATGGAATCGACGATCGCGATTCGCTACAGTACCGGCGCTAGCGCGCTACTGGTGGTAGTGACTAAGGCGGGAGCACTCAGCAGGACTCAATCATGCCAGCAGCCCAGCCCTGAAGTGACGTCGGGCGGGGGAGGGAAAAGAGGAGAAACCGCGGGGCACAGAATAAACACGGAGAATGAGAAACGCTGATCCTGCTATGATTGGGTAGTTCCCTGTCCCTAGAGGGATCACAATTTAAGTTTGTACCTGAGGCAAAGGAGGGTTAAGTGACCTGCCCAAGATCACAAGGAGCAGCAGTACAATACTTCAGCACAAACTAAGCAGTACTAAACTGGGGGGGGGGGGGGGGGGGGGGGAGGGAATACCTGGGGAGAGCCTCCTCAAATCCAAAAAGGAACCCAAGTTGTTCAAGGATAAAGAATATATATCTAGTACCAACATATTTAATTATATATTTGCAAGGATATTGTAATACGAAAGTAGCACCCAGAAACAAGACTTTCTGTTGCATGGCCAGAAAGGCCTTACGTCTCTCCTGAGTCACTCTCACCAAATCTGGACATATTCTCTGTCCATCAGATTGTGATTGTAAATTGCAGAAATATAAATGCATCACCATATTTAAATCCTGTTCAAACACAAAACTTACAAGCAAAGTGGTAGGAACTGAGACATATTCCTGAGAAGAGTTCAAGATAGCAAATATATCTAAATTAGATTGCCCATTATCAGCCAATACTTTAGTTGGTAGAACACCTTGTTAACTGGCAGAACTGATTCTGCTGATAAACTCAAAATCTCAGATATTTTTAAATGTATCCAATGGCTGTACACCCAGAACTTTTGGAAAATTAAGTATCTGAAGATTCAAATGCCTGAATTGGTTCTCAAATCGCTCCAGCTTAGGATGAAACACAATTTTGTTTAAACCAAAGTCTGCACTACCTCTGGACTGTCTTTCAAAGATTTTTCCAAAGTCTCTAGCTTCTCATGATGCCCAACCTCTAACATCTCAAATGTTTGTGCCAAAATTCCACAAGACAATTTTAGATTGGAAATATCAGGTGAGCAACTTACAATAGTTGATTCCAGCTTGGTGTAGAGGCCCCAAATTGCCCCAAGAGTCACCTCCCCTGTCTGATGCACTGCTCCAAATCCAGATGTTGAATCGGCCCACTGCTCCGATGGATCATTGGAGATCCACAACAAAGACGGTCCAGCTAGCATTTCCGATGGAAGAACCTGAACGGCTCCTTCTGTGTTATGGTGTGCTTCTAGGAGGAGGGTTTTGAGATGCACTTGGGCTGGATTCACCGTTTCCATCTGAAACAACACTCCAACAGGACCTGGAAGCTTTGACAAGCAGGCTGGTGTCAACTGCTCACAAGGGCTGAGAGAAATCTCACCCCAAAGCAGGTCAAAGTTCCCATCAACAATGCCCACAGCAGGGGTCTGGCCTCCACTACTAATTACGTACACAAACTTGGTAAGAAATCCTTCAATCTGGGATCAAGAAGCCAATGGCATGGGAGGCACTGAGCCCATAACAGATGGGGCTCTTACCTTCCCCTTCCATTTGTGTGACATCATAAGGAAACAGAGAACCAAGAAAAAAATCTTTTAAGATGGAGCTCGAACTACACTGGAGTTCTGGATGACCAGTATGCTGCCATCTTGACTCCTCCCCCTTAGTTTCAATCATGTTTTTGAAAAATTGTACAAATCAATTGCTAAAAAAAAAATTAGGCATGTAAGAGCTTTTTTTTTTTACTTGTGTAAATTGTATGTGCACTTTCTGGTCAATTTTCAGCCAGTAATGGGCAACCCGTTTTTAAAAATTGACAGTTGCGGGCTGAAATAGCCTCTAGATAGTCAATGTCAGGCCATGCCCGAGCACTGCAACTGAATATCCAGCCATATTTGGGCATTCTTGGGTGCCAACATTTATCTGTATCCTTGGCAATATTCAGTGGCACTTGATAAGACATATATCCAAGCCCAGCTGAATGTTAGTCAAGACATGGATAAATGGGCCCTGTCAAGTGAGTTGCTCCATAGAAACACACAATAAGACAGCTCCCCCTTCCCCCCCCCCTTGACTTATACTAAAATAGCCCCTTGCACCGATCCCCTCGCACCGATCCCTTCTTCTCCCATCACCTCCAGACCTCAGCTCCCTCTGTGACATACCCGGAAGAGATCCCTGGTACTGCAGTGCAGGGGTTCTCTATTCAGTCCTTGGGACGCACCTAGCCAGTCATATTTTCAGGATATCCACAATGAATATGCATGAGATAGATCTGCATACAATGAAGGTAATACATGCAAATTTATCTCATGCATATTTATTATGGATATCCTGAAAACCTAACTGTCTAAGGGTGTCCCAAGGACTGGGCTGAGAACCTCTGGTCTAGTGGGATGGGTCATGAGTGGTCCCCTTCCCACTCCCACTCCATCTGGCTCTTTGTTCAAAATGGCCATGATGATATCTTAGTAGCAGTCTCAAGGTACAACTGCTAGGAGAGGGGATTTCTTTCTTGTGTGTTGTGGTGGGCGAAGAGGGGATTGGAGTGCAAAGTTGTCTTATTGCATATCATGGGATGGGGGGAAGGGGATTGAAATAGAGGGTTGCCTTATTGTGTGTCAGGGGAGGGGGAGGAAAGGATCAGAATAAGAGTTTGCTTTATTGCATTTTTTGGGGGGGAGGGGGAGGGAAATCAGTGTACCTGTCACATGAGCTGCTTTAAAGCAGCTCATGTGACAGAACTCTTTATCTGTGTCCAGCTAATATTCAGCTGGGATCTGGATAGGTTTGCCTGGGCAAAATTAGGACTGCTTTTTGTGCATCCTATCTGCCCAGTTTACCTAATCCAGGTCCCTAATAGAAATCAGCTGGTACATGGATAAGTACCAGCCCCAATCTGAGTCCACCCTCCAGACTGCCCACACAATAGCCAGTTTGGATATAACTGGATAGAGGAGATATTCAGTGGCATAATCCAGGTAAGTGTCACTGAGTATTCAACTCGGGGCTCACTCAACACCAGTTAACTGAGCACGAGGCTCTCTTACCCTGACTTTGGAATATCGACCTCTAATTTTAGGCACCCAGACAAATCAAACATGCACCAGCAAATGCATATGTACTATACAATGAGGCAGGACAAAGATTTTACTTCAGTATGGTCCTGTGCAAACTAGTGCGGTTTTTCAATCATTGCCCAAAAAATAGAAAGCAAAATGACAATGAAATCAGCTGGCAACTATTTAATATGATAGAGCACAACATGATCCTGAGTACTATGGGTAAATAAAATCCACAATTGGATTATCTGGTCTCCTCTTATTTTGCCTCAGTCATGTGTAGAATTACTGAGACATCACAACATTATTATATCAAATAAAATTAAGAAATTAATATGAAGCACCTCTATGGCAGCAACATTAAAGTCCTCTAATTATTCATTATCATATCCACATAACATTCCTTGGGGAACCAAGCAAACTATCAGCTTTAGTCTTACGTCTCAAAGTGAACTGAAGGCATAACGTATCTATAAGCTAAGCACTCCCTCTGATGTTTTAATGTTCAGTAGTTTTAAGTATTATAAAGTCATGTGGAATCCTAAAGCAAAAAAAGCAAGATTATTTGCTATTTGAGTGGTCATAGTCCAACATTTCAAGAAATGGTTTGCACAATGAAGCTAACCACTGTGAATGCAAAATTCAGCCAATCGCTATTATTTTGTTAATTCTTGTTTGATGCATCAGGTTTCCTAATGAACCAGTCTAGGAAGAGAAACTGTACCCATTTAATGCGATAAGAGACAGTGAGAAAAAAATTACTGTGATTACATTGCATGTTATATTGAACAAGCAAAACTAATTACCAGTTTTAAGAATAGGACTAATTACATTAGAAAGAAATGGCTAGATTGGATTAGGAAATGGAACAAAAGGTAATACAATGGGAGAAAAATGATGCTTGAGACTGAAAATATAGCCGTTTCAATGCTTTACAGTTCACTTTGTGCTGATTGATGTATATTAAATCTGAAAACTTTCTGCAAGTTAGCAAATGTTTTTTTTTTCATGCTATTTAGCTACAGATTTATTTATATTAATAAGGATTTATTATACTGCCCGTAGGGCTAAAAGTGCAGCAGTGCAGTTCATAAAGTAAGGAAAGAAAAAGGAAGTTACAATTCACGGATACAAAGAGTAAGAAGGGGTTTATAGAAGGGAAGTCAATGGTGTAGCGGTCAGGATGCATTTGTCTTGGTCACTGGTTTTGATCACTGTTCAAAACCAGTGACCAAGCCAAATGCATACTCAAACAGCCGGGTTATGATAGTCCTTTTAGATTTGAGTTGAATATAAGGTGTAATGGGATTCGAGATAGCAATGCCTAGGAAGGAAAAGCAGAATTGCAAGAAAGTCCAGAGGTGCAAATGAGGCAGTAAGGAAAGGAGGGCATGGGCAATGGCAAAAGGAGCAACAGCAGAGGAAGAGGAAAAAGATCACAATATCTCTCTGCTGCCAAAGCTGCTGAAAGACTCTGGGACGTGCACAATGGAAGCAGATGAATGCAGCACTTAAAGCCAAAAAGGCGACTTTTGACTGTAGATTGTGTATTACGTGGTTTCTTGAGCATTGAGCTTCAATTAACAAGGTTTCCATCTGGTTGCATATCGACAGACATATGTTTTTTTTATAGACAATATAAAAGCTACACAATAAATTGGGACTTTTTCCATCATCTATAGACCACATTCTTTTCTTAAATAGCCCAGCCCAGCCATGCTGAAGTTAGTAAACTGAGCTGCTCCTGTAGACCCAGATGCAAAGGACCTCCTGACTCATCTGTATCCATAAGCTACGTATTTTAAGAAATGTGAAGACTTTTTTAGACAGAATATAAAAACTGGAATTTATCCAGGTCTGGATATATACTATTTCAGTAGAATTTTAGAAAAGGATCTGCCAACATATATTTAAATATTCTGCTCTGTGCCTGACAATATAGAAACTTAACCTCTAGTGGCAGTATTGCAAGACTAACTTTAGGAGTCTCTGCTGTTATTTTGAATCCAGTGCCAGCAAGGGCAGGAGTGACTGGGGATTGGCTAATCCCTAACCCCACACAAGACCAGGGATATTTGAAGGTAAGCCTGTGGGGGGCGGGGATGCTACAGGAGGATGGAGATTGGGGAGAGCTTTCTGGTTGGGTGCTTCAAATTAGGGAGTCCTTCCAGTTGCGAGTGTGTTATGTGTAGGCCTGGGGAGGTATCAGGAGGGGCTTGTGATTGAACAGACTTAAATATCTCAATATGTATAACTTTAGAAGAAAGGCAGAAGAGGGGAAATATGATAGGGACATTTAAATACCTATGTGGTATAAATGCACAGAAGGCGAGTCTCTTTCATTTAAAAAGAAGCTCTGGAATGAGAGGAGCATAGGATGAAGGAGAAAGGGGAAAGACTCAGATGTAACCTGAGTGAATACTTTTTCATGGAAAGAGCGGTGAATTCATCGAATGGCCTCCTGGTGGAAGTTGTAGAGATGAAAATAGTATTTGAATTCAAGAAAGCTTGGTATCTAATACATAGAATCTCTAAGGGAGAAGAAGGGATAGTAGATGACATGGATGGGCAGACTGGATAGGGCTTTATCTGCTTTCATTTTTCTATGTTTTTAAGGAATCAATTTCCAAATGTTTTCATTTCTGTAGCATTTAATACAAAGCTCACCACTCAGTCATTTAAAATAATTTCATAGCATTTTAAATTAATCTTTTACATCTCATATTCCTCACTTATTTTTATATTTGAATTAAACTTGAAAATGATGTAAGTCAGTGGTTATCAGTATTTCTGTGTTTGCAACCTCAATTTGAATGGTCACAGAAAGTGCATGACCTCTGGGTGGCACAGACCGATGACATTCTATAGAGTGCCCACCTGAGTTGTGACCCCAAACACGGATTTTGCAACCCCTATTTGGGGGTCACAATCCACAGTATATGAAACTCTGATTTAAATTTTCCCATACCATAATTTCAGTACCAAATATATTGTTTTTGATTTATTAACTTTTCCCCCATGGATTCCACTGGCGTTTTATGTAAATGAATTTTTTTAAGCAATTCAAATAGACATATTCAGGATCATAACAAGGGTTAGGCATCCACTGGGTGCCAAGCTGCTATTTTGAGTCAGTCTGTGATTCTACTAACACACAAACCAGAGTGCTGAAAGTAACATTTGTCTGCATCACTGATGTGCCCAGTGATGGCCCTAGGCTTATGGGTGAACATTTCTGACATCTTGCCCCAAGATCTTCCTGACTTGATATATGCTTACCCCGCCTAGCTCCAGATATTGCTGGTGATAGGACAGATACCCTGAGTATCAGAGAAAGGATAACGAGTTTTAGGGGGTTGCAATAGAAGTCAGTCTAAAAACTGAAGGAAGGGGGGACATGTATTCAGTTTTTTTCAAGAAATTTAGGGGGGTCAGTCATTTTTTTTCTAATCTTAACAAATAATACATAATGATCAGAACAACTGTAGAGGTGCTGGTACCAGTTACCAATGTATTTGTTATAAAGTAACTATTAAAAAACTGAAACAAATTACAATACATGATCAACATTCAGATTAACGAAGATACATATTACAGCCAATATAAAGAATACAAACAAAATTAAAAACCTGCAAATTACATGGCTTTGAAATCTTGCATAGCTTCAGGCAGCAAGATTTGTAGGCTTTTTCTGTATTGCATGGCTCAAACTCCAGAGCTGAGCAGCACCTTGCAGGCAGCCGGAAAACCCATTTTTGCACCAATGGCAACCCCCCCCCCCCCCCAAAAAAAAAAACAACAACAACAAAAAGCAGCACCAGAGGAAGAGGAAGGAAATCACAGCATTTCTCTGTTGCCACTGCTGCTGACGTTATGATGTGCACAAAGGAAGCAGATGAAACCAAAGCCAAAAAGTGTGACAACCAAGAACCTAGCTTAGGCTTTCCAGGGCAAAAATGAGTCTCAGTTGAGCTGGTTCACATTACCTCACCATGGCAGGGTTGGGCTGAGCTGTTCCTGAAGACCAAAATAAAATCTGACCCCCCTCCCCAAACCCAACTGTTGCCTGGGCCTCTGGAAAGTGCTTTTTCAAACTCCATTTGAGTGTGAGAAGGAACTGCAGTTTACATGTGATGTGGGAGAAATAAGCACCATTAAAATCAGTTCACCTGCAACACTCCCACATTTCTCTACTCAGTCTCCAATTTGCATAACAACATGCCCATAAGTGATAAATAGCAAGGTGGGGAGAGGGGTGCCTAGCTACAGTTTGGCACAAACATCAGCCATTTCAAAGCAGTTTGAGCAACTAGAGAATAAGAGTTTAGAGGTTGTTGGGTGTGGGGGAAAGAAAGACAGAGTGTCCTAACCAAGAGTTGGGAAGAATGAGAGAGTGTAAGGGATTTAAGGGCCCTTTTAGTAAGCCACATAAGTGTCTATGCATGCCCAATGTGTGCCAAAATGGAGTTACCGCCCAGCTACTGCTTGGCTCTTGCGGTAAAATTTCATTTTTGGTGCGCATTCGATACGCACGTCCAAAAAATAATTTTTATTTTCAGACACGCATACTGGACGTGCACCAAGTGGCATTTGACGCATACAGGTCAGTGCCACATGGTTATGCATGAGACTTTACCACTAGGTCAATGGCTGGTGGTAAGGTCTCAGACCCAAAATGGACATGCAGCAATTTTCATTTTGCTGTACATCTATTTTCAGCAAAAAAATTAAAAAGGCATTTTTTGTAGGTGAACTGAAAAAATGATTCTGCGCACGCCCAAAACACATACCTACACTACCACAGGCCATTTTTCAGTGCCTCTTAGTGAAAGGACCCCTAAGAGAGGTACAGACTGGCTGAGGACAGAATATGTGTGTGGGGGGGGGGGGGGGGAGGATGAAAGAGGTAAACTAGGTGAAGACAGAGTAGGGGGCATAACGGAGTGTGGGGCCCAGACTACAGTGACAGGTCAAGCCAAAAGGCAAACATCTCATATACAGTTAGAATGGAAGGGAGGGAACTCATATACTGTTCACAGCACACCTTTTTTTTTGGGGGGGGGGGGGGGTTTGGGGGTGCTGTAGGTTTCTGCCAGCACTTTGCAGTGGCATATTAAAGGAATGATTTGCTAAGCTCTCTTTCCCATAAACGAAAAATGGGAAAACAGCTTTAGCAAATCAGACTCCAACGAGCAGCAGAAGACCTGGAGAAGATGCCCCTTTCTTCTCAACACCCCTAAACTTTGTTGTTGACAATGGTGGGGATGAGTGAACTGCATTAGACACACTAGCTGCTGGCACCTAATTGAAACAAAATTTGTCTCAAGGCCTGATATAAATACAAGTTTACAATATAGTGCAAAAATATATCAGGCATGGCATATTAACAAAATTTAAACAGACAATGGGGCTCATTTTCGAAACAGAAAAACATTTAAAAAGTGGCACAAAGCGGTAGATGCACTTATTGCCAAAACATCCAAATCATTATTTTTGAAACACATTTCTAAAACAATTTTCTATGCAGTTTATCTGCAGTACTTACAAATCACAAGGGGGCGTGTCAGGGGCATTTTTGGGATGGTATTTAGGCATTCCCAAAACTAGGATGTTTTTCTGCTATAATGGAACAAAGCAAAAACAACCAGAACTAAAAGATGTTTTGGTCTAGACATGTTTCAATCACAACCAAGGTTTCAAAAAGGTGCCCTAAATAACCCGAGGACCACTGTATGGATTAGGGCATGATGCCTCCTTACTCCCCCATGTGGTCACTGACCTCTTCTCATTCCGCAATGATGTGAATGACAACAGTACATACCAGCCTCTATGACAGCTTCAGATGTTATGGCCAGTTCTATTAGAGAAGCAAACAGGTACCCGGAGTAGACTAGTGGTCGGTAAAGTGCACTGTAGAGAAGGGGACTCAGGCCCATATGCCACTCTTACACTTGTGGTGGAAAGTGTGCTCCCTAAACCCACCAAAACCCAACTGTATTCATATATAGAAGACTCCTGCAGACATGAGGGCTATTGTAGTGGTGCACAGTTGGGTACAGATGGTTTTGGGTGGGTTTTAGAAGGATCGCTATACAATTTAAGGGGATAATGGTGAGATATTCACCTGGGACTTTTTATATGAAGTCCACTGGTGCACCCCCTAGGGTGCCACACTGATTTGCTGGTAATCTATGGTGCCAGTCTAGTAAGAATGCTTCCCCCCCAAAAAAAAAACAAAAAAAAATGTCCCAATAGCTTGTTTATGTGTGTTTTTCCCTTGGACATTTTTTTTTTAACGGTCACAAAAGCACTGAGCACAACATGTCTAAAAACATCTACAAAATTAGCATTTTCAAAATAAAAAGACATTTTTCTGGTTTGAAAATGGCCACCTTTGCCACTTGATTTTTAGACCTTTCCCCACAAAATGTCCAAAGTCAGGTTTACATTTCATATCAAAAACACCCCTTAATATCAACCATTCACATCCAAGCAAAGGCCTCCTCAAATAATCAGGCCTTAACGTATTATAAAATTTGTTAGCTCAGCAGGCTTATGTGCTTCCAGTGGTATAGTATTTCACAGAGAAAGCACCAACACTAGCTGTACATACTGTAGCAGAACTTGCTTATATCATTTTCGTGTACCTTTTCTGACTCCATATGCAAATTTTCCCTAAGTTAGATACCCTTATTTTCTATCTACCTCCTATTACTGTTCCTTATCTTTTAATATATTTCACCTCCGTTTAAACTATCTGCTGTCTATTAAGATGCTGTAAAGTGTATTTTATTGACATTGTAAATACTTGAATATTTTTATTGCTGTAAAACAACAAATTATCATAGGAAGACTTGATATGTGGGCACTTCTGTGTGATGGTACAACCAGAAGACCAGAATCTGTGGATCTAAGGACTTATACACGAGGCCTGCATTCCAATTGTACAATCATTTTACATATAACATTTTAAACATGAATAGCGGATTCTTAAAATAAGCCTACCATTGAATTGATAGCCGATGCAATGCAGGATGCAAAGAAAACATACTAAAACTGCTGCAGACCATTCAAAACACAGCAGCAAGACTGATATTCAAAAAGTGGAAATACGAAAAAGCAACCCCACTATTGGTAATGCTTCACTGGCTCCCAATCAAGGCCAGACTATTTTTCAAAACTAGCACTCTCATTTTCAAAATATTGGTTGCATGCCTCTGGATTACATGCTAGACCTTACTGAACTATCACCTGGAAATGCAAGCCCAAGAACCAGAGGTTATTCTCTACTTCACCTACCCACCTGCAGAAGCATAAATTTACAAATGCATCTATCAGGGGCGCAGCTAGGTGGGACCATGGGGGCATGGGTCCCCACAGATTTTGCCCTGGCCCCCTCTACTTTGGACCCCCCCCCCCTTAGGCGGTCGGTGGCCCAACTGTTTGGGGAGGCTAAAGGGGGGGGGGTTAGGGGTGGGGCCAGGGGTGGAGCTTAAATCCATAATTGTCTAACACGCAGAAAAAATAAATAAAAATAAAAGTCACAATTAATACCTTTTATTAAATTTAGATATTAGATATGTATCATATGTCAAAGAATAAAGTGGTTGCTCAAAGCATATTCTAACCACAATCGCTTAACTGCAAAACACTATGCACAACTTTGTGCAAAAACACACTCAGAACCTTACTGTACCATAAATATTACACTGGGCAGAACCTAATACACCAATATACCACCCATACGGAAAATGCAGACCGTCAACAATATGAAACAAGGATCATAATATCACAATTCTCATATAGAGCCACAAAACATCCTAATTCATGTTTAATGTGGGATAAAATGCCATAAATAAGTAAATAAATATAAACTTTTAATGTTGAGCACTTGATTCTCAAAGTGGACATATTCCAAACACTATAATGAAAATAAAATGATCTTTTCTACCTTTGTTGTCTGGTGACTTTTTCTGATCATGCTGGCCCAGTATCCGTTCTGCTGCTATCTGTCCTCAGTGCAGGTCAGGAAGTCATCCTCGTTAAATATCTCCCTGGCAACCCAGGACACCTCCAGCCAACCCCCCTGCTTTCCCAGCAGTAAGGTAAACAAACCATAAACCAATTTCTACAACTGCTAGAGGGCTTTCACTGCAGCTCCTGCTGTGAGGATGGAGGTAAATCAACAATTTAATCCCCTCAGAGCAGCTGGACTCCACAGCTGATCCATTCTGCTGCAGTAGGGGGGAGGCTTAGCCTCTCCAAGCCTCTTATACCGGGCGCCTAAGCCCCCCCCCCCCCCCCCTCTCTGGTGTCTGAGCGTTACTGTGAAGGACGCTGAGCTCTGGCTGTGCTTCAAGGAACTGTCCAATCCTATTTAATAGAATGCACCTCCAACATTCTGAAGTCGAGAAACCTCTTGTGGTTGGTCACTTCTGCTTGTGACGAACCCGGAAGTACATGGTGTCAATTCAGGAGATGGATACAGAGAGCAGGAATGCCTCAGCCATGGAGTCAGCTTCAGAATGTTGGAGGTGTGTTTTATTACATAAGATTATGCCATCATTTCTAGAAATAACACTGCAGCTTACAAAAACTAGATTTAAAGTAAGAGACAGAAAAAAAAAGAAACACGGGCTGATGGACACCAATAATAAAACATAAGGGATACACTAGAAAATCAGAAAAGGTAGGAGAGGTGAATAGCACTATACAATAACAGTAACTGACTAAGGGGCACTTTTACTAAGCCACGTTGATAACAGCTCTTAACAAGCAATAATAAACACTAATTAAAATTTATATACAAAACTTGCTAAGCACATTCTATAATGCAGTGTGCCTAACTTCTAATGCATGCAGGCAAAAAGGGGCATGGTTATAGGCGCAGAAATGGTGTTTCATGGGCGTTCTGACATTTACATGCACAGTTATAGAATATGGCTCAGTGTACCTAAATCTACGTGCTGGGATTTACGCCACATTTTCATTGGTGTAAATGGATGCGTGTAGTTTTAGATGCTAGGATGCCAACTAAGCATATTTTATATACCACGTCTAACACTAGACACCGCTTATAGAATACGCCTAGTCAACTCCAATTTCTGTGCTGATTTTTTTAGGCCCAATATATAGAACCTCCACCTTAATGCAATTTAGCAAACAGCCCCTTAGGTGATTTGGTGAACTTTAGGACAGCTACTTGCGCAGTATGAATTAACTGCATAAGGTTAGCTGGACAGTGCTGAATATTAGAGCTATTCTGTTAACTTGTATCCAGGTAACTTTGCACTGAACTTACTATTGTCTGGCCAACATTATATGGTCACCAGCTCTGAATGTTCAAAGTGAATGAGTTATCGAAAATGAACCATATGAATAGCTCTGATTATTAAATGCAAAATATACATGTTGCTCTTTCTCTGTTATGATTCTATCTCAGTTCCACAATCTGTATAGCTAAAGATTCTATTGCCAAAGCAAATAAAAAAGTGACAGCAAGGGACCTTGTTATGCACCTCTTGAGAGTGAGACAGATGTTGAAGACTGATCATTTACCTTAACTATGAAAACCAATATGAAGCTTGAAGCCATTTAACAAAATTATTCCCAAATCCAGATTCAGCCTGCATGTGAGTATTAACACTGTATTTTATTAAAGAGGTTTTTTTTTTTTGTTTGTTTGCATCTACTAAAAAAAATCGTTGAAAACCTCTCTCTTCACCAAAGCCTACCACGAAAATCCTTAACTAACTACAACACAGCACTACTCCTTCTTTATTATGTCTATCTTCTTTCTATAATTGCTGATTAGATCAACTTGTTATTCTTGATATCTTTGTAACATCAATTGTATCTCTGTACCCTGAAATGGTGATACCATTACAGGTCTTTGTAAGCCACATTGAGCCTGCAAACAGGTGGGAAAATGTGGGATACATGTACAATGAAATAAATAAATATGACTATTTACGCATGCAAAATGAGAAGATACAAAGGCTGAGCTTGGATGAAGCACGAGCAAGGCTCACACTTACACAGGTAACGTAAGTTGTATATAAATCACCAGTATTATGGCTGGCGTAAGTGTTTGTGCCTAAATTATAGAAGCACATTTTACCTTCTATGCCAGAGGTTTTCAACCCAGTCCTCAGGGCACACCCAGCAGGTCAGGGTTTTCAGGATATCCCATGGAATTCAAAGGTCTTATCCACGTGAGAAATTTCTTCAAACAGTTACCATAAACATTCACTTTCTCCAGTAACTTATCCTTTACTCTTTCAACTTTTTAACAAATCTTTATTCATTTATTACCTTGATAAACATAAATTCACAATATCTATAAAAAACTCCCTTATCCTCACTGCTTCACTCACATTGCATTCATACACCACACTACACTCATACTATAATCGTATTCACTACACAGTGCAAGTATTACAATCCATTTTCATCTGGCTGAAATCGAACCTTTACATTTTTTTTTTATTTTAGTTACATTTGTACCCCGCACTTTCCCATTCATGGCAGGCTCAATGCAGCTTACATGGGGCAATGGAGGGTTAAGTGACTTGCCCAGAGTCATAAGGAGCTGTGCCTGAAGTGGGAATCAAACTCAGATCCCCAGGACCAGAGTCCACCACCCTAACCACTAGGCCACTCCTCCACTCTTTTTTTATGTGCAATGTGTTACCCTATGACCACCTCTATTGCTGTAGTTATTCTTTCTGTTCATTTTAAAGTTCCGTAAAACACTCCCACGTGTCTGTAATAGTCTCTTATCTTAGGTCAATTTGAATCTCCTGTGGGTTCTCAATAGCCTCATTCTTTAAAAGTTTTCTTTTTGGTTCTTAATACTTCCTCTAGAGAGTTGCCACTGCCGTTTCACTTTTACTCGGTTGTGAATGCACTCTGTGCTCATATTAAGCAGCTCCTTGTTTCTCAATATCTACACTCGTTTTTCCCATCACACCGTGTTCTTGTGACTTTCATTTCTGTTGTAATCAAGCCTAACACAATTGTGTTTCGCTCTAGGCATCGTCAGGGGCGATGACTATAACCAAAAAACATACAGTGAGGGATTCTCTACTTCTTTCTATCTATCCAAATCTAATAATTAAAACTTTTTGTGACTTCAACATACCTTGTCACAAATCAATTCTAGCTCTGCTTTTTCAGCTTTGTCAGGTCGTAGCCCAAACCAGCCTGCCCAACATGGCGCTGAAACCTTTTCAGATGCCGCGCATGCGTCTTTCAAGTTTAGATTCCATTACCCTGTAATAGACTGTAATACTCGCACTGTGTAGTGACTATGATTATAGTATGAGTGTAGTATGGTGTATGAATGCAATGTGAGTGAAGCAGTGAGGATAAGGGAGGGTTTTTTTTTTATAGATATTGTGAATGTATGTTTATCAAGGTAATAAATTAAGATTTGTTAAAAAAGTTGAAAGAGTAAAGGATAAGTTACTGGGGAAAATGGAATTCAAAGGGGGATATCCTGACAACCCAGACAGGCTGGGTGTGCCTTAGGACTAGGTTGAAAACCCCTCTTCTATGTTAATCTTCTATAAAGAAAAGTAGATGCCTATTTTCCTTTATAGAAGACTAGGAAAAAATGCCCGTTTCTGAGCGGAATGAAACGGGCGCTAGCAAGGGGCCCCCTCCCTCCGTCCCTCGAAGTTACTTGCCTTGTTCGCTGTGGGCCGTTTCGGCCCTCGAGTGTCAATAGCTCCGCCCTCGACGTCATGACGTTTTGACGCGAGGGCGGTGCAGACACTCCAGGGAACACCGGATATCTCGGGCGCCTCAACTTCCATGGAGGCTTCAGAACGTTGGGGTTGCCTTTTATATATATAGATGTGCCCTCTAGGCACCTAAATGTAAGCACACTGTTGTATAATTACCCCCTACCTGCAACAGTGTGTGGTAAAATATTGTGTGCAAACTGCAATACACTCTCTGTGTCCACTTCCCACCCATAGCTCTCCCATTTCCCACCTCCTAGAAGGCTATGCAATTAGCGAATGAATTAGATGAGTTGTCATGCTAGCTTGTAACTGCTACTGCACTCATAGTTAGTGAGCACTAACTACTTAGCACAATTTAGTAAGCATGTCCCTATATACCTTTAAGAACTGTATCAGCAAATCCACAGAAAACACAGCTAGAAAGAAGCCACATACATTTGTACTTGAAGGTGCAAATGCTCTCATGTAAGTATGCAATATGTACTACTATTTCTATAGCGCTACTAGACATACTTTCTCTGTCCCTAGGGGGCTCACAATCTAAGTTTTTTTTTTTTATCCAGAGCAATGGAGGGTTAAGTGACTTGTCCAAGGTCACAAGGAGCTGCAGTGGGAATCGAACCTAGGTTGTCAATATCAAAGCCCACTGCACTAACCATTAGGCTACTCCTCCACTTTTAAATGCATAGGCTAATGCCATTTACGGTACTATGTAAGCTATATTGAGCCTACAAAAAGGTGTGAAAATGTGGGATACAAATGTAACAAATAAAATATAAACAATTATGTGTAGAAATTGGAGTTGGCCGAACATATTTTGTCCTCTTCCTAGTCCCACACAACACACACCCATACCACACACCCTTGCAATATGAAAGTACTGCAGTTTTGCACAGCCATATCCCGGCTTTATACAATTGGGATTTGGACATCCATGCAACATAAATGTCCTAAACATGAACAGAGCTTCTAAATTAAGGACCATAATAATTAAAAATGGCAGCAACAACTCATCTTTAATACTTAACATTATTTATAAACATTAGACCAGTGAAATTATTAAAAGGTGAGAACTTCTGATTGATGATATATATTTGTGTATTTTGGGTGCATAAGATGCTTCCCGTTATGTCTATTCCATGGTTATGCAGAATGGTACAAATCTGTTTTTGTCAGTGGAAATTGGGCCCACATAGGCTTTGAACTGGGCCTTTTAGAGCACTCATGTCACATACTAGCATATGCATGCCTATGTGCATATATTCTAGTACTCTACACATTTACACAGGCAAAGAAACAGGCAGACCCAATAAGGGGAGGCCGCCCACAACCGGGCCGAGGGCCAGCGAAGACTAGGGGGATGAGGGAAGGGGTTGAGGAGAGAGTAGGGTAAGGAACAGCTATAGGGGAACTAGGTGAGGAAAGAGTTAAAAAGAAAAGGGGGAGGGAGGAGGAAGGGAGGGGCGGCAGACAGAAGAGATACAGAGCAGGAGCCATTTTTGAGACTAGAGAGCACAGGAGGAGCAGCGCTGACCCAACCCACCCACCCGATTTTCAGGCAGCAGTTGTCACAGGCGTCAGGCTACAACGCTTATACAGTGACAGCGACGGGTACACAGCAGCTTAACAGCTAAAAGTTATAAGTTATGTGGTAAATTGTTATTTGAAAAGAGTTGGTTGAAAAAGTTGAAAAGTAAACAAAGAAATATATGACTGCATGGTAGCTGAGTCACAGCTTGTCTCCTGGCTTCGACGGCCAGCAGGCCCAGATCAGCAGATTGGAAAAGATGGTAGGTGAATCCTTCAACGGGATGCACCGGGAAGACAACGAGTGCTATGAGAGACAGCACAGAGAGGAAACAGGGTGCTTGGACGGCACAACCTGTGAGACAATAAAGGCAACGGTTAAGAGAAGCTGTGCACCCAGGCAAGAGAAATGTTAAGATGATGATGACAAGTATTGGAATATGTTATGTATTAATTTTAGAACTACAATGTTAGATGTTCCTGGCTGCGGCCTACATAAATTTTAATGTGTGATGCAAAGGGCTATGGCTGAGCATGTGCTGAGTGCACGAGTTGTGGGTATGTAAATATTACTGGCCAGTTTTCCAGAAAGTCCAGAGCCTGTATAGTGGTTGTTGGGGGGGAGTACCCAGAGTATTTTCATAAATTTATCACATAGGAAAGCTCTTTACAGCGAGTGTGTTGAGCACATGGATGCACTTATTGCGACCTATTTAGGAGGCAGCAAGTGTATCCATGCTACCTGCAGTAGTGACTGCATATAATAAATTACCATGGAGTGGAGGAGTAGCCTAGTGGTTACTGCAGTGGACTTCGATTTCCACTGCAGCTCCTTGTGACTCTGGGCAAGTCACTTAACCCTCCATTGCCCCAGGTACAAAATAAGGGGTCCTTTTACTAAGGTGCACTGAAAAATGGCCTGCAGTACTGTAGGCGTGTGTTTTGGGTATACACAGATCCATTTTTCAGTGCGCCTGCAAAAAAAATGCCTTTAAATGTTTTTTTTTTATGAAAATGGACATGTCTGAGACCTTACTGCCAGCCATTGACCTAGCGGTATGGTCTTACGCGTTAACTGGGTGGTAATGACCTACGTGCATCAAATGCCACTTGGCACGCATAGCGGGCGCGCGACAGAAAATAAAAATTATTTTTCGGACGCACGTATTGGACTCGCACCAATAATGAAATTACTGCAAGAGCCATGCAGTAGCCAGGCGGTAACTCCAAATTGGCGCATGTTAGGTGTGCGTAGACGCTTACGTGGCTTAGTAAAAGGGCCCCTAAGTATCTGTATATACTATGTAAACTGCTTTGAATGTAGTTCTAAAATCCACAGAAAGGCAGTAAATCAAGTCCCATTGCCTTTCCCATGTGCTAATGGTAACATACAGTCTGCACTAATTTTCCACTCCAAAACAAGGTATATAGTGATAGCATGCATTAGAGCAGTGGTTCCCAAACCTGGTCCTGGAGGCACCCCAGCCAGTCAGGTTTTCAGGATATCCACAATGAATATTTATGAGAGAGATCTGAATACACCACCTCCACTGCATGTGAATCTCTCTCATGAATATTCATTGTGGATATCTTGAAAACCTGACTGGCTGGG
The DNA here is from genome assembly GCF_901765095.1 of Microcaecilia unicolor. NCBI lineage: Eukaryota > Metazoa > Chordata > Amphibia > Gymnophiona > Siphonopidae > Microcaecilia > Microcaecilia unicolor. The sequence continues at coordinate 159,510,793 of NC_044040.1, read as the reverse complement.
GAGCCTCCAGGACTAGATTTGGGAACCACTGCATTAGAGTGTCCTGTCATATCAGCATGGTAATGGTTACTTCAGTTATGCACAGTTACTAAGGGGATCCTTTACTAAGCCAAGGTAGAAATCAGCTTGCTTATATTATATTCCTGTGGGCGTCTCAACATTTACTGCCAGCTGATTTCTACCGCGGCTAAGTAAAAATAAAACCTAAATCCTAATTCATGTTAACTGCTTAGCACGTTAGTAAGTGGGTTCCTACGTGCTGGAGGGGAAAAACAACTACTACAGAGAATATTTAATACAATCACAAAAGAAAAGGTCTGATGTTTATAATGCCATACTGAGAGAAAAAAATGTAGTTTTATACCCTGCGACTGACAGTAAAGTCATTGTAATTCCTTTCATCTCAATTTCTATCTGTAATTGGAAGATAATAATGACCCAATAATTTATCCCCTTTGAAAGTGATTAAGAACTGAAACCAGTCATCTAGATTTTACTTGGTTCTATATACAGTATGTTGGTTAAATGCCACAGTTTTAATGTGTATAAAGATAATGTAGGATGAAATTACAATGAAATTATTTCATGCCACCAGTGATAAGTATGAAAATGACATGCTAATTGATTTTAATGGTTATTGCATGGGTCTTCCTACCACAAAAACAACTGCTAGTCCTTAGAGTAAAATACACTACTGTATATCAAAAACTAATATTAATCTCTTCACATGAGACATTTTCTCAAATATAACTTACTCTGGGGATTATTTACTAAGCCATATTATATTTTTAACACACATTGCAATTCACATTAACTTATCGTAGGGCATAGGAACAGTTATGGTGCTGGAATAAAAGTTTTCTAAAAGGCATGTGTGTGTGTACAGTGCTTCTCATAAAATTACCAAGGTGTGAACCTCTTCTTTTTTCTTCACATAAAATTATCCCATGCATAAAAGTACATAATGAGAAGAAATGTATGTGTATACAACTTTAGTGTAGGTGTGTCCTGGGGCGTAGTTTGATCGGAGTTGTGATTTATGCATATTACATGTGCCATCTATTTATACTGCTCTTGAGCTGCTGTAAATTTACATGGGTTCATTTTACCCATGATTTCTGAAGGAGTTTTGCTGCTATTTTATAAATCCACATAGGCAGCTACATGTCTTTTGGAATTAGGTACAAAGAGGTGTCTACTTATTCCTGACACATAGGCAACATTAAATAAAATTACCCTCTCAGAGTGCATTAACTGCTGCACTAAAGGGAAGCAATTCTATACCAGTGGGAAATGTACCTATTCTCTAAGAACACTTTAGCACATAATTGCCATTACAGAATAAGGGGATGGGACTTGATATACTGCTTTCTGTGATTACAATCAAAGTGGTTTACATATTATATACAGGTACTTATTTTGTACCTGGGCAATGGAAGATTAAGTGACTTGCCCAGAGTCACAGTGAACTGCAGTGGGAATTGAACCAAGTTCACCAGGATCAAAGCCTGCTGCACTAACCACTAGGCTACTCCTCCACTCCAGAGTTGAAGTGGGAGTTGAACCTGTGTCCCTAGGTTCAGTCCATTGCACTAACCACTAGACTACTCCTGTAACCTGTGTAAGTTGGCATCAAGGCGCCAACATTTATATCATTCTATCAGCTAAGCATGTAAATGTCAGCCCTGCCTTTACTCCACCCATGCTCCTTCCCCTGTAAATGCCCTCTTGCTAAGCCATTTGACTGCATAAATACAGAATAGTGGTTAGGTGCAATGTAAATATACTTACTACACTCCTTGGTGTCTATTGAAGTGTAACAGGCAGCTGCAGAAGTATGTGTTGGATGCCATGCTGAACTACGCAGATGCAACTGGCCATTGCTCAGGTCCAAAGACCTCCTGCCCTCCCCCCAATGATATTAAGGTATTGCTTTGAGCAGGACAAGGGCTGCCTGTGAGTTGGGGGTTAGAGGTAAGGAGGGGATTAAGCCAGGGAAATCCTGCTCTGGTGTCTGAGGAGCATCGGGATGTGGTGTGATGATTCTGGAAAGTGAAATAATCCCAGCAAAAAGCTGGGGTTATATTAATGTGAGCCCTAAAGCGACTAGTGGTGTATCACTACAAGTTGTGTTAGGATATTTGCATAGCAATGAGAAATAAAACTTGCATTTGCATGTTTTGCATCTCATTACCACTTAACCTGTGGTGACTTAAATATTGTTGCAGTATTTGTCCTGTAGCATTAGGGCCATTTAAGTCGCATTAAGGGCCAAACAATGCAACTTAAGGCCCTAACACTGCTTTATGGGCTCCCCTCTCAGTGACTAATTAGGTAAGCCTGCTAATATTCTAGAACATTACATTTTTAATTGCTTTTAAGTACAATTTGCATCTTTTTACTTGCCTCATCAGCACTCTCTCAACTTTCTATGCTCTCTATTGCATTCAGTACCTACTTCTCCTTTCATGAAATTTGTTATTCCAAGCAGACATCTGTTTGTATACTGTAATTTCTTCCAATTGGATCTTCCATTCTTTTTGAGGGAAATCATTTACTGTGCTTTGACTCTGAATCTGGATAGTGGTCTTACACTCTTCTTATTCGAGAATCCCCCATTGATCACTGCATCTTGTATTGCTAGTTCACGTCTTATTTATTTTTATTAATTTAACATCTTACAAGCATCCACTTGACATAGAAATACAACCCACTTATGAAATGGAAACAATTCAAAGAAAAATATTAAAAATAAAGTATTTCTATATTCTTTATAGTGAATTCTTTAGACCACAAAAAGAAAAGAGAAGGAGAGGAAAAGAAAAAAAAAAAGAACAGGTGGAGTGCAATATTTGAAGTAACAATGAAAAAATATAGTTATCAAGCATGTTCACCAAATGGGAACATTACATTAAGCACTACTATAATCTTCAGAAGGAGACTGATAGGTATAACTTGGAGTGAGCTTCTTTAAAACAAAAAGGAATAAAGCTGTTCAGGAACAAAAAACATATCTAATTCCCACATATCTGATCATACATTCACAAGGATATCATAGCATAAAGGTAGCACCTAAAGCCAATGATTCTTGCCACATCAGGAAAAATCCATATTTTTTGTCCAAAAAATACAGGGGTCTGTTTACTAAGCCACGCTAGCGGCTGTACTGGTGCTATTGCCGGCACTTTGAATGGGCTCTGTCAGCATTAGCACTGGGACAGGTGCTAGCACGGTTTAGTAAACAGGAGCGGAAGTTTGTAAATTGCAAAAATATAAGTGTATAAACACTTTTAAATCTTGTTCAAACACGAAATTATCTAAAGAGAATAGTTGAAACATCCAAGGCAGATTGTTCATTCACCACTATATCTTTCCTTGGCAAATAAAATACTTTAATAACAGGGGGACTAGCTTCCTGAGGCACTCATAGCACTCAATAAGATACTTCTTAAAAGCATCAAAATGTTGTAATCCAATAATCTTCAAAAAATTGAGAAAACAAAGATTCATATATCTAATCTGGTTTTTAAATTGCTCTAACTTCCGAGGTCTTACTACTTTATCCTTTATCAATGAATGTACAGCATCTGTATTTTTTTTATGTTGAAACTTGATGATCTATTTCTAGAGTCTCAAATTTTTCAGTGAAAATTCCACAAGATTGCTTAAGTAAGGCAATATCTGTTGAGGGAGCCCCCAGATAGCTCCAAGTGTTACTACTGTAGTCTATCAACTTGATTCTGTTGTCACTAGTTCACCAACTCAGACTCTAGCAGATAGAATCGTAGAGATTCCAGACAGTGGGGTCGATGGCACTAACCCCCAGATTCTATATAATGTGCCTAGAGATCTGCATCAAAATTGGTGCTAATTCTATAACAATGCACATAACTTAAGCTGAGAGCTGATAACAGCACTTAACAAGCAATAATCCTATATAATAATTTGCATCTCTGGATGCCTGGGTTCGTAACACACTTCCCATTTGTCCGCCCTGGGGATGATGTCACAGGGCGGACCAATGGGAAGTGAGAGGGGAGGGAAGCCAGCACCAGCCACCGGAGGTCTGCACAGAATCCCCCCCCCCCCCCCTGAGTTCACGACGACCTGGGAAGGGAAGCCAGCACCAGTTCCATGCCCCCCTACCTCCTTCCCTCCCTCCCTCCTTCCACTCCCGTCCGAGTTCCACGTCCCCCCCCCTCCTCCGGTCTGCACAGAATGCCCCTCTACCTCCTTCCCTCCCTCCAATCCCGTCTGAGTTCCACACCCCCCTCTCCTCTGAGTTCCCGTGCCTCCCTCCCTCTCTCTCGGTGCCCTCCAAGTAGAAGCAGGACGTGTGCGGCTGGCCCTCCCCTTCGTAAGTGCTCTGCTGACAACAGTGAAGTCGAGCAGGCACGGCACTTCACACTGCCTTCGCTTTTGTTTCAGCTCTGCCTCTGGTCCCACCCTTCCGCAAACAGGAAATGAGGACGGGACCAGAGGCAGAGCTGAAACAGAAGTGAAGGCAGTGTGAAGCGCCGTGCCGTGCCTGCTCTACTCAACTGTTGCCGGTGGACCACAAGATAAGAAGTTTTAAATAACAGCCGGCACTTACGAAGGGGAGGGCCAGCCACACACATCCTGCTTCCACTCAGAGGGCACAAGAGACAGAGAGGGAGGGAGGCACGGGACTCGGACGACAGAGGGTGCATGGAACTCAGAGGGCAGGGGAGGAGAAGGGGAGGGGTCCTGGAACGGGAGGGGGTGTCCTGGAACTCAAACTCGAAGGGGGGAGGGGGGTCCTGGAACTTGGACAGGGAGGGAGGGAGGCAGGTAGGGGGCATGGAACTCGGAAGGAGGGAGGCAGGTAGGGGGGCATGGAACTCTTGAGGGGAGGGGGCTGGAACTCGGAGGACAGAGAGGGAGGGAGGGAGGTAGGGAGGAGGCCCTGGAACCTTGCTAGCGCCCATTTCATTTCTGTTGGAAAAGGGCCTCTTTTACTAGTGAGCAGTAATTGACACTGATTAGAATATAGGCACAAAAGTTGCTAAGCATATTCTGTAGCGATGTGCACCAAACTTCTAACACACACACAATCAAAAAGGGGTGTGGTTATGGGCGGGGAATGGGCATTTTGTGGGTGTTCTGAAATTTACACACTTAAATCTACGCAAAGGGATTTATGCCACATTTTCATTAGTGTAAATGGATGCGTGTAGATTTTAGATATTGAAGTATCACGTAAGCATATTCTATAATCGGCGCCTAAACCTAGGCACCTATTATAGAATACGCTTAGTCAGCAATAATTTCAGCACTGATTTTT